>NC_140252.1:21635130-21650130 GCF_949987555.1 Borostomias antarcticus
CTCCATGCTGCCCTGACCAGGATCAACAATCCCTCTCCATGCTGCCCTGACCAGGATCACATCCCTCTCCATGCTAGCGTGACCAGGAGGATCACATCCCTCTCATGCTAGCGTGACCAGGGTGATCACATCCCTCTCCATGCTAGCGTGACCAGGATGATCACATCCCTCTCCATGACCAGGAGGATCACATCCCTCTCCACGCTGGCGTGACCAGGAGGATCACATCCCTTCTCCATGCTAGCGTGACCAGGAGGACTGATCCTAGCGCTGATGAGGGAGGAGCAGCTTTTATTCACCACACTTTTTTCGCTAAAAGTGGGTGGAAACAATTTGAGAGATGAAAAAAAAACCTGCATTGCAGAACCAATCCAGCGTCTTTAGGGCGGTTCTTCCTAACGGGGCCGTGAATGTTTTGATTTGATTCTCCACTCCAGTTTGTTTGGAGGACATTATTTCCACTAAGGCGGGTCTTTCACCCTAATGGAGATGTAGGCAGTGGTTCTGATTGGTAGTGTCTATTGGAGATGTAGGGAGTGAGTGGTTCTGATTGGTTGCGTCGGCGCTGATCTGCCTGGCATGGCGAGATCACTCCTATGCGATCTTGATGCGCCACCACAACGCAAACAACAGATGTGTTGTGTTGCTGTAGCAGCAGAGTACAGGGGGGAGATAGCATCTCCACTCTGCCGCAGAGGCTGACTGCTGATGGGGGAAACCGGACCGTGGGCTCGGGGCTGTTTGTGGTGCTGGAGGGGCCGTCCCACCACCCTGCTCCCACCGGGGGCATCGGGTTCCCGGATCACGGAAATGGATATCGCCGATTATGAGGCTGAAGAAGTCCAGATTCCCTTTCCTGCCCACCCCCCCCCCCCCCCTCCACTACGGCCTAGACCCCCCCCCCCCTCCACTACGGCCTAGACCCCCCCCCCCCTCCACTACGGCCTAGACCCCCCCCCCCCCCCCTCCACTACGGCCTAGACTCCCCCCCTCCACTACGGCCTAGACCCCCCCCCCCCCCCCTCCACTACGGCCTAGACCCCCCCCCCCCTCCCTCCACTACGGCCTAGACCCCCCCTCCCTCCACTACGGCCTAGACCCCCCCCCCTCCACTACGGCCTAGACCCCCCCCCTCCACTACGGCCTAGACCCCCCCCCCCCCCCCCCTCCACTACGGCCTAGACCCCCCCCCCCCCTCCCTCCACTACGGCCTAGACCCCCCCTCCCTCCACTACGGCCTAGACCCCCCTCCCCCACTACGGCCTAGACCCCCCCTCCCCCCACTACGGCCTAGACCCCCCCCCCTCCACTACGGCCTAGACCCCCCTCCCCCACTACGGCCTAGACCCCCCCCCCTCCACTACGGCCTAGACCCCCCTCCCTTCACTACGGCCTAGACCCCCCCTCCCCCACTACGGCCTAGACCCCCCCCCCCCCCTCCACTACGGCCTAGACCCCCCCCCCCCCTCCACTACGGCCTAGACCCCCCCCCCCCCCTCCACTACGGCCTAGACTCCCCCCCTCCACTACGGCCTAGACCCCCCCCCCCCCCTCCACTACGGCCTAGACCCCCCCCCCCCCTCCCTCCACTACGGCCTAGACCCCCCCTCCCTCCACTACGGCCTAGACCCCCCCCCCTCCACTACGGCCTAGACCCCCCCCCTCCACTACGGCCTAGACCCCCCCCCTCCACTACGGCCTAGACCCCCCCCCCCCGCCCCCCCTCCACTACGGCCTAGACCCCCCCCCCCCCCTCCCTCCACTACGGCCTAGACCCCCCTCCCCCACTACGGCCTAGACCCCCCCTCCCCCCACTACGGCCTAGACCCCCCCTCCCCCACTACGGCCTAGACCCCCCTCCCTTCACTACGGCCTAGACCCCCCCTCCCTCCACTACGGCCTAGACCCCCCCCCCCTCCACTACGGCCTAGACCCCCCCCCTCCACTACGGCCTAGACCCCCCCCCTCCACTACGGCCTAGACCCCCCCCCCCGCCCCCCCTCCACTACGGCCTAGACCCCCCCCCCCCCCTCCCTCCACTACGGCCTAGACCCCCCTCCCCCACTACGGCCTAGACCCCCCCCTCCCCCCACTACGGCCTAGACCCCCCTCCCCCACTACGGCCTAGACCCCCCCCCTCCACTACGGCCTAGACCCCCCTCCCTTCACTACGGCCTAGACCCCCCCCCCCCCCCCCCACACACTACGGCCTAAACCCCCCCCCTCCACTACGGCCTAGACCCCCCCCCCCTGACTCTCCGCTGGGAGGAGGACAGGATCTTGTCTTCAGGGAGCTGACCCAACGGTGAGCAGGAGGAGTTATCGCTACGTCAGTCTCTCCGACACCGAATCCTATAATTAAAGTGCAGCGAGTGCTCTTTGTCAACGCAGCAGGGGGGGCTGATCGACTGGCGCCCGGAGCGCCGGCATCACTTTTCACGCTTCCGCCTCGCGGCCGGGGGCTCGGGGGAGTGGGCGGAGCTTAAACCCAAAAGGCTGAGTGGGCAGAAAGGGTTAACTGGGCAGAACAGATCCACACGCTAGGATGGAGCTTCAAGGACAAAGCCCTGCCCAGACTGACTGGTTGATAAAGGGCTTGAGAAGGACCAGGGTGGTGGAGCAGCAGCAGCGCGGGAGGTAGAGCAGCCGTCTGGGAATCAGAAGGTTCCCGGTTCGATTTCCGATCCCAGCTCCTCCCTCAGTGTGCCCAGTGAGCAGGCTGGTACAGTACCTTGCATAGCAGCTGCCGCCATTGGGGTGTGAATGTGCGTGTGAATGAGTGAGCTTGTTGTGTTGGAGTTCTGGAGAATTTTAGGACTTTTCCTACGTTAAATGCAATCATTGAAAGTGGCTTTGGATAAAAGCTTCAGCTAAATGACTAATGTAATGTAAAATGTAATGTGAAAGAGAGGCAACGGTATAGCACTTTGGATAAAAATGCTACATAAGTGCAGTCCGTTGAGTACTGAGCGTAGATGGAGACCAGGATGTGGGTCAGCCGGTCCTCGTTGGGGCTCGGTCTCTCTGGCTCGGCTCACTGCTCTACTGGTCTCTCTGGCTCGGCTCACTGCTCTACTGGTCCATCTCACTGGGCTGATCTCACTAAGCATTCTTGAAGGTAGGGATGCACCATATATCAGCAATCATATCGGTGTCAGCCCTGTTAGAATCGGTTCGATGTGCAAATCAGGGCCGATGTGAACAACCGATAATTATTTCTGTCTAGCTGCTGTTGTGTGTTTTTTTGAGGAAACAATGTGGTAAATCTATGATTAATCGGCTTTTCCAAATGTTTTGGAAAAAAACACTATTGTTATTAAACACACTGTTTCCATGTGTTTTTCAGTATGTATAACATTTGATTATCATAGGAACTCGTTTTTATACAGATCATATCGACATGGGTAAATATGGGTTATCAGCCATGACAGCAGTGTTAATATGTTATGGGTATCAGCCATGTTCATATCAGTGCTTCCCTGCGTGAACGAGCCTCATCTTCCTTCTTCTCTCTGCTCTCATATTAAATACCCACAGCATCCTGAGTCGCAGGGTAAAAAGCAGAGTCAAAGGTCAAACACACACACAGGGTCAAAGGTTAACACACACACAGGGTCAAAGGTTAACACACACACAGGGTCAAAGGTCAAACACACACACAGGGTCAAAGGTCAAACACACACACAGGGTCAAAGGTAAACACACACACAGGGTCAAAGGTCAAACACACACACAGGGTCAAAGGTAAACACACACACAGGGTCAAAGGTTAACACACACACAGGGTCAAAGGTTAACACACACACACAGGGTGACTGCTGGCAAATAAATACGCCAAACACCCACAGCGAGGTCAGTAATTACATCCATCCAATCAAAAGAGTCTAATAAGAGTTCATCTGCCCGGCGACAAGCAACCGGGAGAGCATAACACAACAATAGCACATGGGTGAGGAGACGGGACGCAAGTTCAGTATCTAACCCTAACCCTGACCCTGACCCTAACCCAGCCCAACGTTTCCTCCAGGTTCAGTATCTAACCCTAACCCTGACCCTGACCCTGACCCTGACCCTGACCCTGACCCTAACCCTAACCCTAACCCTGCCCAACGTTTCCTCCAGGTTCAGTATCTAACCCAGCCCAGCGTTTCCTCCAGGTTCAGTATCTAACCCAGCCCAACGTTTCCTCCAGGTTCAGTATCTCACGCTGCAGCTCCTCCAGGTTTGAGAGAAGACCCTGAGGACCGTGCCCGGCTGCTCTTAAAGGCGTAGTCAGCGTTTCCCCTCTAAATCCAGCCCTGCTTGGCCTCATTCACTCCTGCTAGCGCGCAGCGGTCCCACTACCATGACTAATCTGCTAGACTAAAGGAACGCAGGCTGTTCTCAAACTGACTTCCGTACCCGCGGCCCGTCAGTGGGAGGACGGGACAGACGCTGTTCTGACTACATCTACCACCACGCACCTCTCACCATGGCAACCAACTGCTTCCACAAGTTATCTTTTTGTCATCTCGATCATCTTTATCAGACAGAATATTCCCAGGTGCCGGTGGAGGGTTAGGGTTAGGGAACATTCCCAGGTGGAGGGTTAGGGTTAGGGAACATACAGGTGGAGGGTTAGGGTTAGGGTTGGGGAACATTCCCAGGTTAGGGTTGGGGAACATTCCCAGGTGGAGGGTTAGGGTTAGGGAACATTCCCAGGTGGAGGGTTAGGGTTGGGGAACATTCCCAGGTGGAGGGTTAGGGTTAGGGAACATTCCCAGGTGGAGGGTTAGGGTTGGGGAACATTCCCAGGTGGAGGGTTAGGGTTAGGGAACATTCCCAGGTGCCGGTGGAGGGTTAGGGTTAGGGAACATTCCCAGGTGCCGGTGGAGGGTTAGGGTTAGGGAACATTCCCAGGTGGAGGGTGAGGGTTGGGGAACATTCCCAGGTGGAGGGTGAGGGTTAGGGAACATTCCCAGGTGGAGGGTGAGGGTTAGGGAACATTCCCAGGTGCAGGTGGAGGGTTAGGGTTAGGGAACATTCCCAGGTGGAGGGTTAGGGTTGGGGAACATTCCCAGGTGGAGGGTGAGGGTTGGGGAACATTCCCAGGTGGAGGGTGAGGGTTGGGGAACATTCCCAGGTGGAGGGTGAGGGTTAGGGAACATTCCCAGGTGGAGGGTTAGGGTTGGGGAACATTCCCAGGTGGAGGGTTAGGGTTGGGGAACATTCCCAGGTGGAGGGTTAGGGTTAGGGAACATTCCCAGGTGGAGGGTTAGGGTTGGGGAACATTCCCAGGTGGAGGGTTAGGGTTGGGGAACATTCCCAGGTGCCGGTGGAGGGTTAGGGTTAGGGAACATTCCCAGGTGCCGGTGGAGGGTTAGGGTTAGGGAACATTCCCAGGTGGAGGGTTAGGGTTAGGGAACATTCCCAGGTGCAGGTGGAGGGTTAGGGTTAGGGAACATTCCCAGGTGGAGGGTGAGGGTTAGGGAACATTCCCAGGTGGAGGGTTAGGGTTAGGGAACATTCCCAGGTGCCGGTGGAGGGTTAGGGAACATTCCCAGGTGCTGGTGGAGGGTTAGGGTTGGGGAACATTCCCAGGTGGAGGGTTAGGGTTAGGGAACATTCCTAGGTGCAGGTGGAGGGTTAGGGAACATTCCCAGGTGCAGGTGGAGGGTTAGGGTTAGGGAACATTCCCAGGTGCCGGTGGAGGGTTAGGGTTAGGGAACATTCCCAGGTGCAGGTGGAGGGTTAGGGTTAGGGAACATTCCCAGGTGCAGGTGGAGGGTTAGGGTTAGGGAACATTCCCAGGTGCCGGTGGAGGGTTAGGGTTAGGGAACATTCCCAGGTGCCGGTGGAGGGTTAGGGTTAGGGAACATTCCCAGGTGGAGGGTGAGGGTTGGGGAACATTCCCAGGTGGAGGGTGAGGGTTAGGGAACATTCCCAGGTGGAGGGTGAGGGTTAGGGAACATTCCCAGGTGCAGGTGGAGGGTTAGGGTTAGGGAACATTCCCAGGTGGAGGGTTAGGGTTAGGGTTGGGGAACATTCCCAGGTGGAGGGTGAGGGTTAGGGAACATTCCCAGGTGCTGGTGGAGGGTTAGGGTTGGGGAACATTCCCAGGTGGAGGGTTAGGGTTGGGGAACATTCCCAGGTGGAGGGTTAGGGTTAGGGTTAGGGAACATTCCCAGGTGGAGGGTTAGGGTTGGGGAACATTCCCAGGTGGAGGGTTAGGGTTAGGGTTAGGGAACATTCCCAGGTGGAGGGTTAGGGTTGGGGAACATTCCCAGGTGGAGGGTTAGGGTTGGGGAACATTCCCAGGTGGAGGGTTAGGGTTAGGGAACATTCCCAGGTGGAGGGTTAGGGTTGGGGAACATTCCCAGGTGGAGGGTTAGGGTTGGGGAACATTCCCAGGTGGAGGGTTAGGGTTAGGGAACATTCCCAGGTGGAGGGTTAGGGTTAGGGAACATTCCCAGGTGGAGGGTTAGGGTTGGGGAACATTCCCAGGTGGAGGGTTAGGGTTGGGGAACATTCCCAGGTGGAGGGTTAGGGTTAGGGAACATTCCCAGGTGGAGGGTTAGGGTTAGGGAACATTCCCAGGTGGAGGGTTAGGGTTAGGGAACATTCCCAGGTGGAGGGTTAGGGTTAGGGAACATTCCCAGGTGGAGGGTTAGGGTTGGGGAACATTCCCAGGTGAGCTGGACGACCACGGCTCCACACAGAAACACAGAAATAAAGCAGCGCCAAGGACACAGTGGGCGTTGAACAAATGTGATCTCTGAATCTCATTTCACATTTCTGAATCTCATTTCCCGTGGTGCCTCATCTTGAACATGACAAACGAACCTCCTCGACTTGAACAGACAGGAGATCAAACGGTAGGAAACAAGAACCAACAGACCTGGGCCGAGGTTACAGCTCAGTATGGGTTCTACTGCGCTCAGTGTGGGTTCTACTGCGCTCAGTGTGGGTTCTCCTGCGCTCAGTGTGGGTTCTATTGCGCTCAGTGTGGGTTCTACTGCGCTCAGTGTGGGTTCTCCTGCGCTCAGTGTGGGTTCTCCTGCGCTCAGTGTGGGTTCTATTGTGCTCAGTGTGGGTTCTACTGCGCTCAGTGTGGGTTCTACTGCGCTCAGTGTGGGTTCTACTGCGCTCAGTGTGGGTTCTACTGCGCTCAGTGTGGGTTCTACTGCGCTCAGTGTGGGTTCTACTGTGCTCAGTGTGGGTTCTACTGCGCTCAGTGTGGGTTCTACTGCGCTCAGTGTGGGTTCTACTGCGCTCAGTGTGGGTTCTCCTGCGTTCAGTGTGGGTTCTACTGCGGGCCATCGTGCGTTCTCCCCCAGGACGGAGGTCCGTCAGCCCAGAGCCAGAACCACAGCTGCCCCTCCCGCTCCTCCTACAGGCCCAGCCTGGACGGCCCAAAGTGAAATCAGGGTCACTGATGCAGCTCCACGCTCACCATGTCTAAACTGCAGCTGCTCTATAAATAGCTCTGGTGCGTTGGTTGTCTGACTGGCTGCTTGCATCACCGTAGCCCTGCATCTCCACACAGACAGAGCATCACCGTAGCTCCCTGCATCTCCACACAGACAGAGCATCACCGTAGCTCCCTGCATCTCCACACAGACAGAGCATCACCGTAGCTCCCTGCATCTCCACACAGACAGAGCATCACCGTAGCCCTGCATCCTCACACAGGCAGAGCATCACCGTAGCATCTCCACACAGACAGAGCATCACCGTAGCCCCTGCATCTCCACACAGACAGAGCATCACCGTAGCTCCCTGCATCTCCACACAGACAGAGCATCACCGTAGCCCCTGCATCTCCACACAGACAGAGCATCACCGTAGCTCCCTGCATCTCCACACAGACAGAGACCAGGTCACAGTGTGAAAGGGGGCGGCTCGTTGTGACCTGTGTTCAGAATTATGTAGGCGGAAGAAAACATCTCTGCTACTATGAGCATGTTCTAGTGGAGGAGGCAGCAGCTCAGGGGGGGGAGGGGCTCTGGGAATTGGAAGCTCCTCCCACCAGCGGCAGAGCCAGTGTGTTGAAGTCACGGCCGCCATTGGTGGGGTGTGAATGAGAGGCCACTGTTTGCTTTGAATAGAAGCGCTATATACGGTCTGTAAGTGCGCTCCATTCACCATTTGACCGTTTACTAGTAGAATAAATGGGAAACAAGGTTCAAAAAGGCTCCATTTTACTATTGAGGATTAATCTCCCGGACTCAGAGCTCCTCCCCTGTGAGCTGCATCCTTCAAGTCTTTGCAGCAGCTCGTGTTTCTAGTTGTGCTCAGTTCATGTCTCAACCTGCAAGTGCACCAACCTGTCCTGGAGGAACCTGCCAACCCATCAGTGTGGGCTGACCTGGCCAACTACCAAATCACGGGTTTGATTCCTGAAACTCATACGACACCTAGCGGGAGAGGGGAGTAATGCAACCAACCATGCCTGGCAGCCATCCTGATCACGTGAGCTCAGATTGTGTTTCTCTCCCCGGATGGCGGAGCCAGGCTAGTCATGATGTCCCCTGAAACCCAGGCTAGTCATGATGTCCCCTGAAACCCAGGCTACCATGATGTCCCCTGAAACACACACACCATGCTGATATTTACCTTTCTTTACAAGCGTCTCATCGGAAGGTTCTTCCAGCTTCAGGGTTTGGACGAGGCTCTCGGGGCTGATTTGAGTTCCAGCAAAGATCCCGCATGGAAACGAGCTCTGCGCCTGTTATTAAAAGAGCATCTGTTATTAAAGAGCATCTGTTATTAAAGAGCATCTGTTATTAGAAGAGCATCTGTTATTAAAGAGCATCTGTTATTAAAGAGCATCTGTTATTAAAGAGCATCTGTTATTAAAGAGCATCTGTTATTAAAGAGCATCTGTTATTAAAGAGCATCTGTTATTAGAAGAGCATCTGTTATTAAAGAGCATCTGTTATTAAAGAGCATCTGTTATTAAAGAGCATCTGTTATTAAAGAGCATCTGTTATTAAAGAGCATCTGTTATTAGAAGAGCATCTGTTATTAAAGAGCATCTGTTATTAAACCAGTAGACCACCCTGAGTCCGATAGATACCCCTGTGTCTGCTGCAGATGTCGTAGCAAATTAGTTAACACACACACACACGCACACACAGACATACAACAGTCCACTTCCGGCCTTCGGCTTGGGTCCAGTACCCCCTTCCCCTCACCCTAACCCGGGTCCGTATCCTCTTCCTACCCCCACCCTACCCCTGACCCCTGCCTCTACCTGGACCCAGGCACACTCACACACACACTGACAGACACCAGTCCTGGGCTCAGATCCCCTTCCCCTCACCCTAACCCGGGTCCGTATCCTCTTCCTACCCCCACCCTACCCCTGACCCCTGCCTCTACCTGGACCCAGGCACACTCACACACACACTGACAGACACCAGTCCTGGGCTCAGATCCCCTTCCCCTCACCCTAACCCGGGTCCGTATCCTTTTCCTACCCCCTCTCTACCCCAACCCCTGCCTCTATCTGGGCCCAGGCGCAGTCACGCACACACAGACATACACCAGTGTTTGCCATGTCTCTCCTATGATGTTATTAGCCTCTCTTACTCTGAAAATGTAATTTAATGTAATGTATTGCTTTATAAATGTTCTTAGCCGGTAGACAAACATACTCCAGGAGCTCGATCACCTTGTTGAGAGGGGTCAGGGAAGAATTTTTACAGCTCACTTATCTGGCCCCCGGGTGATTACTGTTTTTTTGCTTCCCTCTGGAATATGTAGGGGTGGGTCGTATGCCCACCTCCCTTGTTCTCTGTAAAGCGCATTGTGTTGCCTCTGGGTATGAAATGCGCTATACAAATAAAGCTTTGATTGATTGATTGATTGATTGATTGATTGATTGATTGATTGATTGATTGATTGATTGATTGATTGATTAAAGAGCATCCGTCACACCTTGCTCAAGAATATACCTTCAATAAAAATACACTACTTTATAATGTTAGATTGGTCAAATTGTAAACATCTTACAGACCGGTTTGAAGCCAGCTCACCTGAGCAGTCTGTGCGTGTTCATCCTTCCCGTGATTCTTGTTGACATCCTGGGGAAGAGGAGCCGCTTCCAACCTGGCAACCCCCACCCCCGGGCTGAGCCTCACGGCTCCCTGGTGAAGCTTCTGACGAACTCTCTTTATCTTTCCAACCATAATGCCTTTTATGTACTATAATCAGCTGGCAAAACAATTCAGAAATGAGTCATGAGGCTGCCTGAACTATAGCTAACAGACTCTGCATGCGACATCAACGTGGGGCATCTTGTGCTTCGGTGAAGGTACCCGGGCCGCCCTACGGTGCACCGGGATGAGGGTTAGATCACCGTGATTAGGGTTAGATCACCATATTTGCTACATTTGATAAATGTAGTGGTTTTAAATTATCCTGAAACGTATTATAAATAAGGATATCGCAGAGTGTTTCCGAAAGAAACACAACTATGCTTTATTTAGACAGATAGAACAACTTCGGCGCACACACCTCCTTACTGGTTTGGTCTAGCCGTGTGACAGGTCTTCAGACGGGGTTGGAAAACGAGTGCACTCCTTAAACACAGCTGTGTTTGGCCCAAATAAGTCTGGGTACCACAACGGTCCGTGAAAGAATAGTTCCGCTTACTCCACAGTCCCAAAATTATATTTTACACACCTGAACCACTATCCGTGACTGAATAAAATCTCAACAAGCACACAAAATAATAACAACTTGAAACTTTACAAAAATACATTAAAATTGTATTTATTTGTTGTGGCAAATCCTCAGTAATGACTGCTGATATACTACAGTAGGTTGGATATATAATGTATAACAGACACACAGGGTTTGTACAAAAATAGACAATTATTAAACCTGCAGAAAATATTTACATCCTTTACAAAATGATCAAATACAGATGACATAATTTGACCTCGGAGAAATGTGTTTTTTCCGTTCCCCCAATACTGCAGCTCTTAACACTGAGGGGTTGGTGGGTTAGGGTTAGTCGTTAGTAAGTTGTTCTTCAGGGTCACAGACTGGGAACACAATGACAGCAGATGACTGAGGAGAGAGAGGTGAGGGATGGGTGCGTCTGTTGGCATCATAACCCGGGTGAAACCAGAATTCAGAGGGCGCTTGTGATCAACTAACACAGTATAACGCTACATTAAGTGGTCACTTCATGAGGTACACATATCTAGCACTGGGTAGGACCCCCTTTTACCACCAGAAACAGCCGGAGTTCCTGGTGGCATGTAGTCAACAAGCTTCCCTTCTGATGTCATCAGCTGTTGTTCACCGATTGGCTGTTGTTTTGCTTTTATTGTGGGACTAATGTATTGCCTTTTATTTTGATCTTTTATGTGAACTTGGCTACATTGGAAATGAGGGATTACCCTTGATTCTATCTCCGAGTACTAAATAAAGGTTATGAATGAATGAATGATTGAATGAATATGAGCATTTGTGGCTGTTTTTTGTTATTGAATGAGTCTGGCCTGACCTCTGACCTCTCTCACTAACACAGTGGTTATTCACTATTCTCATGAACTCTAGAGACTGTAGCGTGAAAATCCCAGCAGGTTCTGAGATGCTCACCACCACGTCTGGCCCATTCAAACAACAACTAGACCTCTTCACCATGTCTACGTGCTTTATATATTGAGCCACCTGATTGGCTGTTTGGAGGTGCAGGCTATTTGCGTCAGCAAGCAGGTACCTATGAAGTGGATACTGAGTGTATCGTCCAGTTCAATATACAGCAAGACAATGACTCCATGGATTATGGAAAATACTGCTTATAAGCTTGATTAAAATAGTGGCACATTCTGCTCTACAATATTACACAATATCACACAATATTACACCATATCATTCCCCACAACTATAGGCATACTAAACATGTGATACAGTAGAGTTGAAAAAAGCAGGTTCATCACACAAGTCAATAACTTACCATGTGGAATACACACCATAGATATTGTTTGGTTATATATTACCAGTGAAATCCACTCAATCACAATTGTACTTTCTCAAAGCACATGAATAGCATTAATAACATTTGGCTAAGTATATCTTAGAATACATAAAATAAGAGAGCATACTAAATTGAGGAAGTAAAAGTATCCATTCAATAGTTTGTGGGAATCTTGCTCTTAAATGTTGACAGTTGACAGTGTAGGTAGTTTTCTTCTCTCATGTTCAACACATCTTGTAACAGAAAGCAGCAACTTAAACCACCATGTCCAGCCCAACCCAACCCTGACCCTACCCTGACCCTACCCTGACCCTACCCTGACCCTACCCTGACCCTACCCTACCCTGACCCTACCCTGACCCTACCCTGACCCTACCCTGACCCTACCCTACCCTTCACTCCAGCTCTGTGATTCTAACATGCACGAATAAGGAGGAGGGAGGAATACTGGTCCCATCTTTCGACAAGAGGTGGATGTGACGATAGCCTGGAGGGGAAAAAATAACAATAATTTTAATACGAATGGGAAAAATGACAGGAATGAGAAATGACATGTCTCCTAACCAGGAGGGGCCTGGGTGCAGGTGGAGATCTGACCTTGCTGCATGCAGGTGAAAGGTAGAGAATACTGTCCCACAAAGTCATTCCGGGACGTCTTGTCGTAGTCCTCCACCACGAAGCGAACCAGCGCCAGCTCAGGGGCGTGGATCGTGAACCTCAGCGTGTCGTACCACACAGGGTTGAACCCTGAAACCATCAACAATAAACAAGACAGATGTAAACAGTAAACGTGTTGTCCCCCACCCATGATGCATGTTCCCTTGTGATAATGAAGGAGTGGAAACATTATATTTCTTCATGAATATATGAAATGTTTTACGTGCAAAATGTACTTGGCAATGGGAAACATGAACTGTGGCAAGCGCCCCCCGGTGGTGGGCTCAGGTACACGTGTGACAGAGGAACAAGTTAACTAACTAACTAACTAAATAACTTACTAACTAACTAACATACATGGGTCGATCGAAAGTCCGTTCCACCCGATGAAATCATGCCCTCACCTACTTGGAAACCCCTATCCTGTGGATTGAAGTTGTATATATCCCATATTCGCGCTCCTACGGGGCAGACTGGGTGGATACTGTAGCTCACCGTTGTTGTCGATGTATCTGGTCTCTTGCCGGGCCTGGTCCAGAGGCAGGCCGTGGATCTCCACCCGCACCAGCGGATCCACGATGGAGCCCTCCTTGATATTCACTTTAGGAAGCTGCTGCCCGCTGATCACCTTGGAAACACACACACACACACACACACACACACACACACACACACACACACACACACACACACACACACACACACACACACACACACACACACACACACACACACACACACACACACACAGGTAGCAGGGAGAGAGGTTTGTGCTTTGCAGTCAGGGGGGAAGTGGCGTTCAGTTTGGTCGTCCTTCTTACCTGAATGGAGAGACAGAGGGGCTGGTAGCCGGCGCGGCTCTGGGGCGCCTCGGGGTCGAATCTCTTCACAGAACTCCTCATGAAGTCGGGTTTGAGGATGTAGCCGCAGCGCCCGTTCTGACTGAAGAGGGCGTCGTTGAGGTCCATCTCAACCCCTGCAGTCTGGAAATTTAGTGCAACTGAATAAAAAAGATAAGAAAAAGATTCATATTTCAAACAAGGGGAGATTACTACACTCCTGTCAACCAAATTAGCACATTTTGATAATCCTGTAATAATAATTGTGGTGTCTCACCACAAACATGAATATCATATCACATATAAGGCCTCACCTATTTGGCAGGCAGTATTCCACATCTCCTGTGGACTGAAGTTGGACGAGTCTGTTCTCATCCCACTGGGGTACACCCGCGTTAGCTGGCGAGTGTTGTGATGTACAAACTCCGCCCCTGAAGGGAAGAGAGAGGGGAGTCAGCCTCCCTGTCTGCGCTCAGCTCCGCCCCCCTCTTACTGTGTGCTGCCTGTGCTTCTGCTGACGGCCCCAGACAGAGAGGCAGTGATGACGGTGTGAGCCGGTCGGGGATTCAGGGCCCACCTGCCTCTCTCACGTGTTTGCGGGCTTTGGACTCGGTGAAGGAGCAGACCTCGTAGAACCGGGAGTGCATGCGGGAGTGCTTGAAGCTGTTGAAGTGGACGCTCTTGCAGTAGACCACGCAGTCAGAGAGCTCCTTACACAGACGCTGCTTTGATCTCTGAGGGAAAGAGAGGAAAGAAGAGAGTTCACATTCACTCCAGCCTCTGATCATGTGACCAACTAAATGCGCCCGGATTGGAGGATCTCTGCAACCAACCCTTCCACAGGAAGGCCATCTCCATCACAAAAGACACCAGCTACCACCTGACCGGAGAGACGGAAGATGGCTGAGCATCAGGACCGTGAAGGAGAGGTAAATGGTAAATGGACTGCACTTATATAGTGCTTTTCCACCTTAGCGGCACTCAAAGCGCTTTACAATGGCCTCTCATTCACCCATTCACCATAGCTGCCATGCAAGGTGCTAACCTGCTCATTGGGAGCAATTTGGGCTTAGTTGTCTTGCTCAAGGACATTTCGACATGTGGACAGTCAGAGCTGGGATTTGAACCACTGACCCTTCGATCATTGAACGACCCGCTCTACCAACTGAGCTACAGCCGTCCCGTTCCACAACAGCTTCACACACAACAGCTTCCTTCCTGACGCGGTCCGCAAGCTCCACAGCCAACAGCTGCAGTAGACTGACTCTGAAGACCCCCCCCCCAGACAGACCCCCCCACCAGGGTTAATTTCGTTGACGAAAACTATGACGGAAATTATTTGTTAACGACCCTTATTTAGTTATCGTCACAAGCTGATATGTGTGGGGGTTGGCCTCCGCCAGGGCTGCGCTTTGTCACCAATCCTGTTTGTGATTTTCATGGACAGGATATCGAGGCGTAGCCGTGGGGAGGTGGGTTTGCAGTTTGGTGAGCTGGGGATCACGTCGCTGCTATTTGCAGATGATGTGG
>NC_140252.1:21655130-21657630 GCF_949987555.1 Borostomias antarcticus
ACACCAACGATCCCCTCCTCTCACACACACCAAACCATCCCCTCCTCTCACACACACCAAACCATCCCCTCCTCTCACACACACCAAACCATCCCCTCCTCTCACACACACCAAACCATCCCCTCCTCTCACACACACCAAACCATCCCCTCCTCTCACACACACCAAACCATCCCCTCCTCTCACACACACCAAACCATCCCCTCCTCTCACACACACCAAACCATCCCCTCCTCTCACACACACCAAACCATCCCCTCCTCTCACACACACCAAACCATCCCCTCCTCTCACACACACCAAACCATCCCCTCCTCTCACACACACCAAACCATCCCCTCCTCTCACACACACCAAACCATCCCCTCCTCTCACACACACCAAACCATCCCCTCCTCTCACACACACCAAACCATCCCCTCCTCTCATACACATGTAATGAGTCGCTGAGAGGCGGCTGACGGGGACAAGATCTGTCACCACAATTAAGCTAATGACAACATCAGGCTTATGATGAATGGATGAGCGTAGACGAGGGCGGCGCCGGACCTTGAAGGCGTAGTTCCCCAGCGTGCTGACCACGTCCTTGAACAGGATCTTGGAGGTGAAGGTGTGTCCGTGGTACACGATGGGCTCTCCGTTGGGCCCGTCCCAACAGTCCACCTCCACGCAGCGGCAGCCCCTCTTCAGCGCCCTGCCACACACAAACACACAAACACACCAACACACAAACACACAAACACACATAATCACCGCATTAACGGGATTGACTCGGCGCCGCAGGCTTTCTGGCCCAGCGCACTTCCGAATGTCACAGCGGATTAAAGAGTATTCTAGAAACCAACAGAAATTTAAAAAAATCCAGTTTCCTACAACATCACTGACACCCGTCGCTCTGGTCAGCTCCCTCGCATCCAATCAGAGAGCAGACCCAAACGTCATTGTATGTTTTTTATTGACAGTCTGGAAAGTTTAAAGGTGCTACATGTAATATGTATCAACCCTGCAGATTTAACCTCGTTAATTTGCTAATATAGAAATATAAGAAATATATTTAAAAAATAAAAACAAATGACATGTAGCACCTTTAAGTGAAATGAAAGCCGTACCGGATGTATCCCTCGACGCTGCTGTGGCCCCGGAGCTGGTCCTCCATCAGGTAGGTGTTGTGAGAGGAGGAGATGAAGTAGTGGCCCAGCGGCTGAGTCATGTCCTGGTACAGGCCGCGCCGGAGCGGGTTAAAGATGGCGCCCTCGGACGAGCACAGGTACATCAGGAAGCCGTCGATGGACATGGCGCTGAGCATCTTGGCTGAGGAGAAGAAAACACATCAGTGCGAGTCGTGGGTCACCTTCGCCTGGCTACAGAGGCTCTTCTACATCCAGGTTTGAAGGCTTCCAGACCACTGACTGTA
This sequence comes from Borostomias antarcticus, assembly GCF_949987555.1. Taxonomy (NCBI): domain Eukaryota; kingdom Metazoa; phylum Chordata; class Actinopteri; order Stomiiformes; family Stomiidae; genus Borostomias; species Borostomias antarcticus. Next base: position 21,656,545 of record NC_140252.1, read on the forward strand.
CAAGTAGCTGTATCCCTGCCAGTCCCAGACCTGCTGAGACACTTTAACAGCTCTCTCAGCATCGCCACGTCTCCTAGCGAGGGCAGAGGTCACTACCTGTGTCGGAGGGCTCATAGCGCTCGATGATCTCCCTGGCGAGCTGCTGGACCCCGCCCACCTCCAGCTGCTCCTCCCTCAGGAAGTCCTCCAGGTCCCTCAGCGTGAGCTTCTGTCCGTCCCCGGAGTAGTCCTGGAAGACCCTCAGCACGTCCTCCCGCTGCGTCAGCGTCTTGTAGAAGAGCACAAACTCATCGCCCTCCAGCGTCCCCGACTGGGACTTATCCGCCATCTGGGAGCACAGCAGAGGACAGGGACAACGCTCCCCTCAGCAGAGGACAGGGACAACGCTCCCCTCAGCAGAGGACAGGGACAACGCTCCCCTCAGCAGAGGACAGGGACAACGCTCCCCTCATATCAGAGGACAGGGACAACGCTCCCCTCAGCAGAGGACAGGGACAACGCTCCCCTCAGTAGAGGACAAGGACAACGCTCCCCTCAGTAGAGGACAGGGACAACGCTCCCCTCAGCAGAGGACAGGGACAACGCTCCCCTCAGTAGAGGACAGGGACAACGCTCCCCTCAGTAGAGGACAGGGACAACGCTCCCCTCAGCAGAGGACAGGGACAACGCTCCCCTCAGTAGAGGACAGGGACAACGCTCCCCTCATATCAGAGGACAGGGACAACGCTCCCCTCAGTAGAGGACAGGGACAACGCTCCCCTCATATCAGAGGACAGGGACAACGCTCCCCTCAGTAGAGGACAGGGACAACGCTCCCCTCAGTAGAGGACAAGGACAACGCTCCCCTCAGTAGAGGACAGGGACAACGCTCCCCTCAGCAGAGGACAGGGACAACGCTCCCCTCAGCAGAGGACAGGGACAACGCTCCCCTCAGCAGAGGACAGGGACAACGCTCCCCTCAGCAGAGGACAGGGACAACGCTCCCCTCATATCAGAGGACAGGGACAGCGCTCCCCTCAGTAGAGGACAGGGACAACGCTCCCCTCAGCAGAGGTCAGTAAACATCACGCCTTCAGGTGCTCAAGA
>NC_140252.1:21665130-21715130 GCF_949987555.1 Borostomias antarcticus
GCATAAAAACAGAGAGAGACAGAGAGAGAGAGAGAGAGAGAGAGAGAGAGAGAGGAGAAGAGATGACCGTGGGAGCAGGGGGTTTTAGGAGAGCCACTCACCTGAGGGAGGAGCACCCTGAGTCGGGGGCAGCGCTGTGGAGGAGGTCAGGCGGGTGTTGAGCGCTGTGGAGGAGGTCAGGCGGGTGTTGAGCTCTGTGGAGGAGGTCAGACGGGTGTTGGGTCCGGGGCAGCGCTGTGGAGGAGGTCAGGTGGGTGTTGGGTCCGGGGCAGCGCTGTGGAGGAGGTCAGGCGGGTGTTGAGCTCTGTGGAGGAGGTCAGGCGGGTGTTGGGTCCGGGGCAGCGCTGTGGAGGAGGTCAGGCGGGTGTTGAGCTCTGTGGAGGAGGTCAGGCGGGTGTTGAGCTCTGTGGAGGAGGTCAGGCGGGTGTTGGGTCCGGGGCAGCGCTGTGGAGGAGGTCAGGTGGGTGTTGGATCCGGGGCAGCGCTGTGGAGGAGGTCAGGCGGGTGTTGAGCTCTGTAGAGGAGGTCAGGCGGGTGTTGGGTCCAGGGCAGTGCTGTGGAGGAGGTCAGGTGGGTGTTGGGTCCGGGGCAGCGCTGTGGAGGAGGTCAGGTGGGTGTTGGGTCCGGGGCAGCGCTGTGGAGGAGGTCAGGCGGGTGTTGAGCTCTGTGGAGGAGGTCAGGTGGGTGTTGGTTGGATCCGGGGCAGCGCTGTGGAGGAGGTCAGGCGGGTGTTGGGTCCGGGGCAGCGCTGTGGAGGAGGTCAGGCAGGTGTTGGGTCCGGGGCAGCGCTGTGGAGGAGGTCAGGCGGGTGTTGAGCAGGTGGGTGTTGGGTCCGGGGCAGCGCTGTGGAGGAGGTCAGGCGGGTGTTGAGCTCTGTAGAGGAGGTCAGGTGGGTGTTGGGTCCGGGGCAGCGCTGTGGAGGAGGTCAGGTGGGTGTTGGGTCCGGGGCAGCGCTGTGGAGGAGGCCTGACCTGTTGGGGTGTTTGCCCAGGGAGCTGCTCCCTCGCTGGCTGCTCAGCCACAGTCTCCTCTGCTCCACATCCGTGCTCCAGGGCTGAGAGACCAGGGAAACTGATCCTGACTCAACGCAGCACTGGGCTAATGCACACCTCCTCCTGCTCTCCCTTCCTCCCTCCCTCCCTCCTGCACACCTCCTCCTGCCCTCCCTCCTGTGCACCTCCTCCCTCCCTCCCTCCTGCACACCTCCTCCGTCCCTCCCTCCCTCCCTCCTTCACACCTCCTCCAGTGTGTGTGCTCTCCTGTCTCTGGCTCTCTCTTTCACACACCTTTTTTAGTGTTAATCTCTCTCTGTTTGGCCGTAGGTGCGCAGATACTCACAAGTGACCCCAGGTCTGTGAGATGGTCAGTGGACCCTGGGCGGTTCACTGCTTTTAGATATTCTGAAAAAAGGCAAAATATTGCAAATGTTAAATCACTAGAGAATCTCTCTGTACTCTGAAGGGGAGACCGTGTGCATTTACACTGTGGCTGTTCATGAAAGCTGTTTCCCCACAGCTATGCTGACACCAACACTAAGCCTGTGTTGCCCTTTGAACAGAATGTCAACATTAACAAAGACGACGCACTATAGAAATAAAGATTCAAGAAGAACTATAGAAAAACTAGCGTGAAGCAATGAAACCCAAGAGATGAGTGTTCCAGTCAGGCAGTCAATTACCTAAAGAGATCCATCTAATTCATCAAAGATTCAGCACCGTCATGCTTTGCCACATCAAACTGCTGGTTTCAGACCGAGCTGAGCCCCCTCACTACACACGAAAACATCCATCAACAGCATGTAGCTTTCATCTCATTCTCCTCCTCCTGGTCATGGCCCGGGTCCACAAAACATAACACAGCTTCTGGCCTGTTCGCTTGGTGACAGCCCCTTCTAATGTTACTAAGCCTCGGCCATGAAACATTTATCTGTCCAGTTGATCAACTGGTACACAGTGAGACCGGTCCAGGGGAGGAGAAGAGGAGGAAGAGGAGGAAAGCGAGCACATTTAACTCAGCCAATCACCAGAGCCGTTACTAAAATACATTTGGCAAATCCTCAAGACTGCTGAGAAACTAAACATGTCAGCCTTAAGCTCTGCTGGAGAATATTAATCTGTTCTTTTCTGTCTTCGTCCCTGTCCTCTACTCATGTTCACGGGCATCAATAATACATCCCACCAGCTCCCCTTCCCAGGTCCAGTTACAGACGGAGACAGAGGTAAAATGGGGGGGGTCTCTTCCCCCGGTCACCTGTGAACCACAGGACCCATAGAGACAGGTGCAGGACATGGAGGACATGGAGGGATGTTATTGATAGAGACAGGTCCAGGACATGGAGGACATGGAGGGATGTTATTGATAGAGACAGGTCCAGGACATGGAGGGATGTTATTGATAGAGACAGGTGCAGGACATGGAGGGATGTTATTGATAGAGACAGGTCCAGGACATGGAGGGATGTTATTGATAGAGACAGGTGCAGGACATGGAGGGATGTTATTGATAGAGACAGGTGCAGGACATGGAGGGATGTTATTGATAGACAGGTGCAGGACATGGAGGACATGGAGGGATGTTATTGATAGAGACAGGTGCAGGACATGGAGGGATGTTATTGATAGACAGGTGCAGGACATGGAGGGATGTTATTGATAGAGACAGGTGCAGGACATGGAGGGATGTTATTGATAGACAGGTGCAGGACATGGAGGGATGTTATTGATAGAGACAGGTCCAGGACATGGAGGGATGTTATTGAAACCATGTTTCGTAATGTTTGAACACTGCTGGCTGTTGTGTAACACTTCAAATCAGTGCTCAAGACATAACATGACATTTCTATTTAAATCTGTTGCTATACAAGTTTTTAACTGACAAAGCAGCCTATATAAAGAATTAGACAATTGTACAATTGTTTGATGTTGAGGTGTAACATTTTATTGTACAGTCGACTTCTTGAAAACACTTCTGCCATCGTTGAAACGAAAACGAAAACGAACTCCGTCCACACGAGCGTTTTAGCATCATTTCAGAAATAATACGACTGTTCTGTTCAAACTAACATGCCTGACACATATGACATGACCATTCACATACATGACCATTCACATACATGACCATTCACATCATGACATGACCATTCACATACATGACCATCCACATCATGACATGACCATCCACATACATGACCATTCACATACATGACCATTCACATACATGACCATTCACATACATGACCATTCACACTGGGCACACTGTCGGTGTAAACGGGGATCAGACGCTCTGCTCAGTGACTGAATGGTTCCTTGTCTGGTCAATGCATTTGGTACACAAACGGTTAACAGATCTTGTTCTCTACTGCGTCGCTCCTCTCTGACCCCTGGTTCTGCTGGTTCTTGCCAGCGTGTGAGAGGCTGTAGCCACATCTGGTTGTTTGCTGGTTCTTGTCAGCGTGTGAGAGGCTGTAGCGTCATCTGGTTGTTTTGCTGGTTCTTGCCAGCGTGTGAGAGGCTGTAGGTACATCTGGTTGTTTTGCTGGTTCTTGGTTGTTTTGCTGGTTCTTGTCAGCGTGTGAGAGGCTGTAGCGTCATCTGGTTGTTTTGCTGGTTCTTGTCAGCGTGTGAGAGGCTGTAGCGTCATCTGGTTGTTTTGCTGGTTCTTGTCAGCGTGTGAGAGGCTGTAGCGTCATCTGGTTGTTTTGCTGGTTCTTGCCAGCGTGTGAGAGGCTGTAGCCTCATCTGGTTGTTTTGCTGGTTCTTGCCAGCGTGTGAGAGGCTGTAGCACATCTGGTTGTTTTGCTGGTTCTTGCCAGCGTGTGAGAGGCTGTAGCCTCATCTGGTTGTTTTGCTGGTTCTTGCCAGCGTGTGAGAGGCTGTAGCAACATCTGGTTGTTTTGCTGGTTCTTGCCAGCGTGTGTTTTGCTGGTTCTTGCCAGCGTGTGAGAGGCTGTAGCCTCATCTGGTTGTTTTGCTGGTTCTTGCCAGCGTGTGAGAGGCTGTAGCAACATCTGGTTGTTTTGCTGGTTCTTGCCAGCGTGTGAGAGGCTGTAGCACATCTGGTTGTTTTGCTGGTTCTTGCCAGCGTGTGAGAGGCTGTAGCAACATCTGGTTGTTTTGCTGGTTCTTGCCAGCGTGTGTTTTGCTGGTTCTTGTCAGCGTGTGAGAGGCTGTAGGTACATCTGGTTGTTTTGCTGGTTCTTGCCAGCGTGTGAGAGGCTGTAGCTCATCTGGTTGTTTTGCTGGTTCTTGCCAGCGTGTGAGAGGCTGTAGCACATCTGGTTGTTTTGCTGGTTCTGGCCAGCGTGTGAGAGGCTGTAGCTCATCTGGTTGTTTTGCTGGTTCTTGCCAGCGTGTGAGAGGCTGTAGCACATCTGGTTGTTTTGCTGGTTCTTGCCAGCGTGTGTTTTGCTGGTTCTTGCCAGCATGTGAGAGGCTGTAGCTCATCTGGTTGTTTTGCTGGTTCTTGCCAGTGTGAGAGGCTGTAGCTCATCTGGTTGTAGGAGGTTGTTGCAGTAAATACTACGGAGGAAGAACAGCAATGGCTAAAAATAAGACCAGAGATTTCTGAGGTGTGATTTGATACTGAACCTCAGATCCACTCTCTTTCCCACACACATTCTAACTGAAGCAGATCATCTTGTAGGCAGCCTGGTCAAGTGGTCAAGACAGTTTTAAAACTCTGTTTCCGCCCGTTCACACGACAACGCAATCCAGAGATTTCTGGCTCAGCAGAGTTTTCAAAACTCTCAGTTTTAGGGGCTTGAAAACACTGGTGTGGACGCTAGTCCTGAACGCAGCAAAAGCTTTACAACGAAAATGTATGAGTGTAAATGTATGAGTGTAAATGTATGAGTGTAAATGTGTGAGTGTAAATGTGTGAGTGTAAATGTGTGGGTGTAAATGTATGAGTGTAAATGTATGAGTGTAAATGTATGAGTGTAAATGTATGAGTGTAAATGTATGAGTGTAAATGTATGAGTGTAAATGTATGAGTGTAAATGTAGCCTAAAACATCCACACTTCTGTCTGAGAAAGAGACAGGGCAGCTTGACCGCAGCGCAAAAAGGCTCAGGGCATTTTCCATTCATAACAGTCTTTACAAAAAAATATATGTGTCCTTATGTGTCCATAATTCAAGCCAGTGGCTCCTCCGGTGCTGGTGAGGCCTGGCCCACACGGGGAGCTACTGGGTGGGTAAGGGGATGCCCCTGGGGTCCGTGACCTGGCCCTCCTGGAGGTTCTTCACCAGCTGGGCCAGCCAGCGCTTGGTGGTGGTGTCGTCTTTCAGAACCTGAGCGAACGTGGTGTCTTTGAGCTGGTCTGGGAGACACTGGCGAAGAGCCTCTCGGGCTCTGAGGGAGACACAAAGGGACAAAGTCCTTTACAAGAGAGAGACAAGAGAGGACAAGAGACACCAATACAAGAGAGAGAGAGAGAGACTGCCTGTCTGGGAGAGAGACTGCCTGTCTGGGAGAGAGAGTGCCTGTCTGGGAGAGAGACCGCCTGCCTGGGAGAGAGAGACTGCCTGTCTGGGAGAGAGACCGCCTGTCTGGGAGAGAGACTGCCTGTCTGGGAGAGAGACTGCCTGTCTGGGAGAGAGACTGCCTGTCTGGGGGAGAGACTGCCTGTCTGGGAGAGAGACTGCCTGTCTGGGAGCATCACTCACATCCACAAGCAGTCAACATTCACTGATCCCAGTTGCTAGGCGATTGTTCCCAGAGTCACACACTCCTGAGGCTTTCTGAGTTATTTTCTAATCGGTGATCATTCATACATCCAAAAACTGAGAGCAGGATAAGATGAAGATAACTCATCACACAAGTTGTTGCTATAACATTTGTTACCAGTACCTGGAGTTGTCTGACAGACGTAGATAGCATCGTACGACGTGCTTTAGTAATCGAGCAGAGGGCTCTTTGGAGAGCTGAAGGACCATCTTTCCCTGAGAGAGAGAGGAGACTGTAAGACAAACAGCTAGAAGCACATGGTCATGTATGAAACTAGCATAGCTAGAAGAACATGGTCATGTATGAAACTAGCATAGCTAGAGGAACATGGTCATGTATGAAACTAGCATAGCTAGAGGAACATGGTCATGTATGAAACTAGCATAGCTAGAGGAACATGGTCATGTATGAAACTAGCATAGCTAGAGGAACATGGTCATGTATGAAACTAGCATTGCTAGAAGCACATATGGTCATGTATGAAACTAGCATAGCTAGAAGAACATGGTCACGTATGAAACTAGCATAGCTAGAAGCACATGGTCAGGTATGAAACTAGCATAGCTATGGACTCACGAGTATCATGGCCACGTGGGAGAAGCGCTCGTAGGTCTGGCAGATGTACGCCAGCCCCGTGTCGTCCAGGAGGATCTTCTGCAGAATAAACGTTGCTACCTGTGAGGCAGATACACAGGGTGAGTGAAGGAGTGGGTTAACCACTGACATGGTGAGTAAAGGAGTGGGCTAACCACTGACATGGGGATCATTTCAAGGTATTTCTCTCTGAGCTCTCGAAGGCAAACCTACAGTTTTGGACAGCTCGCTGCCCGACTCCATGATGCGAAGGCACAGGGGAATGATCTCCGTCGTCAACAGGAAGTTGATGACCTCCTGTTCGTCTGTTTTCACCAGCGCACCTTCCAAGACAAACGGAGTGGCGTTTTCAAAACAAAGACCAGGCCCTATGAGGCGTGGCCATCATCAAACACAGGCTTGAGAACGTCATTCGTAAAGGTGAGTTAATTTACCTATGACGCCCAGACTGGTGAGTCTGAGGTACTCGAAGGGGCGTGTTTTGCTCACAGTGTGTAGAAAGGGGTAGAGGAATAGAGGGATGTGTGCTGTAAGGAACGCGGATCTGAGGAAGACATAACAAAACATCCGGTGTTAAACAGCTGCCTGAAAAGCATCGTCACTGTGTTCCACTGGACAGTTCGACTGCTGGGAATTAAAGAAGCACTCGTGACAGGATGTTTATAACTATGACAGGATGTTTATAACTATGACAGGATGTTTATAACTATGACAGGATGTTTATAACTTTGACAGGATGTTTATAACTATGACAGGATGTTTATAACTATGACAGGATGTTTATAACTTTGACAGGATGTTTAAAACTATGACAGGATGTTTATAACTATGACAGGATGTTTATAACTATGACAGAATGTTTATAACTATGACAGGATGTGCAGTCACCTTGTTTCAGGATGGGAGGCGACGCACTGCAGGAGGGCGAGGGCGTTGCAGACTCTGTTGGACTGGTGCGCCGTCAGGGTCGGGGGGTTGATGGACGGGTAGATGTTCACAATCTCCTGTTTTTCCAGCCAGAAAGAGGACAGAGAGAGGAGAGGGTTACAAAAAGATGGCGATCATCTCACACACTGGAGGCAGTGGTGCAGAAGATGAGGGACAATATGAAGACCGTCCTGGAGAATCCCTCCCACCCCCTGTATGACGAGCTGTGGCAGATATGAAGACCGTCCTGGAGAATCCCTCCCACCCCCTGTATGACGAGCTGTGGCAGACGGGGAGCACCTTCACACACAGACTCAGCCCACTCCCCTTCCATTCTAGGATTCAGACTTCCCCCCCATTGACTGACTCTTATCTTCCCACCATCGTGGGTCACAGTGGAGGAAGAACAGGTGCTCCAGTGTAGCTGGCGGGCGAGAGGAGTGCGTCTGGTCTCACCTGCAGGAGAGCAGCTATGGTCTCACCTGCAGGAGGGCAGCTATGGTCTCACCTGCAGGAGGGCAGCTATGGTCTCACCTGCAGGAGGGCAGCTATGGTCTCACCTGCAGGAGGGCAGCTATGGTGCCGCAGGAGTGCCAGAGCATGGGCGCCAGGTCCGGCACGGACTCGCGCTTCTTGCTGAGCTCCAGCAGCGCGTTCTCGCGTGTCTCCGGGCTGCTCAGCTCGTTGATCCACTGGTAGATCTTCTCCCGGTCCACCTGCGCCAGCGCCGTGGTCACAGCCTGGGGGGGGAGCGGGGATCAAGACATGAGCAAGCGAGCTGGCCCTAGATCAAGACCCTAGATCAAGCAAGCTGGCCTGCAGACTACAGGAGACTAGCGAGATAGGGAGATAGAAATCATTGTAACTATTTTGCTAACACTAGCTAGTGCTAGATACCGTGAAACATACCAAGCTAGTTTATTCATCCCACTGAGCAGGACAACATAATGACGTTAGCCAGCTAGATAGCTACTCTAGAGCTCTGCTAGTACCAGATAGATAGCTGCTCTAGAGCTCTGCTAGTACCAGATAGATAGCTACTCTAGAGCCCTGCTAGTACCAGATAGATAGCTACTCTAGAGCTCTGCTAGTACCAGATAGATAGCTACTCTAGAGCCATGCTAGTACCAGATAGATAGCTACTCTAGAGCCATGCTAGTACCAGATAGATAGCTACTCTAGAGCTCTGCTAGTACCAGATAGATAGCTACTCTAGAGCCCTGCTAGTACCAGCTAGATAGCTACTCTAGAGCTCTGCTAGTACCAGATAGATAGCTACTCTAGGGCTCTGCTAGTACCAGATAGATAGCTACTCTAGAGCCATGCTAGTACCAGATAGATAGCTACTCTAGAGCTCTGCTAGTACCAGATAGATAGCTACTCTAGAGCCATGCTAGTACCAGATAGATAGCTACTCTAGAGCCCTGCTAGTACCAGATAGATAGCTACTCTAGAGCCCTGCTAGTACCAGATGGATAGCTACTCTAGAGCTCTGCTGGTACCAGATAGATAGCTGCTCTGGAGCTCTGCTAGTACCAGATAGATAGCTACTCTAGGGCTCTGCTAGTACCAGATGGATAGCTACTCTAGAGCTCTGCTGGTACCAGATATGATGGCTAACTCAAATCACAGTAGCTAGCTGGTAGTGCTAGCCAGGAGAGCTCTAACCCTAACCCAGTAGCTGTGCTAGCTACATCAGAAAGCATCACGTTAGCATCACTAGTCCAACTAGTCGATATGTTAGTTATCAGAGTACAGGTAGTGGCTCGCCTAGCCTAGCCTGGCTAAAGCATTGATCACAGAGAACACAGCCAGGATGAGCTCAGGGTAGCTAGCTAGGCTAGTTAGCACTAGTGCTAACACTGCTAGCACCAGGTCAGGGTTGGGCGAGGTGTGGCCTGTTGTGTGGCTAGCTTAGCTAACTAGTGTGGCTAGCCTAGCCTAGTAAGGTAGCTTAGCTAACTCAGGGTCCAGTAATAGCAGCTAGCTCCAGCAGCATGTCTGGTTACTCACTGCTCCTGTAGCCAGCATTCTCTGCAGGGCGGTGATGTGCTCACTGGGGGTGTTGAGTTCCTATTTTAAATAATTTCACACTTTTTTGTAAAATAAAAAAAAAGATATCCTCTGTACTCGCGAGAGAGGCGCGTTTGACCTTTCAACTCAGACTTTCATTGTCACGTGACGTATTTATTCAGCTAAACCGATCCCCTATTGATCCACTAGGGGTCAGTCTGAACACAGGCCCATCCTACACCATGCTCACTCCCCTACCTATCCACTAGGGGTCAGTCTGAACACAGGCCCATGCCTTCACCATACTCACTCCCCTACCTATCCACTAGGGGTCAGTCTGAACCATGGATGTATTAATTAAACTGGATACAGCCACTCCATTCACTGGCCGCTATCAACAATGAAGCCCTATTGAACCGCGCCATCTTGGCTAGATTTGTAGTCACTTGGCTATTTCCGGTGACTTTTGACTTGCGCAGTTGAGCTTCTCTGGCCGACGCGCGTCCACGAAAAAGTTCACATTTATCTGAAATGTAGACGCGCGTTCCCGGCTCTCCCCGCTTTGATTTAGCAATGAAAACCGGCTTGCATATTAACCTGTTTTTGTCAAATATATCAATTGGAGAAATTATTTTTTCATCCAGGCATCTTAGTTTTAACAGGTTAAATATAATTGAACATGTTTTGTTTGCTAGTAGATGGTATTCATTCCGTTCGCGATAACGTTATTGCAGCCAGGCTAAATTCCTCCAGGGAGCCAGTGACCGGCGAGTTGAAGAGCTTCACTCCCCGCCAGCAGGAGCTCTGGCCGCGGCTACCGCATCTCGGAAAACCCGCTGAGTTCCTGGCTGCTATTTCACACTCGCCCTTGATCAATCCCAATACCGATCCATGGTAATAATGAATCAATCGTTCAGATCAGATCGGCAGTGCTGCATGCATGTTACAACATCATTGTTAGCTTTATTAACATAACCATAGCCTACATTTATCTCTCTAACGTTAGGCTATCCATCTTACACCAGTCGGCCATTCGATAGCTGGAAGCGGTCAACGCCAACGTTGACTGAAAACACCCAAACTCAGTGTATCGTTTCATCTTCATGCTACACATCAACTCCTTTACATTGTATGTGAATAAATTCCTGTTATTCTAAAAATATCCCATTTCTGTCCATTCCTGGAAAAGGCTAATAATTGCTGTCAAATGATCACTCCAGTTTATCAACGTATCCCACTACCATTTCAACTATGCACAGGAGATTGTCTTATATATATGTGTGTGTATGGAGCAATTGTTTTTAATGTCCGACTTTTGTCTGTGCTGTTCAGTAAATGTGCATCTGTCCTAATTTATTGTAGCCTATCTACTACACAACCTAGTTCAAATTTATGAATCTTCCGCTGCGTGATCATTTCCAAACCAAATTGCGGGGGGGGGGGGGGGGGGGGGGGGGGCATTAAAAGCATTACAAATTAGACATTAAAAGCATTAAAACGAAATGTGAAACAGCATGACAACATACATATTCCTTGATTATTTGTATGCTGTGTTGTCCCGTCTGAGTTTGTCCTGTTCGTGATTGGTCTCGTGTTCCCACTCGATAGGCTTGCACCTTGACGTTGGTGAGTGGGCTTTAAACCAAGACGGGCTGTATGTGTATGTGTGTATGTATGTGGTTTGTGTGTCATATTCTATTATTGAAATGTAATAACAGAAACAGTGTGCCTCCTCTTATCCTCACAGCTCAAGCCATTTTTAGGAGACCAGTTCACACCTCAACCAGACCTGCTGCTGTTTAGGACCTGCTTTAAGCCCTTTTTTGTGGTGTCCGTTTTCTGTATTCTGTGTCAAGTAAGCCAACCAAGGCTCTGAACCGGTTCAAGGAACGGAAACGAAAACCGAAAACGAACGGTATTTTACGAGGAACAGAAACAGGAACGAAAACGAAATGGTCTTTAATTGTTCCAGAACAGAAACGTTAATTTGAAATCTTTAATACCGGTTAATAACGTTATTTTTTCGGTCTTTGTGGTAGGCCTATATAACTTACAAATATATTTTTTTTAAAGAAGAAAGCTGAGCCTTTTATGGCCGAATAGGCTAAATTAAATTTATAAAATGTATAGCCTACATCTTGTCCTGTTTTTGTAATGTAGCCTAGGCCCCTAAATCTGTTATTTCACAGTCAGGATCTTAAATGCTTGCTTAGCGAAATGAAGAGATTTAGATATTAGGCTACAACAACACACCATAGCCTAGTTCAGACTATGTGCGCAGCGACTATTTTCACTGACGACTAGACGGTGGTTTTTGTAACCGATTACATGACTAGTCTAAAAACAGGATTCCCAGGTTTCTACAACAAGTGCTATTTAGAAAAATTGAGGATGTTTCTCAAACTCTGCAAGTTAAGATGCCTGACTATTCTTGATGTTTCCAACCACTCAGCAGCAGCCAATTTGCACGCGTTGCACAGGGCTGTCACACACTCTCCTTTGTTTGCCTGTGCAAAACAGTAGTTCAGCCCGTCCTTACAGCTTATTACTTAGCAAATATATCAATGTGAATTATTTAATTGAAGAAGAGTAGGCTAGCCTATAGCCTGTAATGTTTCAGTAGGCTAAAACTAGATTTCACATAAAGACCGCGGATGTCAGAGAGGGCAATAACGTTCGAAGGCAAATTTATTCCAACATTGGTCCACAAAGAATGATGCAAATAATAAAGTGAAATAAATAATAGCCTACTGTGCAAATATAATGTTTTATATGGACCTGCGTGTCTGCAATAAAGTTCCTCTATCTTTATAACCAACATTCAGCGGAAGCCAATTTTCACTCGTTGCGCATCTCGCTCCAAGTATGGTTTCGCAATTTAAAACACGGAGTACTTTGTGACAGTTGCTTGGATGTATACTAGTATGCATAAACCTATGTATTGCTAATTTAATGGCCTGCCTCCTTCAGAGTTCAACTCGGCAATTAGGCTGTGAAAGCGAGCGCGCCTCTTGGAATCTAGTCATAGCCTATTGTTGCACAGATTTCCGTCACGTCTTGACTTTCACAAATCAAATGATTAGGCTACATTCATTAATATGAGCACACTTTAGTGACAATGTGCCGTGCAACTCTGATCATTGAATAGCATAAGTTAAATTACTATAATATTAAGGACCGCGGATGGCAGACGATAGGCTACGTATTAGGCGTATAGGCGCCAAATCCGGAGCTCCCATACAAAAGGAACGCAGCATAAACAATAGGGATTGCGCAGATGAATGAATGAGGTGACTAATTATTTATAAATAACATAAAACATTATAAAACGAAATAAAAACAAACAATAGTCCTACAGGCGCAGAATAAAATAGCTTGCAGCAACAGTAGCCTAGGCTACAAGAAAATATTTTAAAAAGGATGATGACCTATGATGATGACTTATGATAGACCTGCGCATAGTTTACGGTGTGGATTAAGGGCATGCGGGAATAGGACTAATGTTGCGTATTTCTTGTAAAATAATCAACAAGGCTACACTACAGCACACATCACCAAGGCTAATATTGTTGGCAATAAGGCCACCACAACCCTAGACTTGTTGATTAGGTTATAGCCTACCTTACAAGAAATACTGTAGGCCTATAGAGTCTTAATAGGCTTACACCCCCGGAACGGTGAACGGAACGTTATTTTTCGTTCTTAACCGGTTCAGGAACGCTGTGTTGGTGGCGGAACACGAGAACGGAACCGTTAAATATGCTGGTTCTGCTCGGAGCGAACCGATTGAAAAATAATTTCGTTTTTAAGCCCTGAAGCCAACCCACCTTCAATGCAGTGTAGCCTCCACATTTGAATGGTTACAGCAGTCTTGTCGTCTACAAGCAACAGTCTCTGGCTTTGCATGGCAATTTATGTAGTATCATCCGAGTTCTACAAATGCTGTACTTTTTTGTACTGTAAGTAACCCCTCAATTATTCAATTTTACTGGGGAGCAGTGACCATAGCCTACTTGCCAACCCTCCTGACTTCCGCGGGAGATTCATAAATTTGAACTAGGTTGTGTAGTAGATAGGCTACAATAAATTAGGACAGATGCACATTTACTGAACAGCACAGACAAAAGTCGGACATTAAAAAAACAATTGCTCCATACACACATATATATATATATATAATGTTTCACATTTCGTTTTAATGCTTTTAATGTCTAATTTGTAATGCTTTTAATGCCCCCCCCCGCAATTTGGTTTGGAAATGCTCCCTATTTCTGAGGTCCCAAGGTTGGTGAGTATGGCAAGCTATAAGCTATTAATACAAGCATACCGCTCAAAAAGGGCTTAATACATACAACAAACTGATCAGGCTAATCATTTTTTAATGAAAATGACCACAAGACAACCTCCTGTGCATAGTTGAAATGGTAGTGGGATACGGTGATAAACTGGAGTGATCATTTGACAGCAATTATTAGCCTTTTCCAGGAATGGACAGAAATGGGATATTTTTAGAATAACAGGAATTTATTCACATACAATGTAAAGGAGTTGATGTGTAGCATGAAGATGAAACGATACACTGAGTTTGGGTGTTTTCAGTCAACGTTGGCGTTGACCGCTTCCAGCTATCGAATGGCCGACTGGTGTAAGATGGATAGCCTAACGTTAGAGAGATAAATGTAGGCTATGGTTATGTTAATAAAGCTAACAATGATGTTGTAACATGCATGCAGCACTGCCGATCTGATCTGAACGATTGATTCATTATTACCATGGATCGGTATTGGGATTGATCAAGGGCGAGTGTGAAATAGCAGCCAGGAACTCAGCGGGTTATCCGAGATGCGGTAGCCGCGGCCAGAGCTCCTGCTGGCGGGGAGTGAAGCTCTTCAACTCGCCGGTCACTGGCTCCCTGGAGGAATTTAGCCTGGCTGCAATAACGTTATCGCGAACGGAATGAATACCATCTACTAGCAAACAAAACATGTTCAATTATATTTAACCTGTTAAAACTAAGATGCCAGGATCAAAAAATAATTTCTCGCATTGATATATTTGACAAAAACAGGTTAATATGCAAGCCGGTTTTCATTGCTAAATCAAAGCGGGGAGAGCCGAGAGAGCCGGGAACGCGCGTCTACATTTCAGATAAATGTGAACTTTTTCGTGGACGCGCGTCGGCCAGAGAAGCTCAACTGCGCAAGTCAAAAGTCACCGGAAATAGCCAAGTGACTACAAATCTAGCCAAGATGGCACGGTTCAATAGGCCTTCACTTTAGATTTCGAATCCTGGGGGCTTGGTCTGAACACAGGCCCATCCTACACCATGCTCACTCCCCTACCTATCCACTAGGGGTCAGTCTGAACACAGGCCCATCCTACACCATACTCACTCCCCTACCTATCCACTAGGGGTCAGTCTGAACACAGGCCCATGCCTACACCATACTCACCTTCATCAGCCTTGACCCCAGAGGTCACTCGCCCGGTTCTGGTTGGATGGTTCACTTGCCCTGTCTGTCCCGTCTAGTCCTTGGATCCTGCCTAATGTCTATCCATCAGTGTTATGCTCCAACTGACCAGCGCAAATTCCTTGTATGAGTAAAAACTACCCGACAATAAAACTAATTCTGATTTGAAGTTTACAATGTCTGCAGTCTTATGGCGCGTTCCAGGCAACCCGTAACTTCCCACCCGGCAACTGGTAGTACATCGATCTGTACGATTTCACGGGTGGGAAGTTACGGGTTTGACTGCCATTCCAGAGCATTTTCACGTGTAGGAGGTCGGAAAAACACGAGTTACGGGTTGCCTGGAACGCAGCATTAGTACCAAAGCTAAATTAAGAGGAGGGGGTATTGCTCTAGCGCTACACACATCAGCCCCTGGAGATATTGCTTTTTGTACTTGGTTCCAAAAATCTATCAGCCCACCCTAGAACTCCTCTGTAACATTACTGTACACATTAACCATGCAGGCACCCTCCTCCATCCTCGGGCTTGTGTTTTTTGGGGGGTGGGTTATGATGCAATGTGTGTTCACTGATTAAAGTCTGTTTATCCTTTAACGGCGGGCCTGTGGTTCATGGCCGTTTCTTGTCTTGACTAACTGTCATGCATTATAAGAGAGAACAGATCTACAGTACAAAAGCACGTCTGTCAAATGGACTCTTTCTGCTGAGTCAGTCCTTATGGAATCCATGCAGTTGTCACTTCAATTAGTGTTGACTGCTGTCTGTGTTGGAGACCTGACCCTAACCCTAACCCTAACCCTAACCCTAACCCTAACCCTAACCCTAACCCTAACCCTAACCCTGCTTATGACTGATGAAGGACATGCTAGAGCCACAGCTGCCAAATCTAATTAGAACCAACTGTACTACACACACCAACATACCTGTACTACACGAACCAACATACCTGTACTACACACACCAACATACCTGTACTACACGAACCAACATACCTGTACTACACGAACCAACATACCTGTACCTGTACTACACGAACCAACATACCTGTACTACACGAACCAACATACCTGTACTACACACACCAACATACCTGTACTACACGAACCAACATACCTGTACTACACGAACCAACATACCTGTACCTGTACTACACGAACCAACATACCTGTACTACACGAACCAACATACCTGTACTACACACACCAACATACCTGTACTACACACACCAACATACCTGTACTACACACACCAACACACCTGTACTACACACACCAACATACCTGTACTACACACACCAACATACCTGTACTACACACACCAACATACCTGTACTACACACACCAACATACCTGTACTACACACACCAACATACCTGTACTACACAAACCAACATACCTGTACTACACACACCAACATACCTGTACTACATGGCCTTTGATGTAAAACCCTTAAGATGACTTCAGGGAATTCATTTAATGTAAGCTTCACTGGATAGGTCTATCATAATATTAGTGTCTGTGCATGAAGTCGGATGTGTCCACCCTTCACACGTGGCCTTGTGGGTAATCATTAAAACAGCGAGGGAATCATTGCAGAGCGACCTAGATGTCGAACAGTGTGTTCGGCGGGTTAATGATTCAGCCAGCATTTCAGAAAGACCCATGTGTGGTTTGGTGGGGAGGAGGGTTGAAGAGTTCCAGTGGATATTTGCTTGTGTGTGTGTGTGTGTGTGTGTGTGTGTGTGTGTGTGTGTGTGTGTGTGTGTGTGTGTGTGTGAGAGAGAGAGTTGGCGGAGCAGAGAAAGTGTCTCTTCCTGTAGTTGATGTGATTCTGGTCCTGGCAGCCCTGAGACTCTGACATGGCGCGGCTGGTGGAGTGTGTTCCCAACTTCTCAGAAGGTCGCAGCAAAGAGGTACAGTGTGAGAGGATGAGATGGGATCAGCTGATCAGTCCTTTCAGAGTATCAGGAGACAAAAGTTACAGCTAAATGTTAATATTCTAGAAAAATACATATTTCTGCACAAAATACAACAGTAGCTTATGTTCACATCATGTTGAATGACAGTGGCTAAGAAAACAGTTGATTTGAGGTTGTTGTGTGCGCAGGTGATCGATGCGATTGCAGACGCCATCTCCGGCACTGAGGGCTGCAGCTTGCTGGATGTGGACCCCGGCTCCTCCACCAACCGGACCGTCTACACCTTCGTGGGCTCCCCCGAGGCCGTGGTAGAGGGAGCGCTGAGCGCCGCGCGCGCCGCCTTCCCCCTCATAGACATGACCAAACACTCAGGTTAGCTCAGACCAGGAAGGGACATAGGAAGGGACATAGGAAGGGACATAGGAAGGGACATAGGAAGGGACATAGGAAGGGACATAGGAAGGGTTTAGAGTCTGAAAACTGCCCTCACCCCCCTCTCACGCGACCCTGGCACAATGTGGACCCTTTGGAGAACTAAGGTCAAAGCTACTCTGTTAAAAAGGTTGAATGGTCAGAGAGTCAGACCTCTTTGTTTGGCGCACTGGTAATCATTCACCGTGACGCCACCGATGTTAAGTTGTTCAGATGGACTAATAAATCTGCTTGTATAGGAGAGGATTATCATTATTATTATTATTCTTGTTATTGTTTAGGAGAGCATCCGCGGATGGGAGCCATGGACGTGTGCCCCTTCATCCCTGTCCAGGGCGTAACCATGGACGACTGTATCAGCTGTGCCAACGTTTTCGCCCAGCGATTAACGGAAGTGCTGCACGTTCCTGGTGGGTTAATCTCAGATGTGTTTAATCCTGTTACTCAACTATGATCACTAGAAAAGCAGTTTATAAGTTGCAGGATCTCTTCAGAGTTTCCTGGTATTGCCTGTTATCATGACATACAGTACTCTATATTCTGTACTTATCTGTTATCATGACATACAGTACTCTATATTCTGTACTTATCTGTTATCATGACATACAGTACTCTATAGATTTATCTGTTATCATAACCTACGGTATTCTATATACTAATGTTATCATGACATACGGTATTCTATATACTTATCTGTTATCATGACATACGGTGTTCTATATACTTATCTGTTATCATGACATACAGTACTCTATAGATTTATCTGTTATCATGACATACGGTACTCTATATACTAATGTTATCATGACATACGGTACTCTATATACTTATCTGTTATCATGACATACGGTATTCTATATACTTATCTGCAGTGTATCTGTACGGAGCAGCAGCTCGGAAGGAGAACAGGACGTCCCTCCCCTCCGTCCGGGCAGGAGAGTACGAGGCCTTGCCTGAGAAAGTGAGACCAGTACATTTATTCAACATTTACTCACAAACTGTCATTAAAATATTTATTTAAATGTATTATTAAAATAAATATTAAATTATTTATTATTAATACTCCTCCTTGATACTGAGATGTTGTATTTGATCCATTGTATGTATTACATGGAGTAGTGTGTGTGTGTGTGTGTGTGTGTGTGTGTGTGTGTGTGTGTGTGTGTGTGTGTGTGTGTGTGTGTGTAGTTGAAAAAGGAAGAGTGGGCCCCTGACTACGGTCCCGCCACGTTCGTACCATCGTGGGGAGCCACGGCAACTGGCGCGCGCAAGTTCCTGATTGCGTACAACCTGAACCTCCTCAGCACCAAGGAACAGGCCCACCGGGTCGCCCTGGACATCAGGGAGCAGGGCCGAGGGAAGGGCCAGGTAGGAGGGGACACACCTGGACATCAGGGAGCAGGGCCGAGGGAAGGGCCAGGTAGGAGGGGACACATCACCTGGACATCAGGGAGCAGGGCCGAGGGAAGGGCCAGGTAGGAGGGGACACACCTGGACATCAGGGAGCAGGGCCGAGGGAAGAGCCAGGTAGGAGGGGACACACCTGGACATCAGGGAGCAGGGCCGAGGGAGGGGCCAGGTAGGAGGGAGCAGGGCCGAGGGAAGGGCCAGGTAGGAGGGGACACCTCACCTGGACATCAGGGAGCAGGGCCGAGGGAGGGGCCAGGTAGGAGGGGACACACCTGGACATCAGGGAGCAGGGCCGAGGGAAGGGCCAGGTAGGAGGGGACACACCTGGACATCAGGGAGCAGGGCCGAGGGAAGGGCCAGGTAGGAGGGGACACACCTGGACATCAGGGAGCAGGGCCGAGGGAAGGGCCAGGTAGGAGGGGACACACCTGGACATCAGGGAGCAGGGCCGAGGGAAGGGCCAGGTAGGAGGGGACACACCTGGACATCAGGGAGCAGGGCCGAGGGAAGGGCCAGGTAGGAGGGGACACACCTGGACATCAGGGAGCAGGGCCGGGGGAAGGGCCAGGTAGGAGGGAACACACCTGGACATCAGGGAGCAGGGCCGAGGGAAGGGCCAGGTAGGAGGGGACACACCTGGACATCAGGGAGCA
The DNA here is from genome assembly GCF_949987555.1 of Borostomias antarcticus. Taxonomy (NCBI): domain Eukaryota; kingdom Metazoa; phylum Chordata; class Actinopteri; order Stomiiformes; family Stomiidae; genus Borostomias; species Borostomias antarcticus. The sequence goes on from NC_140252.1 coordinate 21,684,276, forward strand.
GGGCCGAGGGAAGGGCCAGGTAGGAGGGGACACACCTGGACATCAGGGAGCAGGGCCGAGGGAAGGGCCAGGTAGGAGGGGACACACCTGGACATCAGGGAGCAGGGCCGAGGGAAGGGCCAGGTAGGAGGGGACACACCTGGACATCAGGGAGCAGGGCCGAGGGAAGGGCCAGGTAGGAGGGGACACACCTGGACATCAGGGAGCAGGGCCGAGGGAAGGGCCAGGTAGGAGGGGACACACCTGGACATCAGGGAGCAGGGCCGAGGGAAGGGCCAGGTAGGAGGGGACACATCACTCATGTGCTTCTCATTTTGTCAATTAGACTTCTCTCAGGGAAGTAGACTTCAACTTGACTTCTCTCAGGGAAGTAGACTTCAACTAGACTTCTCTCAGGGAAGTAGACTTCAACTAGACTTCTCTCAGGGAAGTAGACTTCAACAAGACTTCTCTCAGGGAAGTAGACTTCAACTAGACTTCTCTCAGGGAAGTAGACTTCAACTAGACTTCTCTCAGGGAAGTAGACTTCAACTAGACTTCTCTCAGGGAAGTAGACTTCAACTAGACTTCTCTCAGGGAAGTAGACTTCAACTAGACTTCTCTCAGGGAAATAGACTTCAACTAGACTTCTCTCAGGGAAATAGACTTCAACTTGACTTCTCTCAGGGAAGTAGACTTCAATTAGACTTCTCCCAGGGAAGTAGACTTCAACTAGACTTCTCTTAGGGAAGTAGACTTCAACTTGACTTCTCTCAGGGAAGTAGACTTCAACTAGACTTCTCTCAGGGAAGTAGACTTCAACTAGACTTCTCTCAGGGAAATAGACTTCAACTTGACTTCTCTCAGGGAAGTAGACTTCAATTAGACTTCTCCCAGGGAAGTAGACTTCAACTAGACTTCTCTCAGGGAAGTAGACTTCAACTAGACTTCTCTCAGGGAAGTAGACTTCAACTAGACTTCTCTCAGGGAAATAGACTTCAACTAGACTTCTCTCAGGGAAGTAGACTTCAACTAGACTTCTCTCAGGGAAGTAGACTTCAACTAGACTTCTCTCAGGGAAGTAGACTTCAACTAGACTTCTCTCAGGGAAGTAGACTTCAACTAGACTTCTCTCAGGGAAGTAGACTTCAACTAGACTTCTCTCAGGGAAGTAGACTTCAACTAGACTTCTCTCAGGGAAGTAGACTTCAACTAGACTTCTCTCAGGGAAATAGACTTCAACTAGACTTCTCTCATGTTATAAATGGCTTCACTCATTGCTTGACTGTTACTGAATATGGTGGCCTGGTAACATGCGGGTGCGTTTGGTATTCTAGCCGGGGCTCCTGAAGACAGTCCAGGGCATGGGCTGGTATCTGGAAGAATCTAACATAGCTCAGGTGTCCACCAACATCCTGGACTTTGAGCTGACGCCAGTCCACACTGTCTACGAGGAGGTCTGCAGGATAGCCAAGGTAGGCGACATTTTCAGCAGCTGTCAATCCTGTCCATTTCTGCACAGCAGATTGATGAACAGCTGGTGTGGTTCCTCTGCTCCTCAGGAGCTGAGCCTGCCGGTGGTTGGGTCCCAGATTGTGGGCCTCCTCCCGCTGGGGGCGTTGCTCGCCTGCGCTGACTTCTACATCCAGAGAGACCAGCTCTTCATAGTGGAGGAGGAGCACAAGCTACGACTGGTGAGGACACACCCATTCACACAGAACCATATAGAGAAGAGTTGATTCACACAGAACCATATAGAGAAGAGTTGATTCACATAGAACCATATAGAGAAGAGTTGTTTCACAGAGAACCATTTACAGTAGAGTTGATTCACAGAGAACCGTTTACAGTAGAGTTGATTCACAGAGAACCATTTACAGTAGAGTTGATTCACAGAGAACCATATACAGTAGAACTCTCAGCTCTCTTCCAGCGATTCAGTGACTGTAGAATCATATTCTCTCTCATGAATTGCCCCTCTCACCTTCTCCTTGCTTGCTCTTTCCTTAAACTCTATTTAATTTTCTCCGTCTTTAATATGTTTTAACTATAATATATGTGTCTCTCCTCTGTCCTGCAGGTCATCAGTAAACTAGGGCTTGATTCACTGGGGCCCTTCAAGCCCAAAGAGCGGATCATAGAGTGAGTCCACATGAACGCCCATTCATTCACCAAGCTGTGACCCCATTCATTCACCATGCTGTGACCCCATTCATTCACCAAGCTGTGACCCCATTCATTCACCATGCTGTGACCCCATTCATTTACCATGCTGTGACCCCATTCATTCACCATGCTGTGACCCACCCCATTCATTCACCATGCTGTGACCCAATGTGTGTGTGTGTGTGTGTGTGTGTGTGTGTGTGTGTGAGTGTGTGTGTGTGTGTGTGTGTGAGTGTGTCTCTGTGAGTGTGTGTGAGTGTGTGCGTGTGCGTGTGAGTGTATATGTGTCTGTGTGAGTGTGTGTGTGTGTGTTTGTGTGTGTGCCTGCGTGCGTGCGTGAGTGTGTGTGTGTGTGTGTGTGTGTGTGTGCGAGTGTGTGTGTGTATGTGTGAGTGAGTGTATATGTGTGTGTGTGAGTGTGTCTGTGTGAGTGTGTGTGTGAGTGTGTGTGAGTGTGTGTGTGAGTGTGTCTGTGTGTGTCTGTGTGTGTGTGTGTGTGTGTGTGAGTGTGAGTGTGTGTGTGTGTGTCTGTGTGTGTGTGTGTGTGTGTGTGTGTGTGTGTGTGTGTGTGTGTGTGTGCAGGTACATGGTGGAGGCTGGGGAGGACCAGCGTCTGGTGTCTCTGTCTCTGCGGGGGTTCGTCCTCAGTGTGGGGGCCCGCACCGCCGCGCCGGGGGGGGGCTCCGTCTCCGCCGCCATCGCTGCCATGGTAACGCCCTCACCTCGGCATCCATGTCCAGGGATCCATCACACGCAGAGCTGTGGAAGAAAGCTGTGTCTAACGTGTGTGCATTCGTATGTGTGTGTGTGTGTGTGTGCGTGTGTGCGTGTGCGTGTGCGTGTGCGTGTGTGTGTGTGTGTGTGTGTGCGTGTGCGTGTGCGTGTGCGTGTGCGTGTGCGTGTGTGTGTGTGTGTGCGTGTGTGTGCGTGCGTGTGTGTGTGTGTGTGTGTGTGTGTTCAGGGGGCTGCTCTGGGAGCCATGGTGGGCCAGATGACTTATGGGAAAAGGCAGTTTGACAGCCTGGACAGCGAGATGAGGAGGCTGATCCCTCCGTTCCACCAGGCCATGAACCAGCTGCTCCTCATGGTGGACGAGGACTCGACCGCCTTCAGCACCTACATGGGGAGAAGCTCTCTATCTATCTATCTATCTATCTATCTATCTATCTATCTATCTATCTATCTATCTATCTATCTATCTATCTATCTATCTATCTATCTACAATGACCTTGGTATGAGCTATGGTCTTAACTCATTCATAACTGCTCATCTGTTCTGTTATATTTGTTTCAGGCTGCACTGAAAATGCCCAGAAACACAACCGAGGAAGTGAAAAGGTGATGAACCTGCTGGTGACTGCGCTGGATACGGGAATAGCTGTGCACTATATATATATATATAAAGTATATAGCGCCATCTACTGGCCAGCCACCACCTCAACTCATCAACTTGTCACTATCATAATCTTCCCCTCTCCATTCTCCACCCTCTCCTCTCCTCCACTCTCCCTCTTTTCTCCTCCCCTCTCCCTCTTCTTTCCTCTTCTCTCCTCCCCTCCTCCTCTCTCCCCTCCTCTCCTCCCCTCCTCTCCCTCCTCTCTCTCCTCTCTCTCTCCAGGAGGGAGGCGGCCATGCAGGAGGGTCTTCAGAAGGCCGTTGGGGTCCCCTTGTCTCTGGCTGAACGCGTCAGCCTGCTGTGGCCTGCTCTGAAAGAGATGGTGCTCTATGGAAACGTGGCCTGCAAGTCTGATGTCCAGGTAGGAGACTGTCCCTGTCTGCATGTGGACTCATTGCAAGCATATTTGAATGCTTAGTTGACTTTTGCTCATAGGGCCAACATAATGACATGAGGCTGGGGCCTGTAGCACTATGGGACATGAGGCTGGGGCCTGTAGCACTATGGGACATGAGGCTGGGGCCTGTAGCATTATGGGACATGAGGCTGGGGCCTGTAGCACTATGGGACATGAGGCTGGGGCCTGTTGCATTATGGGACATGAGGCTGGGGCCTGTAGCACTATGGGACATGAGGCTGGGGCCTGTAGCACTATGGGACATGAGGCTGGGGCCTGTAGCACTATGGGACATGAGGCTGGGGCCTGTAGCATTATGGGACATGAGGCTGGGGCCTGTAGCACTATGGGACATGAGGCTGGGGCCTGTAGCATTATGGGACATGTAGTCCACCAGCCTCTTATGACGCACTGGGACCCTCTTTGGGGCAGTATTCTAACATGTTCATGCATTTGAACTGAACTGAATATGTCTCATGTATCAAATATAGATTATTGCAGTAGACATACAAACATGTGATATAGATTGCTAGCTATGTGGTTTTGTCTTGATATTGTCTTTTGTGGGTTTCTTGTGTTGTTCAGGTAGCAGCCAAGGCCCTGGAGACTGCTGTGTTTGGAGCCTATTACAATGTCATCATCAACCTCAAAGACATCTCTGACGAGTCCTTCAGAACAGCTGTAAGTAATCACACACACGTAGGCCCTACCTAAGTAATCACACACACGTACCTAAGTAATCACACACATGTACCTAAGTATTCACACATGTACCTAAGTAATCACACACACGTACCTAAGTAATCACACACACGTACCTAAGTAATCACACACACGTACCTAAGTAATCACACACACGTACCTAAGTAATCACACACACGTACCTAAGTAATCACACACACGTACCTAAGTAATCACACACACGTACCTAAGTAATCACACACGTACCTAAGTAATCACACACACGTACCTAAGTAATCACACACACGTACCTAAGTAATCACACACACGTACCTAAGTAATCACACACACGTACCTAAGTAATCACACACACGTACCTAAGTAATCACACACACGTACCTAAGTAATCACACACACGTACCTAAGTAATCACACACACGTACCTAAGTAATCACACACACGTACCTAAGTAATCACACACACGTACCTAAGTAATCACACACACGTACCTAAGTAATTACACACACGTACCTAAGTAATCGCACACACGTACCTAAGTAATCACACACACGTACCTAAGTAATCACACACATGTACCTAAGTAATCACACACGTACCTAAGTAATCACACACACGTACCTAAGTAATCACACACATGTACCTAAGTAATCACACACACGTACCTAAGTAATCACACACATGTACCTAAGTAATCACACATGTACCTAAGTAATCACACACACGTACCTAAGTAATCACACACATGTACCTAAGTAATCACACACGTACCTAAGTAATCACACACACGTACCTAAGTAATCACACACATGTACCTAAGTAATCACACATGTACCTAAGTAATCACACACACGTACCTAAGTAATCACACACACGTACCTAAGTAATCACACACACGTACCTAAGTAATCACACACATGTACCTAAGTCATTACACACGTACCTAAGTAATCACACACACGTACCTAAGTCATTACACACGTACCTAAGTAATATAAGCTTTCAATAGCTTTCTCGGGAGACCTGGTTCACACATGAGAATACCTATGTATATATATATATATGATTTCATTATGAGTGTGTATGAATAAATCAAATCAAATCACACACATGTACCTAAGTCATTACACACATAACCAAGTAATCACACATGTACCTAAGTAATCACACATGTACCTAAGTAATCACACATGTACCTAAGTAATCACACATGTACCTAAGTAATCACACATGTAGCGTATTGAGAGGATCCGGCTGTAGTGAGATGGTCGCTGTGTTTTGTGCGCAGACTCAGCAGAGAGCCGAGGAGCTGCTCCAGGAGGCCAGGGAGGCCGCGGGGGCCGTGCTGGAGGCCGCCCACAGGAGAGGCTGAGGGCCAGGGAGGCCGCGGGGGCCGTGCTGGACGCCGCCCACAGGAGAGGCTGAGGTCAGAACACACAAGACCTTCTGCGCTGGAACCCCCACATCACTGCTCAGAACCCTACCCCTTTACCCACATCACTGCTCAGAACCCTAACCCTTACCCACATCACTGCTCAGAACCCTAACCCTTTACCCACATCACTGCTCAGAACCCTAACCCTTACCCACATCACTGCTCAGAACCCTAACCTTTACCCACATCACTGCTTAGAACCCTAACCTTTACCCACATCACTGCTCAGAACCCTAACCCTAACCCACATCACTGCTCAGAACCCTAACCCTTTACCCACATCACTGCTCAGAACCCTAACCCTTACCCACATCACTGCTCAGAACCCTAACCTTTACCCACATCACTGCTTAGAACCCTAACCTTTACCCACATCACTGCTCAGAACCCTAACCCTAACCCACATCACTGCTCAGAACCCTAACCCTTTACCCACATCACTGCTTAGAACCCTAACCTTTACCCACATCACTGCTCAGAACCCTAACCCTAACCCACATCACTGCTCAGAACCCTAACCCTTACCCACATCACTGCTCAGAACCCTAACCTTTACCCACATCACTGCTTAGAACCCTAACCTTTACCCACATCACTGCTCAGAACCCTAACCCTAACCCACATCACTGCTCAGAACCCTAACCCTTACCCACGTCACTGTTCAGAACCCTAACCTAACCCACATCACTGCTTAGAACCCTAACCTAACCCACATCACTGCTTAGAACCCTAACCTTTACCCACGTCACTGTTCAGAACCCTAACCTTTACCCACGTCACTGCTCAGAACCCTAACCTTTACCCACATCACTGCTCAGAACCCTAACCTAACCCACATCACTGCTCAGAACCCTAACCTTTACCCACGTCACTGTTCAGAACCCTAACCTTTACCCACGTCACTGCTCAGAACCCTAACCTTTACCCACATCACTGCTCAGAACCCTAACCTAACCCACATCACTGCTCAGAACCCTAACCTTTACCCACATCACTGCTCAGAACCCTAACCTAACCCACATCACTGCTTAGAACCCTAACCTTTACCCACGTCACTGTTCAGAACCCTAACCTTTACCCACGTCACTGCTCAGAACCCTAACCTTTACCCACATCACTGCTTAGAACCCTAACCTTTACCCACATCACTGCTCAGAACCCTAACCTTTACCCACATCACTGCTCAGAACCCTAACCTTTACCCACGTCACTGTTCAGAACCCTAACCTTTACCCACGTCACTGCTCAGAACCCTAACCCTTTACCCACATCACTGCTCAGAACCCTAACCTTTACCCACGTCACTGCTCAGAACCCTAACCTTTACCCACATCACTGCTCAGAACCCTAACCTTTACCCACATCACTGTTCAGAACCCTAACCTTTACCCACATCACTGCTCAGAACCCTAACCTTTACCCACGTCACTGTTCAGAACCCTAACCTTTACCCACATCACTGCTCAGAACCCTAACCCTTACCCACATCACTGCTCAGAACCCTAACCTTTACCCACATCACTGCTCAGAACCCTAACCTTTACCCACATCACTGCTCAGAACCCTAACCTTTACCCACATCACTGCTCAGAACCCTAACCCTTACCCACATCACTGCTCAGAACCCTAACCTTTACCCACATCACTGTTCAGAACCCTAACCTTTACCCACATCACTGCTCAGAACCCTAACCTTTACCCACATCACTGTTCAGAACCCTAACCCTTACCCACATCACTGTTCAGAACCCTAACCCTTTACCCACATCCCTGCTCAGAACCCTAACCTTTACCCATGTCACTGTTCAGAACCCTAACCTAACCCACATCACTGCTCAGAACCCTAACCTAACCCACATCACTGCTCAGAACCCTAACCTAACCCACATCACTGCTCAGAACCCTAACCTAACCCACATCACTGCTCAGAACCCTAACCTTTACCCACGTCACTGCTCAGAACCCTAACCTTTACCCACATCACTGCTCAGAACCCTAACCCTTACCCACATCACTGCTCAGAACCCTAACCCTTTACCCACATCACTGCTCAGAACCCTAACCTTTACCCACATCACTGCTCAGAACCCTAACCCTTACCCACATCACTGCTCAGAACCCTAACCTTTACCCACATCACTGCTCAGAACCCTAACCTTTACCCACATCACTGCTCAGAACCACAGCCTACTCATGTTGGTTCTCTTTAGTTTATCCAAAACAGATTCAGATCAATTAAATCAACGTGTTCTTCTTAAAGCTGTGTTTCTCTATGTTGAACTCTATACTATTTTGTGTGGGCGATCCATGTTACAGCACTGGAAAATCACAATAAAATATTACTATGTCATCATGGTGTATTTTGTCTCCTATGGCAACTATTGACCTAGACAGACAGACAGACAGACAGACAGACAGACAGACAGACAGATAGATAGATAGATAGATAGATAGATAGATACTTTATTATTGAGATATATACTTTATTGTGTTTGCCTACAGCAGTAAGGTAATTTTTAATCAACAGAAATAAAATACCAATGGAACACACGCCCGCGCAGTTGGGAACTGATTAGTATTTGCACAGAAGACGTCTATAAAGGCAGCCATGTCTGCTGTATGAAGCTAATTAGCAAGACAGAATGGCAACCTTCACAATGTAACTTGGTCGCTTTTGCTTTTGTCCAATTGAACATTTGTGTTAGCCTGGATGAAGACCTTAGTTATTTGTGTGGCACACTTCAAGTCTGTAAGTAGCAGCAGCAGCGAAGAAAACTGACTGATTTATCCTGAGTAAATATGCTCCACAAGCTGCTGTGCTGAGTTACCCTTATTTGCTCTGTAGCCTTGAAGCTAATGTTGACATAACCTGTAGGCACAAGTGACCCTGAGTAACTTCTGTTTTGTCCACAGACTAAGGCACCGTAGAACCATGCCATGGTAATCCTGTAGAGGTGTTATAGACAGATATATATTTATATGTAGAGCAGGTGTGATAGACATATAAAACTAACAGTCAGAAACAAGCAGAGAGAATAGAACAGTTTGAGGGAAATGAAGGATAGAGCTCGCTAGGATTACGCCACCTTCCAACACTAATTTATTTCATACAAATTCAGATCTTTTCACAAGCATGAAAGTATGTTATTACAATAATGCTTTGGGGGGAACTAGAACTGTCCCACTACGCTGAGAGGGTAGAAAAGACATCCTGGTGTCAGATGCTGCAGATAACAGTCTACCGCAAAAACATGATTTATCTTTGAGAAAGAAAGGAGACAACATTCATGTCTCCTCATCACACTCGATGTAAGGGATGTCTCTGTAGCGTCTCTCCAGCTCAGAGAACAGCCAGAGAGCGTCTGCAACGATCTCCTCAGACATCCTCTGAGCATAGTCCTGCAGCGGAGAGGGAAACTCGCTCTGCTCAACCCCTGAATCCACAGGAGCCTCCATGCTGTCTGTGTGTCTCTCTGCAGAGTGGACAAGCGCCCCTCTCTCCTCCAGGCTAGTCTCTCTGAGGCTCTCATGCGGTCTCTTTGGGCTGGTGTCCCTGGACCAGCATGTTGGCGCTGACTCCACACATCCCATGCTTGTTGTTGTCCTGCGTCCTTCTGACCTCCTAGGTCACGTTTGAAGCTCTGAGGGGCACCTGGTCTGTAGAGGAAGAAAGGAGAAGAGAAAGTCCACATGTACGGGGGGGCATCATCTGGATTCAATTTTTGTTTGCAAATGTATTCCATAACACTATATGAAAGTGATGAGAAAGTTAAATGTTTACCTCACAGGCTGATCCTACTCTGGTCTCTGTTCTTTCATGGTGTGCCAGTTCTGACATCCCAGGATACTGTTGGTTTTGAGCTTCTGCTTTCACTGTTGACACTTCACACACGCCTTCACTTCACACACGCCTTCACTGAGGGCAGGTTGGGGGGGCTGGTGAACAGGGAGTCCCAGGCGGTCTGGGCTGCCCTCTAGTGATGCTTTTAATACCAAACTATCCTATCAAACACGAGGACATGAGCTGTTCAAGTCCAATCATACCAATCCAAGCATGGTTCGAGTTTGACCAGGCCACTTGACAAGTGACTTCCCATCGATCATTGCCTGCCTTCGTGCCGTTGAGCAAGGCACATAACCACAACACCAGCTCACAAGTGTACGATGCTTTGGATAAAAGTGTCTGCTAAATGACTAAAAATGTAAAACACAAAGTCACACTAATACAATTATGAGTCCTACTAAAATTATATGATTAGACTATGCACAAAAGAGTCATGTGCACGTTAAATTCAGTGTTGGTGACGAATTGTCCTCCAGTGCAATGAAAGCAATCTACTCTCTGTCTCTATCCCTTTAAAACATAACAAAAACATTTTCTTCACTAGTCCAGCCTATTTTTATATATATAATTAAACGACACGATAAGGAGGAGGGGAGATGAGTTAGTGTTAGTGTGCTATCACATGACTGCTCTATAATAGCTTCAGAAGTTAATGCCAAAATGCAGTTTGTTCTGTATCTGGCTGTGCTCGGTTCCTTTGGCTCCATCGTGGCCATGGAGATGAATGAAAGCAGGACCGTGGAGGGAGGCGAGCCGTGTGTGACCTGCGGGTTCAGGGAGCAGAGCAGGCTCATGAGGCTCCGCACTATTAAATCACAGATTCTCAGCATCCTCCGGCTGGAACAAGCCCCGAACATCAGCAGAGACATGATCAGGCAGCTGCTGCCCAAAGCGCCCCCCGTCACTCAGCTCCTGCACCAGTACGACCGCGTGGAGGACGAGGACCATGCCAGCACTGAAACCATCATAACAATGGCCAAGAAGTGTAAGTATTTTATTACTAACTACATTCATCTTTATTTAACCAAGTCGAATAGCATGTCATTAGTGAAGAGAACTCATCTGGACACCGCGTCCTGCTGGACACACCGTGCGCACGTGCGCCACCGCGCGCAACAGCTGACCGGTCCAACCGGGGGGGGGTCTGGGGGGGGGTCTGGGTGTTCCAGATCTACAATAACTTTCAGCTTTGATCACATGTATCATTTCAACCATTTAACCTATTAACTCACCTTTTGTCCGTGGTGTAGCCTGCAGTTACGCACCCTAACCTGTCTCATGTTTCTTTTAGCTGAACACATAGACGCAACGCCGGCTTGTTGTTTCTTCGCCATCAGTCAGAAGATTCAACCTCACAAGATAATAAGCGCTCAGCTGTGGGTTCACCTGCGGCCGTCCGCCTCCATCACCACGGTGTTCCTGCAGATCTCTCATCTGAAAGCAGGCAAGGCGGGGAACACGCTGGTCCGCATACGCGCCCGCTCTCTGAAGATAGACGTCGACGCTGGAACGAGTTCGTGGCAAAGTGTGGATATTAAACACTTCATTCAAACCTGGCTTCGTCAGCCAGAGACCAATTATGGGATCGAGATCAATGCGTACGACCCGAAAGGAGAGGACCTGGCCGTGACCTCAGTGGAGAATGGAGAGGAAGGCCTGGTGAGTCACTACAGGCGTCACCACAATGCACACCTGCAAGGCTTATCTAAATACTAAGATTACTATCTAATTGTGAACCTTCAGAAAGTTAAGAGATATAAAGAAATGTCATAACCCACCATCTTAACCAGATGATGTTGTATTGTAGGCCTATAGGCTACACCATAACAGTAGGCTATGCAGTACCCAATGCTGTTTTGATCCGTGTTGTCGCTCCCAGCAACCCTTCATAGAGATGAAGATTGTGGAGAGCGGGAAGCGGTCCCGGAGGGATGCCGGCCTGCACTGCGACGAGGACTCCTCCGAGATGCGCTGCTGCCACTACCAGCTCACCGTCGACTTCGAGGACTTCGGCTGGGACTGGGTCATCGCCCCCAAACGCTACAAGGCCAACTACTGCTCTGGAGAGTGTGAGTACATGCACCTGCAGAAGTACCCGCACACCCACCTGGTGAACAAGGCCAACCCGCGCGGCTCGGCCGGGCCCTGCTGCACCCCCACCAAGATGTCTCCCATCAACATGCTCTACTTCAACCGCAAGGAGCAGATCATCTACGGCAAGATCCCTTCCATGGTGGTGGACCTCTGCGGATGTTCCTGAGGGGTCTGACCGGCGCGCCGCCCAGGAGGGCTCTGACCTGTTACCCATGATGCAGTTTAATGAGGACCTGTTACCCATGATGCAGTTTAATGATGACCTGTTACCCATGAAGCAGTTTAATGAGGCTACGATGTCTCTCATACCTCCATTATGTCAGTTGTTTTTTCTCAATAACAACGTCTCTAGTGACTTTGTAACAGATGTACTGTATATTACACATTTACAACATGTTTCTGTCGATGTTTTTGTCTTTACTAAGTCCAGAAATCAAGCAGTAGCATCTCTTACTGGATGGGGTGTTTTAGGACCAGGCTCCCAATAGAGGGACTGGATCTTTCTGGTTTGTTTTTGTTGCATATAGTTGTGTCACAGTAGTGATCATCCTAAAGTGAACTCTGTTCCAAAACATTCCAATCGTTCTGCATTAAAGGACATGCGGATGCATGTGGAGAAATACTTGTGAAAAACATGACCTGTTTGACCGTGTTAAGGACATGAACCGCTGTACCCTTTCAACTAAGGCTTATTTGGAAGTTCCTTGCTGTGACGTTTGTTTTAAAGACAACAACAACGACACCCTCTAAAGACAGGGTTAGCGAGTGCAGATGTTCGAATTGTGGTTCACAGGGTTTTCTGAGGCCTACATGTGATTTGAATCCCTCATCCACTAGTAGCACTTGTGAGTTCTGGCTAGTAGTAGTACATTGGCTTTTCCTATGTTAAATGCAAATCTGGAAGTGGCTTTGGATAAAAGCGTCAGCTAAATGACTGTAATGTACAGTAATGTCACACAAGTGGGGGTGACCTGATCATTTAACAGTGGAGGTCATAAGCATGATCACAATCAAGGACAACTTCATCAATATATTTGTCATTTATGGGGATTATGGGAAAGTAATCTGTAGGAATAACCTTTAATAAACATCCATGTCATGATTTATAAACTGTGTGCATGTATGTTCAGTTATAGACTATGTATATTCATATTTCATAAAAATGGAAAAATGATACACAATGATATTCATGGAGTTTGACAGACAACATTATTAATAAAATAAGGTGAATAGGCCTAGTCATGAAAACTAGTTGATTAACGGACAGATGTGTTCCAGTTGTGGAGACTTAAGTACTGCTTTCACCTTCTCTGAAAGCACGTGATCAACATAGGCTGTTCCGGCAAGCTCTCCACCCTCCGCTACAAGGACATGGCTGCGACTGAACTGTTATCATTTCGTGTTTTTTTTATATTTTTATAAAACTTACACGCGTAGCCAGTTATTTCCTGAAATATACGAAACAAGAGGGAATAGTATTATATTACGTTTCATTTTATTCGGTGGATAGTACCTTAGTAAAATGTGTGTCATCGTGGGAGGGTGTGTAACTCTCAGAACGTCCCAGAGCTCTTCGTCTTGATTGGCTATCAGAGAAATGGGCGGGTGTATTTAGGAAATCCTAGGTTTTGATTGGATAAGGTCGGTTTCCTGACAGCCGTTCCTGACGTGCGTTTCAGAGTTTCAACGCTGAACTACCAGCTGAGAGACGAGCAGGTACCAGCCGGTCTGAGAGCTGTTCATGACGGATCTGATCCAGGAACACTTTTGAGAACCTATTATCAGATTAAAAGGTAAGTTGTTGGTGTTTGTGGGGACAGTTTGGGCTGGTTGGCCAGACCTCCTTCTACAGGAAGCAATAACAACTCAACTGAACCAGCTGATTTGATACAACGTTAGTTCCAAAGTCAAAGTCAGTTTTATTCTTCTCATTCAAGGTGAGTAGTGGGATGTTATTAGTCTACCTGGGTGAAGAGTTGTACAAATTAGAATAATCGGGTTTAGTGCATGGGAGCAAATGATGGTTCATATTAGTACTTAGTGAAGCCAGGTTCCACACCTCTGTGGGTTGGGTTAAGTAAACACCAGGGCAGAGGACGGGATCTTGCTTGATCGTTGGTCGCTGGTGATGTGAAAGCGCTCTGGTTCTGGGGTTGGGTTAGGGTTAGACCTGGACCAGGTCTAGGTTAGGGTTAGGATTAGGGTTAGGGTTAGGGGGTTAGGGTTAGGGTTAGTAACCCTGCTCTCCCCAGATGGCCCAGTGGGGATGTGAAAGCGCTCTGGTTCTGTAGAGTAACGCGCTGCTCTCCCCAGATGGCCCAGTGGGGATGTGAAAGCCTCTAGTTCTGTAGAGTAACCCTAACCCCTAACCCTCCCCAGATGGCCCAGTGGGGATGTGAAAGCGCTCTGGTTCTGTAGAGTAACCCTAACCCTCCCCAGATGGCCCAGTAGGGATGTGAAAGCGCTCTGGTTCTGTAGAGTAACCCTAACCCCTAACCCTCCCCAGATGGCCCAGTGGTGCGAGCTTCAGATGCTGGACTCCAAGTACCTGGAGCAGGTAGACCAGCTGTACGACGACTCCTTCCCTATGGACATCCGCCAGTATCTCAGCAAGTGGATTGAGAGCATTGACTGGTAAACTGGGATATTACGTATTGATAAAGTCTGTATTACAGTAGTGTATAACAATGATTGAATCCTATAGGAGTGTAAAAGTACGGAGAGAGGGATGTCAATGTCTGTAAACACATGCGATAACACACTGACAGTAACATTACTATGTGACGCGAATTAATAACTGATCACCCCCCCCTTCCCCCCCAGGGACAACGTGGCGGTCCAGGACTCCCTAGCGACCGTCCGCTTCCACGACCTGCTGGCCCAGCTGGACGACCAGCACAGCCGCTTCGCCCTGGAGAACAACTTCCTGCTCCAGCACAACATCCGCAAGATCAAACGAAACCTCCAGGTAGAGCGCTAGACACCCCTCAGGTCAAACAACACCTCCAGGTAGAGCGCTAGAGCGCTAGACGCCCCTCAGAACAAACGACACCTCCAGGTAGAGCGCTAGAGCGCTAGACGCCCCTCAGGTCAAACGACACCTCCAGGTAGAGCGCTAGACGCCCCTCAGAACAAACGACACCTCCAGGTAGAGCGCTAGATGCCCCTCAGAACAAACAAAACCTCCAGGTAGAGCGCTAGACGCCCCTCAGAACAAACGACACCTCCAGGTAGAGCGCTAGACGCCCCTCAGAACAAACGACACCTCCAGGTAGAGCGCTAGACGCCCCTCAGAACAAACGACACCTCCAGGTAGAGCGCTAGACGCCCCTCAGAACAAACGACACCTCCAGGTAGAGCGCTAGACGCCCCTCAGAACAAACAAAACCTCCAGGTAGAGCGCTAGAGCGCTAGACGCCCCTCAGGTCAAACAAAACCTCCAGGTAGAGCGCTAGAGCGCTAGACCCCCTCAGGTCAATCAAAACCTCCAGGTAGAGCGCTAGACCCCCTCAGGTCAAACAAAACCTCCAGGTAGAGCGCTAGACGCCCCTAAGGTCAAACGACACCTCCAGGTAGAGCGCTAGACGCCCCTAAGGTCAAACGACACCTCCAGGTAGAGCGCTAGAGCGCTAGACCCCCTCAGAACAAACAAAACCTCCAGGTAGAGCGCTAGACGCCCCTCAGAACAAACGACACCTCCAGGTAGAGCGCTAGACACCCCTCAGGTCAAACGACACCTCCAGGTAGAGCGCTAGACGCCCCTCAGGTCAAACGACACCTCCAGGTAGAGCGCTAGACGCCCCTCAGGTCAAACGACACCTCCAGGTAGAGCGCTAGAGCGCTAGACGCCCCTCAGAACAAACGACACCTCCAGGTAGAGCGCTAGAGCGCTAGACCCCCTCAGGTCAAACGAAACCTCCAGGTAGAGCGCTAGACGCCTCTCAGGTCAGAGCCTGGTTGGCGCTCACTCATTTTCTAACCATCCAGTGGGAGCAGGTAGTCCAGCCTGAATAGACACACCGCCGCTCACCCACAATCCACTGCGCTATGTTCAGCCTGTTGAGACGTTGGCGAAGGCAGCAAAGCGTTGATCTGTTGTGTTACGCTGTTCTCATCAGGACCGGTTCCAGGAGGACCCTGTTCACATGGCCATGATTATATCCAGAAACCTGAAAGAGGAGCTGAAGATCCTGGAGAACGCCAAGAGCATAGAGGTGCTGCCTGCTCAAAGCTCTCTGACATGTTCAATAAATACCCTGTAATAACTAGCTGAAGTTTATTTCTCACAATGTCTCAATTATGTCTATATATGAATCTATTTGACTGTGAGTTAGTTGGGCAGAGGTCACTAACAACATCAGTATTTCCAGACTAACCAGGAAAGCACAGCGTCTAACATGGTCGTGGAGAAACTAAAGCTGGACAACAAAGTCCAGGAGATGAAGAACAAGGTGCAGGTGGGTCATCATCTCCACATGGAGGCGTGTGGCCAACCCTCCTCTAGTCAGACGTCCGAGATCGGTCATGTCTCATCAGTCGACCACCCATCCTGTTCCAGGGACGTCAGCAGGTCACACTCTGTCCCTTTTCTCCACAGGAGTCTGATCAGCAGATCAAATCGCTTGAGGACCTTCAGGATGAGCACGACTTCAAGCTCAACACGCTCAGAAACAGAGGTGAGGCCTTCGCTCTTTGTTCATGACTTACAGTGGGAATGGAATATGGATTTTGGTGTGAATCTTGTCAACTCAAACTCAGTATCACTGTATATCTACACTTAAAACTGATTTTCAATTCAGTGTTTGTTCTATCGGTCCTCAGAACATGAGGTGAACGGGACGACAGCCAAGGAGCTGGAGCAGGAGAAGATGCTCGTAGGGAAAATGGTTTTCGAGCTGAAATACAGGAGAGCGGTAAGAGGGCTCGTTTCAGACCCGGTGATGACGGAGAGAGAAGGTCTCTGAGGAGGATGACCGACTAACCAGCTGTTCATGGTGAAGTGTGGATGATTCTGAGCTGGTGGGCGGGTCTCTCTCTCCCAGGACGTGGTGAGCCAGCTGGCTGAGGTGCTGAACATCGCGGAGGCCGTCCTGGCGGACCTGATCTCGGAGGAGCTCCCGGAGTGGAAAGGTCGGCAGCAGATCGCCTGCATCGGCGGGCCGCCCAACGCCTGCCTGGACCAGCTGCAGAGCTGGTGAGACCCCCAACCTCCCCTCACTGCCTCTCAGAACACCCACCTCCCCTCCCTCTCCTCCATCTCCTCTCTCTCCTCCCTCTCCTCCATCTCCACCCTCTCCTCCCTCTCCTCTCCTCCCTCTCCTCTCCTCTCTCTCCTCCCTCTCCTCTCCTCTCTCTCCTCCCTCTCATAGTCTCCCAAAAAGAAACCTCCTAAGCTTGTCCCCCTCCTTGTCTCCCCCCCCCCCCCCCCCAGGTTCACAGCCGTAGCGGAGAGCCTGCAGCAGGTGAGGCAGCAGCTGAAGAAGCTGCAGGAGCTGGAGCAGAAGTTCACGTACGACAACGACCCCATCACCCAGCAGAAGGCCTTCCTGGAGAACCGCACCCTCGCGCTCTTCAGGAGCCTCATAGAGCAGTGAGACTCATTTACTCACCTTCATTCACCCTGGCTGGTCTCACCTCAGAGAAGCAGCACACCGTTCAGACAAGTTCAAGCACTTTGTTTATGCCTGAAGGAAAATTATTCCATAAACACACTGCCCAGGTATGCACATAGACAGACTGCCCAGGTATGCACATAGACTCTTCCAGGGACAGACTGCCCAGGTATGCACATAGACTCTTCCAGGGACACACTGCCCAGGTATGCTCATAGACTCTTCCATAGACACACTGCCCAGGTATGCACATAGACTCTTCCAGGGACAGACTGCCCAGGTATGCTCATAGACTCTTCCATAGACACACTGCCCAGGTATGCACATAGACTCTTCCAGAGACAGACTGCCCAGGTATGCACAAAGACTCTTCCAGGGACAGACTGCCCAGGTATGCTCATAGACTCTTCCATGGACAGACTGGCCAGGTATGCACATAGACTCTTCCAGGGACAGACTGCCCAGGTATGCACATAGACTCTTCCAGGGACAGACTGCCCAGGTATGCACATAGACTCTTCCAGGGACAGACTGCCCAGGTATGCACATAGACACACTGCCCAGGTATGCACATAGACTCTTCCAGGGACAGACTGCCCAGGTATGCACATAGACTCTTCCAGGGACAGACTGCCCAGGTATGCACATAGACTCTTCAGACTGCCCAGGTATGCACATAGACTCTTCCAGGGACAGACTGCCCAGGTATGCACATAGACTCTTCCAGGGACAGACTGCCCAGGTATGCACATAGACTCTTCCATAGACACACTGCCCAGGTATGCTCATAGACTCTTCCAGGGACAGACTGCCCAGGGGACGTTCAGTTTGCACATAGAGAGTCTTGTTCTCACGCTTCTGTTCTGACCTCACATGAAGACCGAGCCCAGAGTGACGGGGAAGTGGGAAGATGAAGGTTGGCAGAACAGAGAGACGTGTTCTGTGGGTCGGAAGCAGGGAGAGACGTGCAGCAGGGAGAGACGTGCAGCAGGGAGAGACATGCAGCAGGGAGAGACATGCAGCAGGGAGAGACATGCAGCAGGGAGAGACGTGCAGCAGGGAGAGACATGCAGCAGGGAGAGACATGCAGCAGGGAGAGACATGCAGCAGGGAGAGACATGCAGCAGGGAGAGACGTGCAGCAGGGAGAGACATGCAGCAGGGAGAGACATGCAGCAGGGAGAGACATGCAGCAGGGAGAGACGTGCAGCAGGGAGAGACATGCAGCAGGGAGAGACGTGCAGCAGGGAGAGACATGCAGCAGGGAGAGACGTGCAGCAGGGAGAGACATGCAGCAGGGAGAGACATGCAGCAGGGAGAGACGTGCAGCAGGGAGAGACATGCAGCAGATAGAGACATGCAGCAGGGAGAGACATGCAGCAGGGAGAGACGTGCAGCAGGGAGAGACATGCAGCAGGGAGAGACATGCAGCAGGGAGAGACATGCAGCAGGGAGAGACATGCAGCAGGGAGAGACATGCAGCAGGGAGAGATGTGCAGCAGGGAGAGACGTGCAGCAGGGAGAGACATGCAGCAGGGAGAGATGTGCAGCAGGGAGAGACGTGCAGCAGGGAGAGACATGCAGCAGGGAGAGGGAGAGACGTGCAGCAGGGAGAGACGTGCAGCAGGGAGAGACATGTTCTTGGTGTGTGGGATTGTTGTCCTTCCTGTTCACAGAGCAGAGGAGGATTTCTCCCTCACATCTGGGGCTGCTGGACCAATCAGAGGAGGGAGGATGACGAGGAAGTAGCCTGTATGTTCTGTTATGTTGAGCTTGTTAAGACTTCTATGGTGCAGTAGCAGTTAATGTGTTTCCGATGGTTTCTGTGTGTGTGTTTGTGTGTGTGTGTGTGTGTGTGTGTGTGTGTGTGTGTGTTCCAGCTCTTTGATGGTGGAGCGTCAGCCCTGCATGCCCACTCATCCACAGAGGCCCCTGGTGCTGAAAACAGGAGTGCAGTTCACCGTCAAGCTCAGGTGAGCACACAAAATGGCCGCCCTACTGCAGCCCGGCTACAGCAGACGTACGGTGGAGTAGCTCTGGTTACCCGGCTCTCCCAGCGCAGCTCTGGTCTTACTCTGGTCTGGTCTTACTCTGGTCTTACTCAAGTCTGGTCTTACTCTGGTCTTACTCTGGTCTTACTCTGGTCTTACTCTGGTCTGGTCTTACTCTGGTCTTACTCTGGTCTTACTCTGGTCTTACTCTGGTCTTACTCAAGTCATCTCTGCCTTGTCTTCCCTGTTCACTAGATTTCTGGTGAAGCTGCAGGAATTCAACTACCAGCTCAAAGTCAAAGCTTTGTTTGATAAGTAAGTGGAAGTGACGTCGGCAGCGTGATACTGAGTCGTGTTGAAACACATCCATGTAACGCCTTCTAAACCTGAATCCATTGTTTTCTTTTACCTCAGGGACGTTACCGACAAGAAAGGGTACGTTTCAAATCAGTGTGTACATGCTATTGAGTGACAGTATTTATACAGTATGTGATCTCACAGTTATTCATTACAAATCATCTCAATCTCAGCGTTCGCAAATTCAACATTTTGGGAACAAATTATAAAGTCATGAATATGGAGGAGTCCAACGGGAGCTTGGCTGCAGAGTTTCGCCATTTGGTAAGTACAGGAAACGCACAGGAAACACCCAGGAAACGCACAGGAAACGCACAGGAAACCCCCAGGAAACACACAGGAAACGCACAGGAAACACCCAGGAAACACACAGGAAACACACAGGAAACACCCAGGAAACACACAGGAAACACACAGGAAACACCCAGGAAACACACAGGAAACACACTGGACATGAATGCATGGTGAAATAAATGCCCATGTGGGCCGTGTCCACTGATCTCTCTGATGTCCACAGCAACTGAGGGAACAGAAAGTAGCTGGCAACAGAACGAACGAGGTAAGAGACTTTTATAAACAGACCTTTTGGTGATAACTGATTTATAGGTGATAGTGCTGTTATTAAACGATTATTACAATATTGATTTATGGATGACCGTGCTGTTATGAACAGGTTATTACATTACTGATTTGTTATTACAGTACTGATTTGTTATTATAGTACTGATTTGTGCTATTACAGTACTGATTTGTTATTACATTATAGATTTGTGTGTTATTACATTATAGATTTGTTATTACATTATAGATTTGTGTGTTATTACATTATAGATTTGTTATTACATTATAGATTTGTGTATTTACAGTACTGATTTGTGTCATTACAGTGTTGATTTGTGTTATTACAGTACTGATTTGTTATTACAGTACTGGTTTGTTATTACAGTACTGATTTGTGTTATTACAGTACTGATTTGTTATTACAGTACTGGTTTGTTATTACAGTACTGATTTGTGTTATTACAGTACTGATTTGTTATTACAGTACTGGTTTGTTATTACAGTACTGATTTGTGTTATTACAGTACTGATTTGTTATTACAGTACTGATTTGTTATTACAGTACTGGTTTGTGTATTTTCAGGGCCCTCTTATCGTGACAGAGGAACTGCACTCCATCTGCTTTGAGTCTGAGCTCAGTCAAGCAGGTCTGGAGATGAAACTAGAGGCAAGTGCATCTTGGGTATAGTAGTCTGTTGTACGCCAGATCCATACTGAGGTGTGACCAGCCTGTGACAGGCCTGTTGACCTGTGCTCTACCAGACCATCTCCCTGCCTATCGTGGTCATCTCCAACGTCAGCCAGCTGCCCTGCGGCTGGGCCTCCATCCTGTGGTACAACATGCTGACCAGCGAGCCCAAGGTAGGCCCAGCAAGCACACACACACACACGCACACACACACGCACACACACGCACACACACACACACACATGCACACACAAACAAACAAACAAACAAACACAGCCCTGGCTTGGCAAGAACTCCTTTGAAAAAGAGAGGGTCTCAACAGGACTTCCCTGATTAAATATAACGTTAAATAAAATTAAAAAACATGAAGTCTGACACAGAATGGACATGCACACTGTGGCCACACCCCCTTCCTGTGTGGTCCAGAACCTGAAGTTCTTCCTGAGCCCCCCTGCAGCCACCTGGAGCCAGCTGGCCAAGGTGCTGAGCTGGCAGTTCTCCTCCGTCACCAAGCGAGGACTCAACGAGGAGCAGCTGGGCATGCTGGCAGACAAGCTGCTGGGTGAGTGAAAGGGTGAGGGGTACATTCAGACAAGCTCCTGGGTGAGGGGTACATTCAGACAAGCTGCTGGGTGAGTGAAAGGGTGAGGGGTACATTCAGACAAGCTGCTGGGTGAGTGGTACATTCAGACAAGCTCCTGGGTGAGTGAAAGGGTGAGGGGTACATTCAGATGAGCTCCTAGTTGAGTGTGAAAGGGTGAGGGGTACATTCAGATGAGCTCCTAGTTGAGTGAAAGGGTGAGGGGTACATTCAGATGAGCTCCTAGTTGAGTGTGAAGGGGTGAGGGGTACATTCAGATGAGCTCCTAGTTGAGTGTGAAGGGGTGAGGGGTACATTCAGATGAGCTCCTAGTTGAGTGTGAAGGGGTGAGGGGTACATTCAGATGAGCTCCTAGTTGAGTGTGAAGGGGTGAGGGGTACATTCAGATGAGCTCCTAGTTGAGTGTGAAGGGGTGAGGGGTACATTCAGATGAGCTCCTAGTTGAGTGTGAAAGGGTGAGGGGTACATTCAGATGAGCTCCTAGTTGAGTGTGAAGGGGTGAGGGGTACATTCCAGTTCCAAATTGTGGGACTCAACAGCAACGGTCAAGAGTGATGTTCATTCACATCGAGTTTAGGAATGCACCAACATTTCTGAATGAATGAAAATAATTTTTTTACTGAATATGTGACGAGACCAACGGTGTGGCAGTAAGCTAGTGGCTAGCCCCCGATGTAAGGGCTACTTTGACTGCACCAGTCACAACGCAGAGCTGCCAACTCATACACATGATTGGAGGCTTTGAATTCTAACAGTTGGACAGATCTTACAGGTTGTTTGATGTAGTGTAGAGTAGGTAACATTAGCTAACCTGCCTGATTCACCTAGATCACCTTGTACCTGGTCATTTGGGTGCATCCCTTAAAGAGTTGCTCGCTTGCCTCATCGCGCCGGTTAGTTAGTATTGTTCTTTTCTGTTCAGAGTCTAAATACTGGGGAGATATATTTTTCTATGTTTCAACAGGACCCAAGGCTGCTCGGAACCCAGAAGGTCTCATCCCATGGACCAAGTTCTGTAAGGTGGGTCCTGATGACAATGTCCCAGCATGCCGTGCGGTACGAGGTCTGGAGAACACGCTCACCAGTAAACGTTTGCCGTTTGTGTCCCGGAGCAGAACGTGACCGAGAAGAACTTCCCCTTCTGGCTGTGGATCGAAGGAATCCTGGACCTCATTAAGAGACACCTGCTGTGTCTGTGGAACGACGGGTAGGTCTAACCCTAAATCTATAGGTTCATAACATCTACAGGGTCATAACATCTACAGGGTCATAACATCTACAGGATCATAACGTCTACAGGATAATAACGTCTACAGGATAATAACATCTACAGTATCTTAACATCTACAGGATCATAACATGTACAGGGTCATAACATCTACAGGATCATAACATGTACAGGGTCATAACATCTACAGGATCATAACATGTACAGGGTCATAACATGTACAGGGTCATAACGTCTACAGGATAATAACGTCTACAGGATCATAACATCTACAGCAGGGTTTCCCAACCTGGGGTCCGGGCCCCCCGGGGCACCAATGATCGCAGGGGGGGGGGCTCCAGGTCTCAGACAATTTGAGGGCTTTCCAGCTGAAACTGACATTTGAAATCGTCTAACTTGCGTATTTTGACATATTTCCGACTCAAACAAGCTATAGGGGCGGGACATAACATTTCAAGGAATTTGACTGGAGACTGAAGTTGGCGGCTTATAACAGCTGTAGACAGATTTAATAGATGGATAGCATTGATTGATGTCGTGAGATTAGTGGTTGATCTTGCTCTTGCATTGCTGACGGAAGCGCTTAAGAGATTTTGTTGTACAGGAAGAAAAAAATGATAGGATTTGATATAAGATCACAATCATATATTGTTAAAGAAGTAGTAAAGGGAAAATGCATGTTTAGCCCTGTTTTAAGGTTACTTATGATCATATACAATGATTCAGGTCAAAACGTCTTTAGAAACGAAATAGCTTCCCCACTTGCTCCAGCACGCATGCGCACAGACGTTTCTAAAGATCATATTACAGAGGCATGTGAAAACCACAATAAGCCCTCGCTCTATGTAAGCACAACTAGCGATTCATAAAAACAGATTGATGAAAACAACCGTTTCGCGGCAGAAAATAGATTTTTTAGAAGCTGCATTCTAAGTGCCCCAGTCCGCCGCCATTACATGGATATACTGGCTCGCGCTGGATTTAAAATTTCTTCTACATGCCTCCGAATTACACCAAAGTTATCTCGGTGAGTGAAACGTCTTATAATATGCCGTAAATAAAGTCCAGGTTGTCAAAAACGAGCATTCTCCTTTAATCCACCTGGTTTCTTGTCTCTTCTTTTCTCCCTCATACCCTCCCTCCTCCTTCTATTGGCTAGCTGTATCATGTTTTGTTCTTTCTCCTCCTCCTATTGGCCAGCTGTATCATGGGGTTTGTGAGTAAGGAGCGGGAGAAGGCGATGCTAATTGGGAAATGTCCCGGGACGTTCCTGCTGCGCTTCAGCGAGAGCAGCCGTGAGGGAGCCATCACCTTCACCTGGGTGGAGCACGACGTCCACGGTACTACAGTACTACGACCGTACACAACAACTACCACGACTACTACGACTACTACTACGACTATTACTACTACGACTACTACTACTACTACGACTACTACTACTACGACTACTACTACTACTACTACCACTACTACTACTACTACTACGACCGTACACAACTACTACTACGACGACTACTACTACTACGACTACTACTACTACGACTATTACTACTACGACTATTACTACTACGACTATTACTACTACTACTACTACTACTACTATTACTACTACGACTATTACTACTACTACTACTACTACTACTACTACTACCACTACTACTACTACTACTACTACCACTACTACTACTACTACTACTACTACTACCACTACTACTACTACCACTACTACTACTACTACTACTACTACTACTACTAATACTACCACTACTACTACTACTACTACCACTACTACTACTACTACTACTACTACTACTACTACTACTACTACCACTACTACTACTACCACTACTACTACTACTACTACTACTACTACTAATACTACCACTACTACTACTACTACCACTACTACTACTACTACTACTAATACTACCACTACTACTACTACTACCACTACGACTACTACGACTATTACTACTACAACTACTACTACTACTACTACTACGACTATTACTACTACGACTATTACTACTACTACTACTACTACTACTACTACTACTACCACTACGACTACTACGACTACCACGACTACTACTACTACTACTACTACTAATACTACCACTACTACTACTACTACTAATACTACTACTACTACTACTACTACCACTACTACTACTACTATTACTACTACTACTACCACTACTACCACTACTACTACTACTACTACTACTACTACTACCACTACTACCACTACTACTACTACTACTACTACCACTACCACTACTACTACTACTACTACTACAGACTCAGATATGTGACGGCGCCTGAGCTTGACGCGCTTGTACTCCAACCAAGTAATCCACAACGTTTCGATGAATGTCAGAATAACAAAGTTTATTTTAGCGCGAGATCCATACTTTGAGGCTCGTTGCAAACAAATCATAGATCAAACTTCTGTCCGTAGACTAAACCAAAATAACAAGGCCGTGTAGGAACCACAATGATCTTAGCGGTCAAAAACTGTATGATACCGCCATACCTGAGTTCCCTGTGCTTCCTACCCCCCAAACATTTTAACAATGAAACGGGGAAAGCCAAACAAAAAAGGGGCGTGTCCAATTGACATTCCTAATTGACTCGGCATGTTAACCCCTTAATCAACAAAACAAGAAGGGCATGCAATAGGCTACACACTTTCATATTCTTATTCTTATTTAGACCATATACACATTCAATATTCAAAAATAAACACTTGGCACATAAGCCCTTAACCTTAAACTAAAGTAGGAGAACGTTTGGCTCCAACATTCCGGCCCCTAATTGTTCTTGTAAGAACCAAACAAAAACAATTATAATTTACAAACAACATAGGGGGCCAAAGCGTAATAGTCCACTTCCAGTCCATTCCCAAAGAGGGTATTCCACAGTCAGTTTGTGTTCCACGGAACGGTCAGTAAAGTGAAGTGTGCATGTGTGTGAAAAAACAAAACAAGGGGCATGGTCTGCTATGCAGGGGCTTCCAGCAGCAGACATAGTTTGGTAATGGGCCTGCAAAGGGTGTTGGACTGCGTTCTAACCTGCACTTGCCTAACGAACCCTTTGGAGTCTGGCCTGCTTTCTGTGACTCGTCCCATTACCCACGAACTACGTGGAGCTGAGTCATCAATGATGAGAACTATGTCCCCTGGGGCAAAGTTTCTCCTCTTCTTCGTCCATTTCTGTCGCTTTTGTAGGTCTGGAAGATACTCCTTGGTCCATCTTTTCCAGAACAAATTGGCCATGTACTGTATTTGTCGCCATCTCCTCCTAGAGTAACAGTCCTCAGGCTTGAACACTCCCGGAGGAATAGAAGGATTGGTGCTCAATAGAAGAAGATGATTTGGTGTGAGAGGCTCTAAATCATTAGGGTCATCTGACGCTGTAGTGATTGGCCTGTCGTTGATGATTGACTCCACCTCACAGAGCAGCGTCTGAAGCCCTTCTTCATCCAGTGTCTGTTGGTTCATTAAGGCACCAAGAACCCGCCTGATTGTCCTTATCTGTCTCTCCCAAATACCTCCATGGTGAGATCCAGTGGGAGGGTTAAAGATCCATGTGACACCCCTTTTGAGAAGAGTTCCCTGGATCTTCTCATCATCCAAGCCTTCAACCGCTTCCCGTAACTCACGTTCTGCTCTCACAAAGTTGGTACCGTTGTCTGAGCGGATAATCTTCACTTGCCCTCTCCTGGCTACAAACCTTCTGATGGCGTTTATGCAGGAGTTGGTATCCAAGGAATGTGCCACCTCTATGTGAACGGCCCTTATGTTCATTCACGTAAAAATTACTCCATACCGCTTGACGGTTACTCTGCCACGCCTGATTTCAAACGGGCCGAAGTAGTCGACACCCACGTTAGTGAAGGGTGGCTCGTCTGGAATCAGTCTTTCCTCGGGTAGATCATGTGCTGCTCGCCTCTGGGCCCACTCAACTTCCTGCAGCTGACGCATTTGGAGATTTCTTTTCTGACAGCTGCATTTGCTTTAAGAATCCAATATCTCTGTCTGAGACGAGAGAGTGTGTGATTTCTTCCGCTATGACCAACGTTCTCGTGGACATGCCGAATAAGAAGCTGTGCCACATGGTGGTTGTTGGGCAGAATAGCTGGGTGCTTCGACAGCACCGGCATAGCTGATCTGTTCAATCTGCCACCTACCCGCATCACACTATCCTGGAGCACTGGACATAGCCTGAGAAGATGGCTGCTCCTTCTGACAGGTGGGCCTTTCTTCAGGTTGACCATCTCATCTGGAAACATTCTCCACTGACAGAAACTGATAATCTGTAATTCTGCATCCAAAAGATCATCAGCAGTAAGAGTTCTTTTGATCAGTGCTCTTCTTTTGCTGCTCCTCAGCCTCTTGTTTTCCTCTTCATGCTTTTGTCCTGATTGTAGACCTTTCCTTTCCTTGCACAATCGTTTCAGTGCACCTTTAACCTTTAGCACCCAAGCAACTGCTCTTCTGAGGCGGTGCCAGTCTGAGAAATGGGAGATGAGCTTGCTGACAGCATCGACGTTCTCCTCCACAGATATAGCATTAACCAGTGTGTCCCTCTTCACCTCTGGATCATTCACGCCTAGAGGCTCATCTGGAATACAAGGCCATTCTGACTCTGGCTGTGTTATGAAGCCCGGTCCTGAAATCCAGTTAAAGTCCCTTTTCACAAACACCTTAGCTGAAACACCTCTGGAGGCGAAGTCAGCAGGATTCAAGCTAGTGTTCACATATTTCCACTGGGACACATCTGAATGATCCCTGATGACGGCGACTCTGTTTGCAACGAATGTGTGAAACCTTGCCGTTTCATTTCTAACATATTTCAACACTGACGTGCTGTCAGTCCAAAACACGGATGGCTTTAGTTGTAGCTCTAACTCTGCTCTCATCATCCTGTCCACACGTACAGCCACTGTGGCAGCTGTGAGCTCCATACGCGGTATGGTGATTGGCTTTAGCGGAGCGACACGAGCCTTACCCATGATGAAAGCACAGTGGGCCTGATTCTCTCTCCTCAATGACAGGTAGGTGACCGTGCCATAGCCATTCTCGCTGGCGTCAGCAAAGTGATGGAGTTGAGCTGACACAGGTTCCTTAAAGTCAGTGGGTTTGATGCATCGCTTAACCTCATAGTCTGTCAGCTGGTTCAAATCCATTAACCAGTTCTCCCACTTTACTGCCAGAACTTCAGGGATGCTCTCGTCCCATCCAAGCTTCAACCTGCACAGCTCCCGCAATAGCTGCTTTGCCGGGAGGATAAGGGGTGCAAGAATACCAAGCGGATCGTAAATGGAGCTAACCATTGAAAGAAGGCCTCTTCTTGTGAGTGGTCTGTCCTGAATTGAAATTTTAAACTTCAGTGTGTCAGATTTAACACACCACTGTACTCCGAGGGCTCTTTCTACTGGTGGTGTGTCTTGATCTAAGTCCAGATCCTTTATTTCCTTTGCTCTCTCCTCCTCTGGGATAGAGGCAATAACGGTTTGGCTGTTGCTCGTCCATTTATTCAGCCTAAAGCCTCCTTTTGCACACAAGGCCTTGAGCTCCTGTGTGAGTGGCAAGGCTTCCTCTTCACTGGCCACTGACTTTAAACAGTCATCCACGTAGAAGTTCCTCAGAACTGTGTTCACTGCTTCAGATGAAAAACTGTCTGTGTGGTCCGTCGCACATTTTTTCAAAGCGAAATTTGCACAGCTTGGGGAAGAAGTAGCTCCGAAGATATGCACCACCATCTTGTATTCCTCCAGCTCCATTTCCAGATCTCCGTCCGGCCACCAGAGAAACCTGAGAAGGTCAGTATCCTGTTCTGGGACCTTCACCTGGTGGAACATGGCTTCAATGTCTGTCATAAAAGCAACAGGTTCTTGGCGAAATCTGGACAAAACACCAATTAGATTAGCTGTCAGATCTGGGCCTTAAAGAAGCTTAGCATTGAGTGATGTCCCTAGATAGGTGGCTCCGCAGTCAAATACCACCCTCAGCTTGTGTTTTTTGGGGTGGTACACCCCGTGGTGTGGGAGATACCACGCTCTTTTAGTGCTCTCTTTCTGGGGTTCCCTTGACACTTTCACTGCAAAACCGTTGTCTAGGATGTTTGCCATGAACTTAGTGTAGTCTTCACGGAACTGTGCGTTCTTGGTGAGTTTTCTTTTCAGGTTGCAGGCACGCTGTTCTGCGATGCAGCGGTTATTGGGAAACTCATCATCTTTATCCCTCAGCGGTAAGCATATGCTGTAGTGGTTATCCACTAACTTAGCCGACTGAGAGAGACGTTCCATGAAGAGTTGGTCTTCTCTTGACATTTCAAGTTGTCCCTCAAAGTGGCGCTCTGGGAAATCATATTTGGCCTGCTGCTGTAGCAGCCCTTCCAGTCTTTCAACAGAAATCCTGTGTGTCATTACTTGTGACTGCCCGTAGGTGGAGACATTTCCTCTTGTTAAAGGCCCATTCACAATCCAGCCTAACCTCGTTTCGACAGCATAAGGACCGTTGCCACGGCTGTTTATGATTGTCCATGGCTCCATAGCCTGAGGCACATTGGTGCCAATCAATAATCCAACTTCAGCGTCTATGTGCTTGAGACGCACTTGCTTCAAATATGGCCATCTGTCCACATCAGCCTGGGTAGGAATGTTTCCCTTAGCCACTGGGATACACTTCTGTGTGAAAACAACGGGAAGGTCCAAAAAACTATTGTTATCCATGCTGCCTATTTCCAGACCAGAGACGGCAAAGGTTCTCACCACTTCCTGTTTGTTCATGGTCTTAAGAAGTATGCTTGTTCTTCTTCCAGAGACCTTGAGGTCCTGTAACAGCGCCTCTGTACAGAATGAAGCTGTACTACCTGGATCTAAAAAGGCGTATGTCTCAACAACTCTATTACCCTTTTTCATTTTCACCCTAACAGGTATGATAGCCAAGATGCAATCAGTAACACCGGCCCCAGTATGACTCCCAACTTCTTCTTCTCCATTTAGGTGAACACATGCACTATTCACCGCACCAGTGCTCATCTCCTTTTGACCTGCATCCTTGTAAATGTGCAGTAAGGTAGGATGCTTGAACGAACACACTGTACAGACAAGCCTATTACCACATCCTTTGCTCATATGTCCAGGGATCAGACAACCAAAGCAGACTCCCTTGTTCTTCAGAAAGTCCAGCTTCTCTTGATGTGGCCTTTTACCCAGTTCTGTGCAGTTGCCTAGACTATGTTCTCCTTGACAGAAGGGACACTGCTTCCGTACCACAGTAGCGGGATTACCTTTCAGAGTCTTCTGAACTGGTGTGGCGCTAGTGACAAACCCAAAACCACCTTTCTTCTCTTTTACTGCACCTGATTTGCTCAAGGGTCCTGGACCAAACCTCACTGTGGTAGTGGCTTCCCTTAAGCTTCCAAACATAGGATCTGATGCTATTTTAGCCTGGCGGTCAATGAAAGTAACCAGGTCTGCAAATTTAGCCCTTCTGTTATTCTTATCCTGGTGTTCATAAGCCACCACTCCATCTCTCTTTCAACTTATATGGTAACTTTGCGACCACAGCCCTCATATTTGATGGGTTGTTCATCTCCTCCATATGCTGCACATTATCCATAGTGTTACAGCATCCAGTGAGGAAAATTGCAAAGGCTTGTAGTGCCTCGGAATCTTCTGGCTTGATGGACGGCCAACTGAGAGCCTTTTCGATGAAAGCACAGGCAATCCTATATTCATCTCCAAAGTGTTTTTTCAGGAGCCTTTGGGCTTCTGCATACCCTCTGTCTGGATC
>NC_140252.1:21720130-21755130 GCF_949987555.1 Borostomias antarcticus
CTTTATCGAAGGTTTTTATTTGTGAATAAATATTTCCACTGCCTGCAACAGAGTCACTCACTCCTGAGAGCTGAAGCAAATATACTTGAAGAAACTGATGACATCAACACAGTACATTCAAAGTAGTTAATGTTTTAAGTTGACCTGCACTATAACAGATGTTACAGGACAAATACAGCCATTACTTTTAAACTCATACAATGTTTCTTGTGTATCGGGGACTACTGAGTAAACTGAATGGAAAGAAGGCATCACTAGGTTTTTACACTGTCGAGAAGCTAACCATATCGATGATTCAATTCACAGATTTGTTGCTTGGTACTTTTATTACGGTCTCAAGATTGTTGATTATAAAATGTCCATATTCAACTGCACAAACACTCAGACAGATTACCTTTCACAAATATAACGATGTACGGTGACTTTTCAAGTATACAAGGTTTCTCTTTTACACTTAGTCTAGACAGTCGAAAACAATCAATGTGCGTCTCTGCTTTAAAAGTGCTCATTCAGTTCTGTGTTGAGCTTTCATACTGAAACCTTTAAAAGAGGGAAGACCTTCGATCCACCATCCTAACTTCCTCTAGACTTGATCAAATCAGACTCGATTCTAATCTAAAATAAAATCTTGACTAAGCTGCAGTAAAACATTTAAAATGAATAATGTATGAGTGGTGACTGGGGGGGTGTCCTCTTTAAATTGAACTATGAACCCATCTACATGTTCCCTATTTGTGCTAGCGGCATTTTATTGTTGCAGGTGAGAAAAGCTGCCTCTAAGGACCCCAACTATGGGTCCTAACCTGTCCTGAGGCTCACACGCGTTTCCAACCAACACGTTCACTGATCCCGGATCTGATATGTCCTCGCTATGAATATGCAGTTAACAGGTGGAACAAACAAACTTGAGCTTTGGCTGCGTTACATCAAACCCCCACGACAAACAGAGCGAGATCATCAACAAACATCTGTCGCTTTACAGAAGATGTGCAAAAATGCCTACAGTAGCCTGTAGCTATCAGATAACAAAAAAAGCTTAATAAACCATACTTAAATGAATGACATGAAACTAATTAAACAGACGTTCTAGATCACGGATCGAGGTTCATATCTCACGCTGCCTCAGGGCCAAACAACTGCAATGTTGACTTGCTGGTCTGCTAGTGGGTCACCTGAACAGAGAAAATAGTATTTACACTACCTACCGATAGCATCATCTCAGGAATATACACACACACACACACACTACATGAATGTACAGGTTTTCATATAAATATGTCAAGTTTACACACTGTAGTACATAAAGATAAATAGCCGCTACAAACGAAGAATCATCTGTATTGAGGGAGCGCTGGCCTTTCCTGTAGCTGACTGAGTTCTGGACTCATGTGCGCCTGGTTTGGTCTGTGGAGGGGAAGTAGGGGAAACTAGTGCGCCTGGTTTGGTCTGTGGAGGGGAAGTAGGGGAAACTAGTGCGTCTGGTTTGGTCTGTGGAGGGGAAGTAGGGGAACCTGTAGTTGGTCTGGTTTGGTCTGTGGAGGGGAAGTAGGGGAACTGTAGTTGGTCTGGTTTGGTCTGTGGAGGGGAAGTAGGGGAACCTGTAGTTGGTCTGGTTTGGTCTGTGGAGGGGAAGTAGGGGAACCTGGAGTTGGTCTGGTTTGGTCTGTGGAGGGGAAGTAGGGGAACCTGGAGTTGGTCTGGTTTGGTCTGTGGAGGGGAAGTAGGGGGAACTGTAGTTGGTCTGGTTTGGTCTGTGGAGGGGAAGTAGGGGAAACTAGTGCGTCTGGTTTGGTCTGTGGAGGGGAAGTAGGGGAACCTGTAGTTGGTCTGGTTTGGTCTGTGGAGGGGAAGTAGGGGAAACTAGTGCGTCTGGTTTGGTCTGTGGAGGGGAAGTAGGGGAAACTAGTGCGCCTGGTTTGGTCTGTGGAGGGGAAGTAGGGGAAACTAGTGCGTCTGGTTTGGTCTGTGGAGGGGAAGTAGGGGAACCTGTAGTTGGTCTGGTTTGGTCTGTGGAGGGGAAGTAGGGGAAACTAGTGCGTCTGGTTTGGTCTGTGGAGGGGAAGTAGGGGAAACTAGTGCGTCTGGTTTGGTCTGTGGAGGGGAAGTAGGGGGAACTGTAGTGCGTCTGGTTTGGTCTGTGGAGGGGAAGTAGGGGAACCTGTAGTGCGTCTGGTTTGGTCTGTGGAGGGGAAGTAGGGGAACCTGTAGTGCGTCTGGTTTGGTCTGTGGAGGGGAAGTAGGGGAACCTGGAGTTGGTCTGGTTTGGTCTGTGGAGGGGAAGTAGGGGAACCTGGAGTTGGTCTGGTTTGGTCTGTGGAGGGGAAGTAGGGGAACCTGGAGTTGGTCTGGTTTGGTCTGTGGAGGGGAAGTAGGGGAACCTGTAGTTGGTCTGGTTTGGTCTGTGGAGGGGAAGTAGGGGAAACTAGTGCGTCTGGTTTGGTCTGTGGAGGGGAAGTAGGGGAAACTAGTGCGCCTGGTTTGGTCTGTGGAGGGGAAGTAGGGGAAACTAGTGCGTCTGGTTTGGTCTGTGGAGGGGAAGTAGGGGAACCTGTAGTTGGTCTGGTTTGGTCTGTGGAGGGGAAGTAGGGGAAACTAGTGCGTCTGGTTTGGTCTGTGGAGGGGAAGTAGGGGAACCTGTAGTGCGTCTGGTTTGGTCTGTGGAGGGGAAGTAGGGGAACCTGTAGTGCGTCTGGTTTGGTCTGTGGAGGGGAAGTAGGGGAAACTAGTGCGCCTGGTTTGGTCTGTGGAGGGGAAGTAGGGGAAACTAGTGCGTCTGGTTTGGTCTGTGGAGGGGAAGTAGGGGAACCTGTAGTGCGTCTGGTTTGGTCTGTGGAGGGGAAGTAGGGGAAACTAGTGCGTCTGGTTTGGTCTGTGGAGGGGAAGTAGGGGAACCTGGAGTTGGTCTGGTTTGGTCTGTGGAGGGGAAGTAGGGGAACCTGGAGTTGGTCTGGTTTGGTCTGTGGAGGGGAAGTAGGGGAACCTGGAGTTGGTCTGGTTTGGTCTGTGGAGGGGAAGTAGGGGAACCTGGAGTTGGTCTGGTTTGGTCTGTGGAGGGGAAGTAGGGGAACCTGTAGTGCGTCTGGTTTGGTCTGTGGAGGGGAAGTAGGGGGAACTGTAGTTGGTCTGGTTTGGTCTGTGGAGGGGAAGTAGGGGAGGGGAACCTAGTGCGTCTGGTTTGGTCTGTGGAGGGGAAGTAGGGGAAACTGTAGTTGGTCTGGTTTGGTCTGTGGAGGGGAAGTAGGGGAAACTAGTGCGTCTGGTTTGGTCTGTGGAGGGGAAGTAGGGGAAACTGTAGTTGGTCTGGTTTGGTCTGTGGAGGGGAAGTAGGGGAACCTGTAGTGCGTCTGGTTTGGTCTGTGGAGGGGAAGTAGGGGAAACTAGTGTGGGGGACAGCGTGTCATTTCATCAGAATATTCCAGATCGCATGAATGGTTCTTTGCTGCAAAGATGATGCTGGTTGCACGTAAAGGAGAGGATACATTCCACAGTGTAGCACAATGTGAGCGGCACTACTGTATATAAAAGAAACGCCAATAACCATTAAACAGCAGGGAAAATGGCAAACCAAATCAAAATAAGGTTTTCTTTTTCTTTTTTCCCCTTCAAAATACATACAAAAAAAGAGAAAGTAGAGCTATGAACACGTGGGCGAGGACGGGTCGGGACCAGCGACCACACGCCCAGGAAAGTTGGGAGGGGCGGGGCCTCACAGCAGCCCGTCCAGGTTCGTCTCGGCGATCTCCTTCTCTTTGTCCTTGTCCTCCTGGGGGCTGTACTTGTTGTGGTAGTCCTGCAGGATGGTCACCACGTCATGGTGGCCGAAGTGCACCGCCTCTTCCATGGGCGTGTTGCCCCACCTGCACCCAGCCAATCACAGCTCAGGGTTACAACAGACATTCAGCTGCCCCAGCAGATCAGCCCCGTTAGCTCAGGGTCAGAACAGACACAAAGACACGTTCCATACCTGTCCCTGGGAACTGGGTTGACTTTGCAAGCCTCTAACAGGAAACGAACCACCTCTCCATGTCCTTAAACAAACAACAGGACTGTTCAGTACACACACACACACACACACACACACACACGTACGTACACACACACACACACTCTCACACACACACATGCACACGTACGTACACACACACACACACACACACACACGTACGTACACACACACACACACACACACAGACACACACACACACACGTACGTACACACACACACTCACACACACACGCACACACACGTACACACACTCACACACACACGTACACACACACACGTACATACACACACGTACACACACACACGTACACACACACACGTACACACACACACGTACACACACACACGTACACACACACGTACACAGATGAAGATGTGTTTATCAGTCCTACCCTCTGCAGCGGCCACATGGAGGGCTGTCCTGGAGTCATAGTCCCTCTGCTCCATGTCCATGGACGACAGAGCAAACCTGGAGCACACACACACACACACACACACACACAACCACACACACACACACACACAACCACACACACAACCACACACACAACCACACACACAACCACACACACACACACACACACACACACACACACACACACACACACACATACAGACACACACACACACAACCACACACACAACCACACACACACACACACACACACACACAGGTGAAAACAACTCATCACGCACCGTCTGTTCCCTTTCTAGCAAAGAGCTGTGCTTGTTTAAAGAGGAGGAGGGTCTGGAGAGGAGGAGAGGAGGAGGGTTAGAGGAGAAGGAGAGGAGGAGGAGAGGAGGAGAGGAGGAGGGTCTGGAGAGGAGGAGAGGAGGAGAGGAGGAGGGTCTGGAGAGGAGGAGAGGAGGAGGGTTAGAGGAGGAGGAGAGGAGGAGGGTCTGGAGAGGAGGAGAGGAGGAGAGGAGGAGAGGAGGAGGGTCTGGAGAGGAGGAGAGGAGGAGGGTTAGAAGAGGAGGAGAAGAGGAGGGTTAGAAGAGGAGGAGAGGAGGAGGGTCTGGAGAGGAGGAGAGGAGGAGGGTCTGGAGAGGAGGAGAGGAGGAGGGTCTGGAGAGGAGGAGAGGAGGAGGAGAGGAGCAGGGTTTGGAGAGGAGGAGGGTTAGAGGAGGAGGGTCTGGAGAGGAGGAGAGGAGGAGGAGGGTTAGAGGAGGAGAGGAGCAGGGTTAGGAGAGGAGGAGAGGAGGAGGGTTAGAGGAGGAGAGGAGGAGGGTTGGAGGAGGAGAGGAGGAGGGTTAGAGGAGGAGAGGAGGAGGGTTAGAAGAGGAGGAGGAGGGTCTGGAGAGGAGGAGAGGAGGAGGGTTAGAGGAGGAGAGGAGGAGGGTTAGAAGAGGAGGAGGAGAGGAGGAGGGTTAGAGGAGGAGAGGAGGAGGGTTAGAGGAGGAGGAGAGGAGGAGGGTTAGAGGAGGAGGAGAGGAGGAGGGTTAGAGGAGCAGGGTTAGAGGAGGAGAGGAGGAGGGTTAGAGGAGGAGAGGAGCAGGGTTAGAGGAGGAGGAGAGGAGGAGGGTTAGAGGAGGAGGAGAGGAGGAGGGTTAGAAGAGGAGGAGAGGAGGAGGGTTAGAGGAGGAGGAGAGGAGGAGGGTTAGAGGAGGAGAGGAGGAGGGTTAGAGGAGGAGGAGAGGAGGAGGGTTAGAAGAGGAGGAGAGGAGGAGGGTTAGAGGAGGAGGAGAGGAGGAGGGTTAGAGGAGGAGAGGAGGAGGGTTAGAGGAGGAGGAGGAGAGGAGGAGGGTTAGAGGAGGAGAGGAGGAGGGTTAGAAGAGGAGGAGGAGAGGAGGAGGGTTAGAGGAGGAGAGGAGGAGGGTTAGAGGAGGAGAGGAGGAGGGTTAGAGGAGGAGAGGAGGAGGGTTAGAGGAGGAGGAGAGGAGGAGGAGAGGAGGAGGAGAGGAGGAGGGTTAGAGGAGGAGGAGAGGAGGAGGAGAGGAGGAGGAGAGGAGGAGGGTTAGGAGAGGAGGAGAGGAGGAGGGTTAGAGGAGGAGAGGAGGAGAGGAGGAGGGTTAGAGGAGGAGAGGAGCAGGGTTAGAGGAGGAGAGGAGGAGAGGAGCAGGGTTAGGAGAGGAGGAGAGGAGGAGGGTTAGAGGAGGAGGAGAGGAGGAGGGTTAGAGGAGGAGGAGAGGAGGAGGGTTAGGAGAGGAGGAGAGGAGGAGGGTTAGAGGAGGAGAGGAGGAGGGTTAAAGGAGGAGGGTTAGAGGAGGAGAGGAGCAGGGTTAGGAGAGGAGGAGAGGAGGAGGGTTAGAGGAGGAGAGGAGGAGGGTTAGAGGAGGAGAGGAGGAGGGTTAGAGGAGGAGGGTTAGAGGAGGAGGGTTAGAGGAGGAGAGGAGCAGGGTTAGGAGAGGAGGAGAGGAGCAGGGCTAGGAGAGGAGGAGAGGAGGAGAGGAGGAGGATCTGGAGAGGAGGAGAGGAGCAGGGCTAGGAGAGGAGGAGGGTCTGGAGAGGAGGAGAGGAGGAGAGGAGGAGGAGAGGGGCTGATCACCTCCTCAGAGCCGACACATCCCCAGTGAACGCTGCAAACAGAAGATTGATGACAGACTTCACCTGCAGACAGGAGAGCAACTTCAATTAAACAACAGAAACTGAATAACATTGAGGTTCTTTAACATGCCTTGTGGCGCTCTGCCACTAGATGGCAGTATTGATCTTGAACCGGGGCACAGTGGGCCTGGCGGTCCTACAGGTAGCAGGTGATCACATGACTGGTGTGAACAGAGAGGAGGTCTTACCCTCTGGTCGCCCCCCTCCCTGCGAGGGTCCAGCTTCTTAGCGAAGTGCCTCAGGTTGTCGTAGTTGTGGAAGTTGCACAGAGACACCAGATCCTAGAACAACACAGAAACGCCTCACTGGTCAGCAGCTTACAGCCTGGTAGGAAAATGAAAATGCATTGCAAGTGGCCGTGTTGTCATCTTGTCGCGTGAAATGTAACCACACTTTCGAACGTGTATACCTAGACGACATGTTGCTGGCTTCTTCTACCGCGGTCTAATAAAACAACAAGGCAGCGTGCGTGTGACGACATCGCGCATGTGCAGCAACGACAGGGATCGATAGCGGAATCGTTAAGGATTTTGGCGAACGATTCCAAGGAATCCATTCACTGGGAACCGGTTCTCAACAAGAACCCGTTTTCATTCCCATCCCTAGTGAGCGCGTGACGGAGCGAGGTCTGTGAGCGCGTGACGTAGCGAGGTCTGTGAGCGCGTGACGTAGCGAGGTCTGTGAGCGCGTGACGTAGCGAGGTCTGTGAGCGCGTGACGTAGCGAGGTCTGTGAGCGCGTGACGGAGCGAGGTCTGTGAGCGCGTGACGTAGCGAGGTCTGTGAGCGCGTGACGTAGCGAGGTCTGTGAGCGCGTGACGTAGCGAGGTCTGTGAGCGCGTGACGTAGCGAGGTCTGTGAGCGCGTGACGTAGCGAGGTCTGTGAGCGCGTGACGTACCGTACAGAACTGGATGCCTCGGACGCTGTTTCCCAGCTTGTCCAGAGGGGGAGACCAGCACATGACGCCCATCACGTTGGGGACCACCAGCAGGATGCCCCCCGCTACCCCAGACTTGGCCGGGAGCCCCACCTGGGGGGCAGAGGACGGGGGTCAGCGAGGGTGCAGGAAGTGGAGAAGGCCGAGCGCTACTGCAGCACTGTGGGGGGGGGGGGCCTTGGCTGATCCAGGACACAGTCTGAGACCCGCGGGGAGCGAGGGGGGGGGAGAGAAACCAGGACACACCGTGGGGGGGCGGGGGAGAGAAGGAAGAGCTTTGGGGAACTCACGTGGAAGGCGAACTGCCCGGAGAAGTCGTACATGCCGCAGGAGTGCATGAGGCTCAGGGTGTTCCGGACCGCCTCTGGACTCAGCACACGCTCGCCTGTGATTGGGCAGAAGCCGCCGTTGGCCAGGGTGGCCGCCATGACGCTGGCGCTCTCGCAGGTCACCTCGATGGAGCACAGCTAGGAGGGGGAGGCGCAGGGCAGGCGGTTTATAATTCTATGACAATCAAATCAGGAAATGGAGCACAGCTAGGAGGGGGGGGAGTACAGGGCGTTAAGTCTCTAGTTCTACGACCATCAAATCATTCAGAACCACACACAGCTTAACGCTGCTTCCTCTGGGACCGGACCTTCACATGCGCTGCTGGGCGCCCCCTCTACATCCAGACAGCCTGGTTGTGGAGGATGTTTGCGGAGGGTGTGAATGTTATTACAGGCGTCAGCGAGCCGTCACGTGCACGTGAGAGGGGACGGTGTCACGCCCACGCCAGGAATGCTGGAATCTTGGCCCCCGTCCCAGTGAAGCGATAGGGGGCTAGCATGAGGGGGAGGCCGGTCAACTGTGCGTCTGGACCGCTGGTGAAGGATGAGGGTGCGACGCTGAGGCGCCGCTCACAGTCCGGGGCGTTCCGACGCGAGTCAAGACACGAGTCAGGGCTCACTCACGAGTCAGGGCTCACTCACCTGGAAGTAGAAATCCAGGATGGAGGTCATGTCCGTCCCCTCTGGAAAGCACTGGACAGGAAACACACACCAAAAGAAAACTGTCAACATTGAAAGCGATGAGCGAGCGTCTGGAAGAGAGAGGTGTGAGAGGGAGGCCGTCTGACCTTCTTCTCCTTCAGGTAGTAGCCGATGGCAAAGTTCCGATCGCCGGACTCCCTCTCAGACTGGAACCTGGAGGGCAGGTCAGAGTGAGAACGCTGCTCCACACGCCCTCAACGCTGCTCCACACCCCCTCAACGCTGCTCCACACCCCCTCAACGCTGCTCCACACCCCCTCAACGCTGCTCCACACGCCCTCAACGCTGCTCCACACGCCCTCAACGCTGCTCCACACCCCCTCAACGCTGCTCCAAACCCCCTCAACGCTGCTCCACACCCCCTCAACGCTGCTCCACACCCCCTCAACGCTGCTCCACACCCCCTCAACGCTGCTCCACACCCCCTCAACGCTGCTCCACACACCCACACCCCCTCAACGCTGCTCCACACCCCCTCAACGCTGCTCCACACGCCCTCAACGCTGCTCCACACCCCCTCAACGCTGCTCCACACCCCCTCAACGCTGCTCCACACCCCCTCAACGCTGCTGCTCCACACCCTCAACGCTGCTCCACACCCCCTCAACGCTGCTCCACACGCCCTCAACGCTGCTCCACACCCCCTCAACGCTGCTCCACACCCCCTCAACGTTGCTCCACACGCCCTCAACGCTGCTCCACACGCCCTCAACGCTGCTCCACACCCCCTCAACGCTGCTCCACACCCCCTCAACGCTGCTCCACACCCCCTCAACGCTGCTCCACACCCCCTCAACGCTGCTCCACACCCCCTCAACGCTGCTCCACACGCCCTCAACGCTGCTCCACACACCCACACCCCCTCAACGCTGCTCCACACCCCCTCAACGCTGCTCCACACGCCCTCAACGCTGCTCCACACACCCACACCCCCTCAACGCTGCTCCACACCCCCTCAACGCTGCTCCACACCCCCTCAACGCTGCTCCACACGCCCTCAACGCTGCTCCACACGCCCTCAACGCTGCTCCACACGCCCTCAACGCTGCTCCACACCCCCTCAACGCTGCTCCACACCCCCTCAACGCTGCTCCACACCCCCTCAACGCTGCTCCACACCCCCTCAACAATGCTCCACACCCCCTCAACGCTGCTCCACACGCCCTCAACGCTGCTCCACACACCCACACCCCCTCAACGCTGCTCCACACCCCCTCAACGCTGCTCCACACCCCCTCAACGCTGCTCCACACGCCCTCAACGCTGCTCCACACCCCCTCAACGCTGCTCCACACCCCCTCAACGCTGCTCCACACCCCCTCAACGCTGCTCCACACACCCACACCCCCTCAACGCTGCTCCACTCCCCCTCAACGCTGCTTTTGTACTGTTTTGCACTGTTAGGGTTAGGGTTACTGTCATGTCTTTGCACTGTCCTGCACCCGGTCCTGTGTTGTCTACAGCAGCGTATGCCTTAACCCTAGTCAAATTCCTAGGATGTGTAAAACATATACAGGTACATGGCAATGAAGAGATTTTGAATCTTGAATCTGAGGAAAGGCTCAGATTCACACCCCTGTGTTGGGTGTTTCCTGCTGGGTGTCTGGGTGTTTCCTGCTGGGTGTCTGGGTGTTTCCTGCTGGGTGTTTCCTGCTGGGTGTCTGGGTGTTTCCTGCTGGGTGTTTCCTGCTGGGTGTTTCCTGCTGGGTGTTTCCTGCTGGGTGTTTCCTGCTGGGTGTTTCCTGCTGGGTGTTTCCTGCAGGGTGTCTGGGTGTTTCCTGCTGGGTGTCTGGGTGTTTCCTGCTGGGTGTTTCCTGCTGGGTGTTTCCTGCTGGGTGTTTCCTGCTGGGTGTCTGGGTGTTTCCTGCTGGGTTTCTGGGTGTTTGCTGGGTGTCTCCTGCTGGGTGTCTGCGTGTTTCCTGCTGGGTGTCTGGGTGTTTCCTGCTGGGTTTCTGGGTGTTTCCTGCTGGGTGTCTGGGTGTATGCTGGGTGTCTGGGTGTTTCCTGCTGGGTGTCTGGGTGTTTCCTGCTGGGTGTCTGGGTGTTTCCTGCTGGGTGTCTGGGTGTTTGCTGGGTACTTACGTGGCATTGCTGAAACCCACATACTCGTTTCCCGCCAGTTTGTTCATGAAGTTCATGACCTGCAAAACATGCGAGGAACAGTAAAGGTCTGGACATGGGAGGGGTAGACAGGGGTAGGGGTAGACAGGGTTAGGGGTAGACAGGGTTAGGGGTAGACAGGGCTAGGGGTAGGGGTAGACAGGGTTAGGGGTAGACAGGGCTAGGGGTAGGGTTATACAGGGTTAGGGGTAGGGGTAGACAGGGGTAGGGGTAGACAGGGCTAGGGTTAGGGGTAGACAGGGGTAGGGGTAGACAGGGGTAGGGGTAGGGGTAGACAGGGTTAGGGTTAGGGGTAGACAGGGTTAGGGGTAGGGGTAGACAGGGTTAGGGGTAGACAGGGCTAGGGGTAGGGTTATACAGGGTTAGGGGTAGACAGGGTTAGGAGTAGACAGGGTTAGGGGTAGACAGGGTTAGGGGTAGACAGGGTTAGGGGTAGACAGGGTTAGGGGTAGACAGGGCTAGGGGTAGACAGGGTTAGGGGTAGGGGTAGACAGGGCTAGGGGTAGACAGGGTTAGGGGTAGGGGTAGACAGGGTTAGGGGTAGACAGGGGTAGGGGTAGACAGGGTTAGGGGTAGACAGGGTTAGGGGTAGGGGTAGACAGGGTAGACACGTTACTCACATAATCAAACTTCTCAGCGTTGCTCGCCCCTTGCTGAAAGACAAGAAGAAGAACACAGGTGTGAATGTCCCGTTGGATATCCCATAGTAGGGAAGACACATTAAAAAATCACTATGGAAAACTATCACTATTGTTAATGATTATCAAGATCCAAATATAGTACTACCAAGATCATTAGATCACACTATAATATTACAGAACAGATTATAGAATTAATATGGGAGTACATATAGATATATACACAAGCTACCTGAATAAAATGATATATAAGGATTAACAGTAATTCCAAGTCATAAATCAAAAGGAGTTAGAATTAGTAGGCGACTAGTTGGAGATGAAGGAGGTGAAAGTAATAATTAATCAACATTCAGGTTTTTTATCATAAAATTATAAAAACCATAAAACTAACAGAAGGACAAAATGGTGGCCGTCACACCAAACTGACATCTCGCATTTCGAAATGGACACTAACTACATTGTTTATAGTGACTTTAACTGTAACTAAAACGTGTGTGTGTGTGTGTGGTTTGAGAGAGAGTGTGTGTGTGGTGTGTTTGTGTGTGTGGTGTGTTTGTGTGTGTGTGTGGTGTGAGAGTTTGTGTGTGTGTGGTGTGAGAGTGTGTGTGTGGTTTGTGTGTGTGGTGTGAGAGTGTGTGTGTGGTGTGAGAGTGTGCGGTGTGTGTGTGTGTGTGTGTGTGTGTGTGTGTGTGTGTGTGTGTGTGTGTGTGTGTGTGTGAGAGTGTGTGCACCTGCGCTGTGTAGAGGGTAATAAGTGTGTGTTGAGAGGACTGTCACCACACACACACACACACACACACACACACACACACACACACACACACACACACACACACACACACACACACACACACACACACACACACACACACACACACACACACACACACACACACACACACACACACACACACACAGAGAGGGTTCCCTAGTCTGAACGATACTGGAGCATGAGAAGAGGTTCAACTGAATATATCTTTCACTCCAATAACACAAACAAGACAAAGAAATCAAAGTAAACAATAAAAACTAAAATAATTCATTGTTGAGGAACAATGGTGTGTTCTATCAAAGCCACCTGTTGTGGGAATCCAAGCAGCTCTGAGGTCTGTTTATAATCCATAGTATAAACAGTTTGAAGATGCAAGTGAGAAGTAAAGGATCAGAGTACTCAGGCCGAGGCTGGAGGCAAAGCCAGATCAATGGGTCAAATAATTTAAAGAAAAAATTACCAACGTCATTGACCTGTTGCAGTGGTCATAATATCCCACTGATCCTAATGCTGTAAAATATGCAACAACAAATAAACCACAAAAGAGCCTTAAAAACACACAGCAAACTTGCATAGTCTTCAAAAACACACAGCAAACTTGCATAGTCTTCAAAAACACACAGCAAACTTCCAGTCTGTAAAACACACAGCAAACCCAGGTTTATCACAAGGGGGATACATCATGCATTGCTTCCCCTGTCGCCGTGGTGATAAAGCTCTACAGTGATGTCACTGGGTGCGCTAGCCAATCACATGGTTAAGAGCCCACCTTTAACTAACCTACGGCAATCTGAACAGGGATTAGGTATACAAGTTAGGAGGAACATCAGGTGGATATACATTGACAGAAAGATACCGTACAATTAACCTGTGAATCCATCCCCAATAATATAATAACCAAATAACCCAAAACAACATCATTAGGTAGCCTACATTCATATTCTAGGTCTATTTCTGTGAATGTAGTTTAAACCATATTAGCATACCCATACGCAGCCATAGAACGTCCATTTTACATTTAACTTTACTATTTTACATACTGTAACATGTTCCAGTGAACATCGTCCCCATCTACTCATACAGGATAACCATACAGCGTCTTTCTGTTCAGAAGTCAACCCCTACTGTCCGGCCAACCAGATAGAGGTCAAGACTACAGCAGCTTGGCCTGGTTATGGCAGATGAGACAGGATAGCCAAGCCTGATCTATCTGAGACAGGATAGCCAAGCCTGATCTATCTGAGACAGGATAGCCAAGCCTGATCTATCTGAGACAGGATAGCCAAGCCTGATCTATCTGGACACATATATGCCATGATGGTCGGGGGGAATGTGGAGCTTGTTTAGGACATGCTGGTGATGTATATAGTCTACCAGCTGAGTCACTGAGACAGACTAGGACATGCTGGTGATGTATATAGTCTACCAGCTGAGTCACTGAGACAGACTAGGACATGCTGGTGATGTATATAGTCTACCAGCTGAGTCACTGAGACAGACTAGGACATGCTGGTGATGTATATAGTCTACCAGCTGAGTCACTGAGACAGACTAGGACATGCTGGTGATGTATATAGTCTACCAGCTGAGTCACTGAGACAGACACA
This sequence comes from Borostomias antarcticus, assembly GCF_949987555.1. NCBI lineage: Eukaryota > Metazoa > Chordata > Actinopteri > Stomiiformes > Stomiidae > Borostomias > Borostomias antarcticus. The sequence goes on from NC_140252.1 coordinate 21,733,786, forward strand.
TCCCTACGGGTCAGAATGAAAGATCAAGTTCTAGGAATGGGTCTGGAGTCTCGGGGTGAGGTGAACGGGTCTGGAGTCTCGGGGTGAGGTGAATGGGTCTGGAGTCTCGGGGTGAGGTGAATGGGTCTGGAGTCTCGGGGTGAGGTGAATGGGTCTGGAGTCTCGGGGTGAGGTGAATGGGTCTGGAGTCTCGGGGTGAGGTGAATGGGTCTGGAGTCTCGGGGTGAGGTCTCACGGAGTGACAATATAGTGTCAATTTGGTGGTTGCCATTTGTGTAGACGTAGAAAGAAACTATTCCTGTGCTAGATAAATATTCATAACAATGACTGGAGAAGTGAAGATGAATTGAAACTAGTATAGAGGGAGTCTACTACTACTAGACTGTTAATATTGCTTGGACACAACACAATGACCTGGTGTTCAGGTCAAGATATGCTTAGAAGTTGTACACACTATAATATTATTATTATTATTATTATTACTACACACTATGGAATCATGAGGAACATTAGTCAATGATGTGAGTGGAGTCAGCCTTGTATTTTAAGTGAGTTTACTAATGATTTGAATGTGTTTCATTTAGTAGGCATTATGTCATAGATCTTGTGGCCAAGCAGTTGTTGCTATAATCATGATGGGGACACCTCAGAATCATGATGGGTATACCTCAGAATCATGATGGGGAAACCTCAGAATCATGATGGGGATACCTCAGAATCATGATGGGGATACCTCAGAATCATGATGGGGAAACCTCAGAATCATGATGGGGATACCTCAGAATCATGATGGGGATACCTCAGAATCATGATGGGGATACCTCAGAATCATGATGGGGATACCTCAGAAGAAGAAAACTATGCAAGAGGTCTAAATCATGCAGGAAAAAAACAACAACAATAATTTGGAGAGTTCTAGAATGTTGCTAAGTTGTCAGCATGTATCAAAGTGATGGTTGTAAAGTTTAGTAGGAAACGTTCTAGCTGGGGAGGGATGTGATATGTGGTGGTTATGTGGCAGCAACACTACGGCAACCTGGTCACACAACGTACGTGTCTGCTGGCCTAGTCCTCAGCCCAGCGAAGCTCCTACAATCTGCATCAGAGGTGAATGTTCTTTACCCCAAATCATCTCACAAACAGACAGTGATCAGCAGTGTGATTCAAGAATGACATCTTCAATGTGAACGCTATGGTACCTGTGTAGTATTAACATGTTCTACAGCCACGTCCTGAGTCCTGATAGGGAAGATGTGAGCTAGGGTGGGCTAGGCTTAACACTGAGCTAGGGTGGGCTAGGCTTAACACTGAGCTAGGGTGGGCTAGGCTTAACACTGAGCTAGGGTGGGCTAGGCTTAACACTGAGCTAGGGTGGGCTAGGCTTAACACTGAGCTAGGGTGGGCTAGGCTTAACACTGAGCTAGGGTGGGCTAGGCTTAACACGGCCTGCCTGTCTGTTCAAGAACAGATCATTCAATGACAGCAGTCTGTAGAGACACGCCCGCCAACCCTTCCGAATGATCTACAACTCTCTAATTCAGCTCCAGCAGCCGAGCTCTCATCATGATGAAGGCAGGTTATTTGTGTGGCTGAGCTGAGCTCTCATCATGATGAAGACAGGTTATTTGTGTGGCGGAGCTGAGCTCTCATCATGATGAAGACAGGTTATTTGTGTGGCTGAGCTGAGCTCTCATCATGATGAAGACAGGTTATTTGTGTGGCGGAGCTGAGCTCTCATCATGATGAAGACAGGTTATTTGTGTGGCGGAGCTGTTGGGACCATAGCCTCTAAACTAGGGATGCACCGATTGCAAAATTCTGGGCCGATGCCGATGTTTAAAATAACAATCCGGCCGATGGCCGATACCGATGGCCGATGTTTATTTTATTTTATTTTTATTCCCCCTTTTGTGCCAGGGAAACAAAGAAATGAAGTGTTTGGTTCCAAAATGCCAATTTTTATTTCACTTTAATTTGAAAGCAAACGACACGTGCGTTTGCGGCGTTACGTCACGGATCTTCTCTGAATCTGCAGCTGGGTAGGACACGTTTTGCAACAAAAAAAAGTCGTAATTGTTGCGACATAACATCGGCCACTATCATCGGTGAATGTCATTTTATTTGCCGATGGCCGATGGCAGTCAACCATGGATGTTGGGCCGATGCATCGGTGCATCCCTACTCTCAACCGTATGAGCCCGGCCCACTACACTGAGCTGTGTGCGGAACTTAAGGAGGGACAGCTCGCTGATGCTTCCACCAAACAAATCCCCTTTCAATGAGATTATCTCTAATCATAATCTTCCCATATACAGCTGGGATGATAATCTGTCTAAAACAAGTCCCACTAGTTAAAGTTTCATTTTAATAGGCCTAACCCTAACCCTCCCACTACTGGATGCCATGCAGAGAGGACAGCCCATCAGCTGCTGTTTGTTTACTGAACACAAGCATAGTTCAAACGTGTGACATCACCGTACGGAGCGTCACGTTCTTTACCTTAATGAGGGACGTGCAGACGATGGCGCCGGCGTTAACCATAGGGTTATGGGGTTTGTCTGTGGAAACGAGAGCACGCTGTTAATAAAACACATCTTCACATGCAGCCAGTTTATCAGAGGTAAAAAACAATCTCACATTGACTGTGATACAACTTGTAAAACAATCAGAATGGTGTCAGTGATCGGTACTTTCTGGAATCCATATAAAGTACATTGCAAGAAAAACATTGTGGGAGAAAGGCAGCTTGTTCAAATACTTTGAGTGCACACCTAACGTGTTCTACCTGAGGGAGTCAGAGAGCAGCCAGGGCCTCAGAGGGGCAGAGGGACACAGCTGGGGGGAACAGGACGGGTACTAACCACTAGCACAGCACAGCACAGCACAGCACACTAGGGCTGGGTTCTGGCAAGGACCTCACCATACAGCTGTATCTCAATACATTGTGATACGATACAATACATATTACAATACATTGCGATACTCTACCTAGTTTACTGACAATGTTAAAATACAGCTGAAAGCACTCCCTCCCCCGCTCCCTGGAGGGGTCCTGAGGGTGAGGGAATGGAAGGACATTTACATCCATTTAAAACATGAATAATGTATTGATGCTTGAATTCTATCCTTCATTTTATATATTAAATATAAAAATATAGTTTTTTTATGTATCGATACAGTACCGCGGATGATCGATACAGTATTGCGGGAAAAAATATTGCGATGTATTATAAATATTGCGATGTATTGTAAATATTACGATGTATTGTAAATATTATGATGTATTGTAAATATTGCGATGTATTGTAAATATAACGATGTATTGTAAATATTATGATGTATTGTAAATATTGCGGTGCATTATAAATATTGCGATGTATTGTAAATATTGCGATGTATTGTAAATATTGCGATGTATTGCTGTATGGATCTTATTGCTCAGCCCTATGGCCCACTACAGCCACGGACCTGCCTGGGCTCCGGTGGGGTTACGCCACCTCCCCTCAACCAGGCAAGGATCTCCTTATGGAGCAGGGAGAAAACACAACAACATCTACTCTCCCCGCAGGAAGGGGCGGAGAAAACACAACAACATCTACTCTCCCCGCAAGAAGGGGCGGAGAAAACACAACAACATCTACTCTCCCCGCAAGAAGGGGCGGAGAAAACACAACAACATCTACTCTCCCCGCAAGAAGGGGCGCTGGATTCGTTAGGCAACACGGCAAAACAACAACAGAAAACAGACTGACTAAGACCAGGTCCTGGCCTGACTAAGACCAGGTCACACCCTGACTAAGACCAGGTCCTGGCCTGACTAAGACCAGGTCCTGGCCTGACTAAGACCAGGTCCTGGCCTGACTAAGACCAGGTCCTGGCCTGACTAAGACCAGGTCCTGGCCTGACTAAGACCAGGTCCTGGCCTGACTAAGACCAGGTCCTGGCCTGACTAAGACCAGGTCCTGGCCTGACTAAGACCAGGTCCTGGCCTGACTAAGACCAGGTCCTGGCCTGACTAAGACCAGGTCCTGGCCTGACTAAGACCAGGTCCTGGCCTGACTAAGACCAGCCCAGACCAGATGAGATCAAATTGTACTGTATTGATTTTCTTTACCACATGGTTTACAGGACCTGTGCTACACAGACAAAGGCTGTTCTTAGAGACGGTCTACGTACAGCGGGCTGCTCTGGGGTCAGTTGATATCATTCTATGGATGCTGTAGTCAGATGATATAATTCTATGGATGCTGTAGTTAGATGATATAATTCTATGGATGCTGTAGTCAGATGATCTAATTCTATGGATGCTGTAGTTAGATGATATAATGCTGTGGATGCTGTCGCCATTCCTGTACCACAGAGGCTCTGCTTCTCTCATTAACATTTCATCACACTGCCATGGCAACCAGCGTCTGGACTGTCTTGCGCTGAAGTGCGTGCCCCCCCCCCCCCCCCCAGGGGCCCGACCCAGGGAGACGCGCCACAGAACCAGCACTTCAGAACCACCACAACAGACCACACAGCATTCGTGCAACACATAAAATGGGAAGATACGAGTGTGACTGGTCTCCCATTAAAAAGCAAGGCCGGCCCTCGGACGCCAGCGGTATCCTACGGTGACGTGTCTGTCTGCGCGGTACCAGTGAGGATGGGGCGGACGCAGCCAATGAGAATGCTGCCCTCACCTTCCTCGTTCAGGAAGAGCTTGTTGAAGCGCAGGCCGCTGGGCTCCTTCCCGATGAAGCGGTGCACATACTCGGTGCCGTGGTCGTGCACGGCTATGGCGTACTTCAGCGGCTTCACGCACGACTGCAGGCAGAACGGGACTTTGGTGTCGCCCACGGTGTGTCTGTGGGAGGGAGGGAGGGAGGGAGGGAGGGAGGGAGGGAGGGAGGGAGCAGGTCAACAGACGACTCTGAGAAGCAAGCAGCCTAGATACTTTGTACTGCTCATATTAACATCAGTTGATAACAAGTGCTGTTTACATGCATGACAGAAAAACAAAACTGTACAGCTTGTCAAAGTGCTGACACAGTTCCAGCAAACAGTTTCTTATTAATACATCACATGCTGGTACCAGCAGCTACCTTTGTCCATCGACGGTGCAGAGGGACACGGCCCACAGGTCTGGGCTGAACCGGGACAGCTGGGGAATGTAGTCAGCCACCTGCAGAAGCCCACACATCGTCATGAACAACACAAGACTGTCTCTAGTCAGCCGGTCCATGAGTTGACAGGACTACCTAATGACGTCATCTCTAAACCGCTGTCTTGAAGATCCATCGGGTCAAATCTTCAGATTCACAGTTCTAGAGTGTAGAAGGCCGTTTCAGAACCGCCACCATCTTTATTATTAGGGGTCCTACGGTGGTACGAACCCTATTGTTATTGTTGGTATTTTCTTCTATTATTATATTTGACCAAAAATTCAAAATATTTGTAAAGTAGAAGCCATGAGTAACTATGGCAGAAAGAATTACCATATACGTCCATAGTAACCGATTTAAAACGCACATTTCAAAATGCTGGCATTTCAACCCTGTTTGATGGAAATGTATGAAATGTATGAACCTTGGTAAACTCTTTCCTCATGGGGACACATTGGCCTAAAAATAAAAATCATTGTGAATGAATGTCCAGTCTGTGTGTTTGTGTGTAAATTCCATCAGGTGTAAGTTAGGGTACAATGAAGCGCTTCGCCAGTGTAGCAGTGTACATTCATTTTGACACGATTCATAGTCTTAGATTAATTTGTTGAGTTTATATGGTATTGTAGTGCCATAAATACAAGGGTTCGTCTCCCTATACCTGACACTGATCGGTTTGGGGATGCACGCGCGTCTGTTTGATCTGAAAGTGCGAACTTTCGATTTCACATTAGGCAGCAGCGAACCTTGGTTCGAGCCGAGACCACCTCTTGAGGTCGGACCAAAGACCAAGTCTGTGATCCGGGCACCGTGATCCAGGAGGGTTCACACCTGTCAGTTTGGTTCAGATCAAACTGGAAAGTCTGAAAGTCCGGACTAAACAACGTAGGTGTGAAAGGGTCCTCAATCTAAGATGGTAGATAAACTGCCATTTTTGTAAAAATATATTTTTAGATTTTGCAATTTTGACCATATAAACTCACCTTCATCTCTTATTATGGAATGTTCCGTTTTTAGAATGGTGGAAGTTGGTGATTTGAAAATATTCTGACATTTTGTAAACTGTTGTAATTCTTACAGTTTTACCAGCTCATACACATATTATACATAGTAATGTTCACAAACATCCATTCTCTAACTGCTCATTGGTTTTAGAGCTTCAGCTAGGCATAGCACAGAGACCGCGCTGGTCAGGGTGACAAACCACCTCCTGGTACCTGCTGACTCTGAAGCTGCCAGCTGGTCAGAATCACAAACGAGCTCCTGGTATCTGCTGACTGTGGAGCTGCCAGCATCCTCATTCTCCTAGACCTAAGCGCAGCATTTAACACGGCCAACCACGACACCCTCCTAAGCCAGATGGAGAACCTCCTCGGCTTGTCAGGACTGAATCTGGAGTGGTTTCGATCCTAGCTCACTGACTGCACTCACTTTGTTGCTATTGGGTCAAGCAAGTCGGACACGGTGACGGTATGCCAGGGAGTTCCTCAGGGATTGGTTCTGGAGCCACTGCTTTTCTGCATCTATATGCTACCACTGGGCAACATCTTTTGGGCTTGGATTCCACTTTTATGCTGATGACACCCAGCTGTATGTTTCCACCAGTGACACCATCAACACTGCCACCACCCTTCTCACAAGCTACCTGACTGACATGCAGCCTGATGGGCATCTGGACTACTTGCCCTCCTAGTGGGGGCATCTGCAAAATGCATCAGCCGGCTGCAGTACGTCCCGAACTGTGCTGCCTGTGTCTGTCCCCCCCCACCACCTCGTGAGCACATTACACCAGTGTTATTCAGCCTTCACTGGCTCCCTGACCACTTACAAGTTTTAACCCACACCTACCACTGGCCCCTCTTACCTCTCCGACCTGATCACACTGTCCTGCCCTACGCGCACCCTCCTCTCGTCCAGCTCCATCCTCCTCCAGCAGCCCATCTGCAGGCTCTAAGCCCTGGGAGTCTGGGCCTCCAGCTGTATACGGCTGTGGAACACACTCCCTCTCAACACCTTCAACGCTCTCCTCAAAACACCTTTTCAGACTGGCATTTGAAGACTTATTTAAAAAAATAAAAAATCCTGTTTACTTACTATTTCGTTTTTAAATCGTATTTTATGATTGATCCGCTTTTTTACTGAGCTTTGGGTTCCAGAAATCAATTACTAAAATGGATTTATTATCATTATAAGGGTCTTGACCGTATGTGAGGCCAGCGCTACTCACCTGTCCCCCAGAGAGGTTTTTGGCGCTTTCGTAGAGTTCGTCAATATGGGAGGCAAATGACATGAAGTCAGGGATGACAAACTTCTTCCGGAAAGCCTGAGTAAGCAGCACAATGTTGCTCTGGACACACCTGTGAGGACAATTAATGATTAGACGACCAGAGGGTCTTAAATGTCATTATCACCATTGTCATTTTCATTATCTTTACTGTCATTGTCTTGAGAAAGGCAATAGGTCAACATTCCTTTGAGGTGTACACAAACACACCGGTCTAAATCTAGGTCAGAACGTGGCCGGTTCACAGAGGTTTCTGGCTCATATTGTGAGCAGGAATATCATAATCAGAACAGGAACAGCGCTGTCCCTGCAGTGGCTCTAGCGTGAACGCGCTCTGTCGTCATCGTGCTGGCCTGGCTAAGGCTCCTTGTGCCTATAAATAAGACCTGGCACTCAGTCAAAGTGTGGTGCCGTGCATGTTTGTATGGCTCCCCGGTGTGTCATCTAACGCCCTTTACCCGCGTCACAGCCCTTTCCCAAGCTGTCGCTAGGCTACTGGATGCCAGCTACTGTCATGCACTAGGGTTGTGTACTATTAAGTAACAACCTCTTCTTTGAAGAGACAAACACCACGAGTCAACTGCTGGTGGGGAAATACGTAAGCAAGCAGCTGCTTTTTTGTTTCCTGAAAGGACAACCCGTTTGCTTTCTCTTTGCGCTAGATGTTACAGTAACTAGGATATAGGATCTAGGATTAGGACCTAGGATCTAGGATTAGGAGCTAGGATTGGGAGAGATCGATGATCAGGACACTCGTAGAGGACTGAAATAATGTGCTTCCATCAAAAGACAGAAAAGTCACGAAATGTCATTGGAAGAGCATCCTGAATGTTTTAAACAATGAAGGGTTAAAACAGCCATGATGCAGAGGGCCCAGAAACATGTCTGCCTCGTCCGGCTGAACACCTCCCCTGACAGCATGCAGTTCATCAGGTCGGTAGCAAGGTACTTTATGAATCCCAGAGGGGAAACTGCACTGTTACACCAGCCACATTCAAGGATGGAGGTCACTCTGTGACCTGTGACCACATCACTATTGGTAGTGTGAGCTTCTGTTTACTTTTTGAAAAGGTGGCGGTCCAGCGCGCCATCTGAAGTGGTCTTCAAGGTGACCTTCAGCATCTCCATGCACTCCTTCAGACGGGGGTCTCCTGTGCGCAGCCCGGTGGCTTTCAGAGCCTGGAAAACAATGGATGTTTTAAAAAGCCCAAAGACCCTGACATCCATATACTGCAACCTCTAGCATCTCTGTCACGCTCTAGACTGTGATGGGGTTGTTCTTGAGATCACACATGATGAGCACATCACAGGACATCCTCTTTCTGAATAACAGAGTTATAATATCACTTCTAGTAAGAGATAAGATATTGTCCCAAAGGAACTTTGATCACATACAGAAACATTTCCTTCGGGGGTACAAAGTCTGTTAACTTATGAATAACAGTTTCCCTTCTAGTAAGAGATAAGATAAACTTTACTGCCCAGAAGGAAATTCCACATCCTTCAGGACAATAACGTACATCTTATTCAAGTCTTATCTCTTACTATAAGTGACTTAGTTATGAGTCATCATGAATTTCGTGTGAGCTTAGGTCAACTTCTCTACGGCATCTCCATGTCCAATTCAGCATTATAAACAAACACAAAACCATAGGCCTCCTTGGCTGGCCCTTGTGTAGACAGCGAAAGCAGCATCACCCCCAGCAGGCTGAGCCACAAGGCAACGTCAGTCTGCCTGCCCAACATGCTCACCGTGGTAAATTTGTGAGCAGGGATTTTTTCTTGGCCTTCAGCGATGGTGTAGAACAGCAGATCCTCCAGACTGGGCAGGATGCCTGCCTTCCTTCTCCTGGGAGAGAGCACCAGACAGACAGACGTGAGGAGAGGTCCGCCCACTCCCACGGCAGGAGGAGGAGCTAACGACGTTGGGCAACAGCGGGAGGGGAAGCTAGCGATAATATTGTCAGGAGAAGCGGTGAGTAATAGTAGATATTTTAGGAAAAGGATATGACACTGCTTTCAAAATACCAGTCAGGCGCGCTTTCACAAAACGAGAATTTGGTTTGGATTCAGCTCATCTTGAAATCTTGAAATGAGGAAGGAGCTTGTCCTTGCTAGTCACAAGGCTGGTCTGTCAGTCTAATGTCGCCTCAAGGCTACTAATTTGTCTAGATCCGTTTGAGCCATGATTGGACATAGCCAAGCGCCAAGGCCCAATGGCATGTGTGTAAAGGTCATCGTTCACTGACTGGTATTATGAACGGCAGTTCCAATTCCATCCAACTCATGAGCTAGGAGGAGTTAGTACTGCACGTTAGAAGAACACAAGTATAGTTATATAGTTAAACGAATTCAAAGCAAGCTCTCATTTAAACGCCACATCAAATTTATCCAAGCTGGAGACGGGAGCTCAGGCTCACTGCCGAGCGTCCTCGCCTGTCCTGCAGAGGATCTCAGAACGGAGGTTTAATAGTGAGCTTTACCAGGCCGATCCCTCAGCAGACACCAGATATGACTCAGACTCTGGACCTTCCTGGTCTAATAAGCACAGATTAGAGCTCCATACAAACCAGAGAAAACACCGGACTTATTGGCTCGGACCCCACATTATAATACAAGGATTGTTCCAGTGTCCCAGACGATGTCCCAGTACCAACTATTTATGGATATGAAATCCCATCGGAATTGCTGTGGCTATTTGCTATGTGGTCCATTTCTGGCGTAATTTCTGGATGCCTGCTAATGAGGTAGGCTAGAACACGTCAGTATAGGGAATAAAGCGCGTTGCTTGCAGGGCTGAGGACTAGGAGGACTATTCAAGGTAGAGGTCTGAAGAGCGGTCAGCTGCAGGACTACTTCTACGTTTAGGTAAATGAATAAATACAGATACTTACACACAAAATGCAAAAGCAAGCAGATCAACGAGAGGGAGAGAAGATATGCACAGTGAATATGTGGTCACAGAACACAACCAATGACATCATGCATTTAGTTTCATTAACTATTAACACAGTGGAAATAAATTACACTCACAGGCTCATAAACTAGGCTACACATACACTTTCACTCACTTTCACTTTCAAAATGACTTCAATTCAATATTCCGGCCCAGGGCACTTCAAACACAATGTCTTTATTCACATTCAGCAGTAGTGTTCTGTAAATCAATAAGGTGAATCCAGGTTTGTTAGTTGCAAACAGAGAGGGGCCTTGGGCGGCTGTCCTAGTGAGACACCATCCCACCATCAGCAGCGAGGTGAGAGCTGGAAAAACAAACATCTGGACTGGTCCTGCCTCCATACCGAGCTCCTGGGAGTCCTGCGGTGTGTGAGGTCAACCCCCCCCCCCCCCCACGGCACGACACACAACAAGCAGCTCAGTCACTGCCCTGTTCTAGCTCCTGCCTGGGAGAATTACTAACACTCCAGCTCAGACCTAACACACTGACTAGTGGACCCCAGGCCAGCGGGGGAAGGGAGTCCGGACAGCACGCTGCTAGTGGACCCCAGGCCAGCGGGGGAAGGGAGTCCGGACAGCACGCTGCTAGTGGACCCCAGGCCAGCGGGGGAAGGGAGTCCGGACGGCACGCTGCTAGTGGACCCCAGGCCAGCGGGGGAAGGGAGTCCGGACGGCACGCTGCTAGTGGACCCTAGGCCAGCGGGGGAAGGGAGTCCGGACGGCACGCTGCTCTCAGCCCGCATCTGCAGCACAACACATGACAGACTGGAAGCAGCACAGCCGAGTGTAGCACCTATCCGGTCCAGGACGTAGCTGGCAAACCTCCCAGCTGACAGATTAGCATGGCTCTATCGTGGCAGATGGACCTGGAGGCAGGTGGCTAATAGATTCATCTGACCTTGACCTCCCACTGTACAACCAGATCCTCACCCACACAGATGCAGCGAGGGAAGCACCGCTGGTGGGATTCTGGGATGATCAAGGACTCTTGTTCAGACATCAGGAGGCAAATTGGCTTGTTGTTGAATCATGTCTTCTGAATGTATCTGCCCACAAAAACTGACTGGGAAAAGTTAGTTTTTCATAGAAGGGGCATAAGAATTTGGCTGATAGCTGACAACAATGTTTTTTGTTTGTTTATTTTGCTTTTGTTGTTATTCGTTCCAATTATGACGTAATACAAGCCCTAGATCAGCCCTCTGAGGATGTCATCCATGCACTTCCCCTAGACCTTCTCTTCACTTGGCCTAATCCATCAGACTGTGTTTCTCCTCTTTCACGTCGCTGTAAATCTGTTATGATGGAGCTACAGATCATATCTGTTGACAGGCGGCACGGTCACAGAGCGACCCTGCTCCCCCCAGCCTCCACCCTGCTCATCCCAGCCTCCACCCTGCTCCCCCCAGCCTCCACCCTGCTCCCCCCAGCCTCCACCCTGCTCCCCCCAGCCTCCAGCAGTCCAGCGCCCAGTCCGCCTCATACCGCAGGACGGATGTTTAGGCCTAGACTTCGTCTGATTCACATGGAATAAGCCAGAGGGTTAGAACCCATATGCCTGCATAGATTCTCCCTTTAGGATTTCAATTTGCAAGTGATATTGCACCTTCAAAGACCCTGAAGGCTTGATAGGAAAGCAGAGTAGGCCTATGGCAGAGGCCTGGCCTACAGATGGCTACCAACAACAACTGAAGTAAATTGACTGTGAACCAACCAGGAAGAAGTGCTCTTCTCCAGGGCAATGAAGCAGATCATTACCACACTTGGTTTCTGCGAGGGGGGTGTTTCCACGGTCACCCACCGGGGGCTGGTACCTTTACTGGAGGTCAGACGGATACAGGAGGTCTCCTCCAGCTGGCTATGGCAAAATGAAAACTCTCTCTCCCTCTCTCTCTAGCTCTCGTTCTTGATGGCCTAGTGTAAAGACTGTGGGTAGGGCCACGCCTGGGTGGAAGGCTGGAAGCAGTGGGGGGGGGGGCAGAACTAAAAAGAAATGTGTCATACAATCCATTACCGCAGTGAGCTGGCAGTTTCCTAGTCATGGTCTCATGACTGGGCCTGCAGCCTAATTTCACTTCTATATGAATTACTTCTTTTCTTAATTTCACTTTCTTTATGAATGCCACAGCATCAGCCTGCTCATTCAGCACAGGTTCATTCTCTCTTGGAACATTCCAGTAGGACCTCTAGAAATATCATAAGTTCCTTATTAATGACTGTTGAAATTGGAACAGGGTCAAAATGGACTTGACAGCGTTCATTCACTAGTATGCAGCAGAGCTAGCTAGGATGCTGCTAGACTGATTAAACAAGCTGACAGCTGCTCTTCCTTCATCACACCCAATTCACAGAAATGAGAAGGGTCTGCAGCTGCAGAGTTTATTTTCCTTTTCCAAGCGGTGTTATCAATGGTCAAGTGGGTACAGTCATCAAACATGCCCCATGTCAGATAAACGGTTGTGGCCCGGCAAATGTCCTCTGGGGGGAACTCAAGTCTGGATGTGAGCGTGACCACACTGATCTGTGGAGAGAAACAGAATGTGAGCTCACGTGACCAGGCTGGCGACGCCACGCTACTGTCTCCCATCAGTCAGAAAGAAAACCACTCCCAGATCTGCACAAGCTTTATTCAGTGAGCTGCAGGGGACTGGTGGCCCGTCCACAGCGGGACGAGACGCATGGCGTCTCCCAGCTTCCCATCAGCCCATTCCCTCCACTCCCTTTCAATACAGTCAACTCAGGTCTAAACAAGTGTCAATGCTGACTTTCTATGTCAGCCACCAATATTGTGCATTTACCTTTGACCTGGCACTTAATTAAGACTGTAGTATAGCTGGTCCAACAAGAGGGTAAATACCGATGCTGATAAGCCACACTCATGGTCAGCCAACTAAACAGAGATCTGAAAACAAGACCTGGCCTACAGTCCAAAACAATCATTAACAAAGGCAGTTATCAGAGATCTTCAAGCACTGCTGTAAAAACGTAAACTTAGTAGATTGATCGATGTAGATTGATATTGCATTGATATTGCGTCCATGTGAGGACGAATAGGGAAGCCCATCCTCCTAGAGATGTGGCTAGGTCAACCAACTGAGACCAGTGGGCCAATGAGGACAAATACAAGGACAAATACGATCATAATACAAACATTAATAGAATACATAGGTAGTTATCAGCTCTTCAAACAGTGTCAAATTGAAACTGAAAGGCCATTATCCACGTAGGCCTACGGTCTGATGCCACGCAGATATCAAAGCGGTGCAGCGCTCCTTGGTGTCAGTGGCCATCAGACGCTCTAACAGAGCCTCAGCGCTCCTGAGTGTTGTGGATGTGTGTATATTAGAAATATATAAGCCTATAGTCCAAAACAATGGTTGACATAGGTAGTTAACAGCTAGCTATGATAGTCAAATCAAGTTAGTAAAGAATACAGTTCTATCTGACTATCACATGATCGTTGTGAAAATGAAAAACAGTGAATGCAGACCCTAGTGCCAGATAGCAGTTACTCCTAACCCTAACCCCAGTTCCCACAACATCCTCACTGAGAGATGAACCAAACAGTAGCCGACCTTCACAAGTCATTGAGCTCCCTGCATCTGGATGGGCAGCTACCCGCCTGGTACAGACCAGCTGCACAGGGACATGTTCAGTTATTCTAGCTAGTTAGCGTTCATTTCTACTCACCCAGGACTACTTGCTTACTTAACGTCAACCTCAAAATTTTGGCTCACTACATTTGCACAAGCTAGCTAACCGTAGCTTGTTAGGCTAACTGGGCAATGGTTACCTGATGGAAATATTCTGCTATTCATGGCCAGCTAGCTACACCAGCTAGTAAGGGACTCCTTAGTGCTAGCTCACTTAAGCTAGCTAGTTAGTGACTAACCCTGGTCCTTCTGACTAACGGTAGAGTCGCCTAAGGTAACGTTATAGCCACCTCAGTGCTAACCTCAGTGCTAACACCAGGGCTAACACCAGGGCTAACACCAGGGCTAACACAAGTGCTAACACAAGTACTAACACCAGTAACACCAGTGCTAACACCAGTAACACCAGGGCTAACACCAGTGCTAACACCATGCTAACACCAGTGCTAACACCAGGGCTAACACCAGTAACACCAGTGCTAACACCAGTACTAACACCAGGGCTAACACCAGTAACACCAGTACTAACACCAGTGCTAACACCAGGGCTAACACCAGGGCTAACACCAAGGCTAACACCAGTGCTAACACCAGTACTAACACCAGTGCTAACACCAGTAACACCAGTGCTAACACCAGGGCTAACACCAGTAACACCAGTGCTAACCTCAGTGCTAACACCAGTACTAACACCATGGATGTATTAACACCAGTGCTAACACCAGTACTAACACCAGTAACACCAGTGCTAACACCAGTAACACCAGTGCTAACACCAGGGCTAACACCAGGGCTAACACCAGTGCTAACACCAGTACTAACACCAGTGCTAACACCAGTACTAACACCAGTAACACCAGTGCTAACACCAGGGCTAACACCAGGGCTAACACCAGGGCTAACATGCTAACACCAGGGCTAACACCAGTGCTAACACCAGGGCTAACACCAGGGCTAACACCAGGGCTAACATGCTAACACCAGGGCTAACACCAGGGCTAACACCAGGGCTAACACCAGTGCTAACATGCTAACACCAGTAGCCAGGTAACCGTTACTCACTTCTCCGCCGCCGCCTCCTTGCTGGCCTCATCCTCGGTCACCGGGCCGGTTCCGGGACCGTTCTTGGTGCACAGAGCTCTCCTCCCGAGGGGCTTGGGGGTGTACCGGGAGGGTGTCCCTCCCCCCCGCGGGCTCCAGGCTCCGGTCCCCGACCACCGGGCATCTCTGCCTGCGGTCCCCGACCACCGGGCATCTCTGGCTCCGGTCCCCGACCACCGGGCATCTCTGGCTCCGGTCCCCGACCACCGCGCATCTCTGGTGCTGAAGGACGCGTTTGATGGTGACGCTTTATTCCCGAGCCCGACGGACCTAATCAACTCCTTCAGCGCTAGCGAGGACCGAAGATGTAACATTTCAATCCTATCTAGCAGAGAAATGTACCGGTTTGCAGCTGGATAACTAGATAATATTATAAAGTCACGCAATAACAGGTCTCAGGTCTGCTGGTCTCCTAAGGTCTGCTGGTGTGTTGGTGTGTTGGGCGGTGGGCTCTGCTCCTGGACTGGCTCTGACTCACCGGCATAGAGGTTTTCCACTGGATTAAACCACGCAGCCCCGCCCCCACGAGTTCTATTGGTTAATACAAGAGCAAAGCCTCGTTCGATTGGCTGGGAGGGACGTCCTTCAGGATGATTATCTGGGCTTCAAAATGCCGGGTGCGTGCAGAGTGCTTTTCCCCTATCACCCTACTCGCTGCTACGACCTTCTGCATTCCTCTTTCATTTTTGGTTACAAAATCAGTATTCTTAGATACTATTATGATTCACAAATAAATACGCAAAAAAGACATACAAACAAAACCCCAAATTGTAAACAAAATAAAGGGGCTGTTTGTGGCCTGTCTACCTGTAGATTCCTGAACGTTAGATATTTACATAGATTAGGCATTATGAGTAGCCAAAGCTGTTTTCACAAACCAAAGCTATGTTCAGACTCGCTGTCTTCTCTGGACATGCCGAGCCGCTGCGCATCTGGTGTGATTAATCTACGGCGACAACTCGCACAATGCATAAACCCACAACGCTAGGCCCCCAACACAAGAAGTTAAATCCACTTGGTTTTTCAAAGATGATGTGTATATAGAAAGGGTCAGAGTTTATTTCCACTCAAGTAGGCCTACTCTTGATATCAATAAAAGAGCCATCAAATGTGCATTCAGATCCAGATTCTGCAGGGCGGTATAGCCCGAATAAGAAATAAATATAAAATAAGCTTTAAAAGCAGTACTTGACGATCATCATCATGTTCCATTCAAACTCATCCCATTCTCACACCGCCACATAATGATGACCCACCCATGGTCTAAGTCAACACTCCCCCATTCTGATTCAAAGGAAACAGACACCGTACACTGCATTATAATTGAGAAGATTGAGGTAGTATTAAAATGATTACAAGTTTATAATTAATTGATAGTCAAACGGTGCAATTAGATGATTAGATTTTAGTGCGCCGCTCCTACCACTTCCCGTTCTACCCTGACACCTGGTGGTCAATATAAATATTGCAAAAGCGTGAACTGTTGCTGTGGACTGTGCTGTTATAATAACCTATTCGAATATGCTGTCAGGCTATTGACTTCAGGAGTTCTTGAGTGGGGGCACTTTAGAGAGGATTATATTAAATGACTGAATACTATCACAAGCATAATATAACAATCAATAGAGATTGAACTCAGAAATCCCAGTGGCACTAAACAGCTCTCTTCTCGGGAAGAGCTTAAAAGACGGAAACAGGTAAAACATAAATAAATAAAAAGAAGAAGGAAAAAATACGGAAAAAAAAAAAACAGACATGGATAAAGAAACTGAATCCTGAACACATCGTATGGAGGGTGAGGAGACAGTTCTTGAAACGCCCACGTTTTCTCTAAAGCACTGAGTTTCCTGCTCTTTAAAGCGAGGGTGATTGTGCGTTCAGCAGATCCCGCCCACTCAGCCCCGCCCACTCAGCTCCGCGGCGGCTCCGCCCCGCCCACCAGCGAGCTAGGGCCGCCCACTACCGGCGCTGCCATGGCAACACACCGGTGACTTGCACCGGCTGAGCCCGCGCGCAGGGGCGAGACTGCGAGCTGTAGAGAGAGAGAGAGGGGGAGGGAGAGAGAGAGAGAGAGAGAGAGAGAGAGGGAGGAGGGGGAGGGAGAGAGAGAGAGAGAGAGAGAGAGAGAGTGGGAGGAGGGGGAGGGAGGGAGAGAGAGAGAGAGAGAGAGAGAGAGTGGGTGTTCAGTGATGAGTGGTCCGGTTCTCAGGAGAACATATCTGTGTGTATGGGTGTGTGAGAGAGAGAGAGAGAGAGAGAGAGAGAGAGGGAGGAGGGGGAGGGAGGGAGACAGAGAGAGAGAGAGAGAGAGAGGGAGGAGGGGGAGGGAGGGAGACAGCGAGAGAGAGAGAGGGAGGAGGGGGAGGGAGGGAGAGCGAGAGAGAGAGAGAGGGAGGAGGGGGAGGGAGACAGCGAGAGAGAGAGAGAGAGGGAGGAGGGGGAGGGAGGGAGAGAGAGAGAGAGAGAGAGAGAGAGAGAGGGAGGAGGGGGAGGGAGGGAGACAGCGAGAGAGAGAGAGAGGGAGGGAGGAGGGGGAGGGAGAGCGAGAGAGAGGCGAGGTATGAAAAGGACCTGCGTCAGAGTGAGTCATCGCCTGCTTTCAGAATGTGTTGATGTGACGCTCATGCAGATGGTTTACAGAAAGATTCACAAGTTTATTTTTTGAAAGAGACAGCTTGACCTAGTCTGTATCCACGCATCCTTCAAATGATTGCTGGAATAGATTGCCCCAATATCATAAAGAAAAACGCACAACCCTTCCCCCAGACCAGACACTATGTGATAAATGAGAGAACAGAACTCAGTTCAAAAAATAAAGTTTAATGTTTATGTGCTGTATAACAAATAAAATATATTAGTGTTTAAAAAAAACTGGTGCATAACTAGGCAAGCCTAATCTATCTCTATCACTTACAATAACAGTGATAAGAACGTGAATCAAATATTGATACTTCTAATATACAGCTGGACATGCGTGGTTGATCTCTGACAATTAACTAAACCGGTGAAAAAATGCTGGATGACGGTCATCTAGCACAGAACATGTGGTGAGGTCCAGGAAGTATGTAATTACATGTATTATTACATAGGTATTGCATTGGTTGTAGTCTTAGTGAGTGAGACTATTATAAACTAACCACTGTGAAAAGAGCGTCTTCACCAGACTGCCTCGACTTGGACCTGAAAGGGGACTACAGAGCAGGACATCATTTACTTAATGGTAACAAACACTTAACACTGAACACCCATCTGCTATGTAGCTAATTCTAAACAGCAACATCTTGAATTGTGCACTGGGGGTCACAGGTGAAACACAGAGAGGATCTAACGCTAGGCTAAGGAACATTGAAATCTTATAAAGCATTTGATACCAGACACTTTCACTGCTTTTCTTAACAACACTTATTGAGTTTCCGCTCTACACATAGAAACACTGTATTGACACCAAAACTACAGCAAATTACACTCATTGACAAAAACCCTGCTTTTGAGATTAGACTATCATTATTGGGATGTTGAGACTATGTACAGTACAGGCCCAAAGGTTCTGTCCCACAGACGGGGACTTCTGCTTTGTTTGAGTAGCGATGAGAAACAAAGCTCTTCATCAGTGTGGTCCCTGGCAGCCGACTGGACACATAGTCGACTAACACTGACCTCAAGCCAAAACTCCACAACACATCATTTACAACCTCAACTCAACTTAAACTCTCATAAATACACACATGACAAGAGGGCCAACGGGACGATCTGTCCTCCGAGGGACATCAGGGTGATCTGTCCTCGGAGGGACATCAGGGTGATCTGTCCTCGGAGGGACATCAGGACAATCTGTCCTCGGAGGGACATCAGGATGCTCTGTCCTCGGAGGGACATCAGGACGATCTGTCCTCGGAGGGACATCAGGATGCTCTGTCCTCGGAGGGACATCAGGGTGATCTGTCCTCGGAGGGACATCAGGACGATCTGTCCTCGGAGGGACATCAGGATGCTCTGTCCTCGGAGGGACAGGATGCTCTGTCCTCGGAGGGACATCAGGGTGATCTGTCCTCGGCGGGACATCAGGATGCTCTGTCCTCGGAGGGACATCAGGACGATCTGTCCTCGGAGGGACATCAGGATGCTCTGTCCTCGGAGGGACATCAGGACGATCTGTCCTCGGAGGGACATCAGGGCGTCTGGTTGATTTCCTCCAGGTAGGTTCTCCCTACGAGGACTCTCGGCTGAATCCTCACATCCAGAACATGTTTTTTGCATTTGATTTCCCACAATCCCTCATTGGATCAAGTTATCATTTACACAGACATAAGGAGTTTACAGTACGAGCACAATCTCAAGTTAGGACTCAGCCCAGAGGACTGAACTAAATCAGCTGTCCAAAAAAGACAAGTAAAAAACACCATGGGGTATACAAAGTATAGAAAATGCAACTTGGCATTTTTTTCATACCCACCTGTCACACTAATTACACGTACATGTACCAACATGTACCATTAATTAATACACAAAGTACCTGTGAGGGGGTCCTGTGATGGGGTCACCGTGCTCAGTGTCCCCCACAACTGAATACATGCTCTCAACGCTTTGGCAAAACCTTAAAGAAAACCGTGAAGAAAACCTAATGAAAATAAAAGCTATTCACGAGGCAACGTTGGTCGTTAAGGCGCTACTGTGGCTGTGCTTGCTGAGTATCTACTGAGGGGAGCTAGATACGGGAGACCGAGGGGACAGGGACACGGTGAGGGGACGGGGACACGGCCAGGCCTGGAGACTGTGAGGGGACAGGGACACAGCGAGGGGACGGGGACACGGCGAGGGGACGGGGACACGGTGAGGGGACAGGGACACAGCGAGGGGACGGGGACACGGCCAGGCCTGGAGACCGAGGGGACAGGGACACAGCGAGGGGACGGGGACACGGCCAGGCCTGGAGACGGTGAGGGGACAGGGACACGGTGAGGGGACAGGGACACAGCGAGGGGACAGGGACACAGCGAGGGGACAGGGACACAGCGAGGGGACGGGGACACAGCGAGGGGACGGGGACACGGCCAGGCCTGGAGACTGTGAGGGGACGGGGACACAGCGAGGGGACAGGGACACGGTGAGGGGACGGGGACACGGCCAGGCCTGGAGACGGTGAGGGGACAGGGACACGGTGAGGGGACAGGGACACAGCGAGGGGACAGGGACACGGTGAGGGGACAGGGACACGGTGAGGGGACGGGGACACGGTGAGGGGACGGGGACACGGTGAGGGGACAGGGACACGGCCAGGCCTGGAGACGGTGAGGGGACAGGGACACGGCGAGGGGACAGGGACACGGCCAGGCCTGGAGGCACTATGTAGAATCTTCCGGTTCCGATTTGATGGTCTTCCTGTCGGAGTGGCTGGCCGCGCGCTGTGACGTGCCGTTTTCTAACGGACAAATAAGAGAAGAAATAATAAGCATAACATGCCAGGAATATGACGATAAAAAAGTATCTATTACAGGACGCCATGTACACTGTGTTGTGAATAGTGGAATCTTAAATTGAGTAAACATATTTTGAAGATGGAAAAAAAGACTGAGGGTGTGAACTGACACAAAAAAACACACTTCAAAAAGCTCTCGTATGTAAGATACTGATCAAGAGATCAAGAGAATAGGCCCAAACAATCTAGCTAGTATGTAAAGTCCCCGTGTGGGCCATAGGAAGAGTTCCCTGTGAATACTGTATATGCACATTCATCACCTGCCAGGTTCAGGTGTGCAACAGGGCATCACTAACGCTCTAATCTCTGAGGTGTGCACGGTAGAGGCTGGGTAGAGGCTAGGGTGTGCATGGTAGAGGCTGGGTAGAGGCTGGGGTGTGCATGGTAGAGGCTGGGGTGTGCATGGTAGAGGCTGGGTTGTGCATGGTAGAGGCTGGGGTGTGCATGGTAGAGGCTGGGTAGAGGCTGGGGGTGTGCATGGTAGAGGCTGGGGGTGTGCATGGTAGAGGCTGGGGTGTGCATGGTAGAGGCTGAGGTGTGCATGGTAGAGGCTGGGTAGAGGCTGGGGGTTCAGAGCGCTCTCACCTGTCGCTGGTGCTTTGGGCTCATCTGTGTTGTGGTTGTGGTGGCGTTTGAGCTCGTTGGCCAGCTGCTTTCCCAGGGGAAGCTCCCCCTCCGCCACGTTCTGACTGACCACACGCAAGTTCATCGGCCTCTCATCTGAAAACA
>NC_140252.1:21757630-21785130 GCF_949987555.1 Borostomias antarcticus
CGGTTATAACTCATATCATCAATCAAAGCCTGAATGAAAGTGTATGTCCTCAAGAATGGAAGAAAGCAAAAATAACACCATTGCCTAAGAATCCAAGACAATCGTTTTCGGGGTCAAACAGTCGCCCAATAAGTTTATTGCCAGTGTTGAGTAAAATTATGGAGAGTGCAGTATATAAGCAGATTCAATCCTATTTTTCTTTGAACAATTTAACAGATTATCAACATGCATACAGAGAAGGGCACTCCACAGAGACCGCTCTGACTCAGATGACCGATGATTGGCTGAGAGAAATCGAACAGAAGAAACTAGTAGGAGCTGTCTTGCTTGACTTCACAGCAGCTTTTGATTTTATTGATTATTAATTATTATTTAAAAAACTAGGATGTTATGGTTTCTCTCAGTCAGGAATACTATGGTTAAAAAGTGATTTAACAAACAGGAAAGAACTTGTTTATTTCAATGGTAGTTACTCTGAGGTCAGAGAGGTCAGCTGTGGAGTACCACAAGGTAGCTGTTTGGGGCCTTTATTATATACAATCTTCACAAATGATCGACCACTGGTTCTAAATGAGGCCACCATATCAATGTATGCAGATGATTCTACCGTTTATTCATCAGCACCAACATTTTTTGAATTAAGCACATCCCTGGGCCAGGAATTACAATTAGTGATTGAATGGAAAAACAAGTTAGTTCTTAATATTTCAAAGACAAACAGTATCATTTTTGGCTCGACTCACTCTCTACATGATCAAACTTTCTATATGTGATGTACCTGTGAAACAAGTCCAAGAAACTAAACTGCTCTGTGTTATTTTAGATAGTAAATTATCATGGACAAAACAGATCAACGGGATGGTGGCCAAGATGGGAAGCAGTATTTCAGTTGTTAAAAGATGAGCAGCATTCATGTCCAACAGCTCAACTAAAGTAGTGATTCAGTTGTTAGTATTGTCAGCATTAGATTACTGTTCAGCTGTATGGTCTAATGCGACACTGGAAAACATAAGAAAGTTCCCTTTTTCAGTGGAAGTATCCGCAAATGATTAACAAATAGTTCCATTAAAAATACATTTATTTAAAGTATTGTCTTTCTTTTTGAAATATTGATGGATAAATGTGGCAACCGTAAAGGCATAAAGGCATTATGGAACGAGAAGCCGTGGGATGGCACGGACATCGCCATGGCTAGCGGGGTGTAACGGCACTCAGGAAGAATAGCCGTAGCTATGCTGCAGCTAATGGTGGATCCTAAATAAACAAACAAACAAAACCACACACACACACACACAACCACACACACAACCACACACACACACACACAACTACACACAACCACACACACACAACCACACACACACAACTACACACACAACAACCCCACACACAACAACCCCACACACACACACACAACCACACACAAAAACACACAACCACACACACAAACACACAACCACACACACACACAACCACACACACAACCACACACACACACACAGCCACACACACACACACACACAACCACACACACAACCACACACAAACACACACACAACCACACCCACACACGGTGCCGACTCATGAATATATACAGAGAAACGGTGTGTAACGAGAGACTCGCATCGCTAGTGGACGGGCGAATCACGCTAGCAAGTAATGACAAACGGTCTCCGCCCACCGTGCCGCTCTAATTAGCATATGGCACCACGGCAACGTGCTGATAGGTGTGAATACCAGTCAGGTCTGGAGACGGGCGTGGCCTCTCTGGAGAGGGGCGTGGCCTCAATGGCCTCCCTCAGGTAGGAGGCATGTTCATGAGCATCTCTAGAGACAGGATTCTGTCTCCCATGAACACCGGTAGGGGATATAAGAGATATCAATCTTATGCATCGAGCATGATGGGATATAGCGGGATGAGTTCTGTCCAATCACAGCACAGTACCTGGAGATTTCGCCCAACCACCTCCTCTCCTTTAGACTTGGCGCAGGCCAGCTGCTCCCGCAGCATCTCCTGCCGCATGTGGAGCGCCTGCAGCGCCTCCTGGATATCAAAGAAGTTCTCCTGAGGATTTACACAAGAGACGGAGATTACAGTTAAACTGAGCGACGAGGGTAGAGGGTAGGGCGATCTGAACGTGGTATTTAGGATGGAGGACTCTTTGTGAGGGGTGGGTCTTCCTGTGTGTGATCAGGTGCCTCTTCACACGAAGCAGAACTAGTCAAACCCCTCAGAACAGTCATCTGCTCCAGACACACATGGTTTCAATCACTCTTACGAGGGCTGAGAAGAATAGCGAAGAGAAGGAAGCCTTGTGTGAACGAGTGTGTCGGAAACACTAACTGTACCCCAGAGTTTTGGCTACACAAAGAGGCTTCCTTTCATGCCGTACTCAACTATTAATGAAGCCTCATGTGGAAAAGACAATCTAGCAAAAGTCCCAAACAGTCAACTTACCTCTGTTTTAATCCTCTTAGGAGACGGCTCGTCTCTGTCCCCACAGCGAGACCTACAGAGACCAGGGACCATCAGTCAGTCTGCCTAGCAACACCACAACCAGTCATATATGAGAAACATCAATATCACTACAGTACTTGCATAGTAATTACACAGTAATTACACTGCAACCTTTATCAACTGAGTGATGATCAAAGACACTTTTACTATAACGTAATTACTCAGTAACCACCCAGATGTAGCTACTGTGGTGATATAATACTAATATAATACTAAGGTAATATGAATATAGTGCTGTGTGTGTGTGGTGGGGGCGGGGCTCTCATAGCCCTGTGTGTGTGCTGGGGGCGGAGCCTCACTTGCTGGTGCGGTAGGTGTACTTGTAGGTGACCTCTCTGGAGATCTGGCGGGCCAATCCGAACAGCTCGTCTCGGCGTGTGAGCAGGGCCATGTCTCTCATGCACAGCTGCGCCGCCGCCTCGTTCACCGTCAGCTGGGGGGACGGCATCGCACGCCACACGCAACGGGGGAAATAAAAACACCTTTTATTAGGAAGCGCAGCGGATTCGCCGCCTCGGTCACACATGGCTATTTCTGAACCCAGGCGGTCTCTCTCTCCAACAAACAAAAAGGAGCTTATTTCAAATGAGTCTAATGGGGATGAATGACTATAGGGCATGATAATGGAGGGAAGCCATGTGCTGTGCTGGTCTGTGCTAGTCTGGTCTGTGCTGGGCTGGTCTGGTCTATGCTAGTCCGGTCCGGTCTGTGTTGGTCTGTGCTGGTCTGGTGTGTGCTGGGCTGTACTGGGCTGGTCTATATTAGTCCGGTCCGGTCTGTCTTGGTCTATGCTGGTCTGGTCTATGCTGGTCTATGCTGGTCTGTGCTGGTCTGGCCTGGTCTGTGCTGGTCTGTGCTGGTCTATGCTGGTCTGGTGTGTACTGGGCTGGTCTATGCTAGTCCGGTCTGTGCTGGTGTGTGCTGGTCTGGTGTGTGCTGGTCTATGCTAGTCCGGTCCAGTCTGTGTTGGTCTGTGCTGGTCTGGTGTGTGCTGGTCTGGTGTGTGCTGGTCTGGTGTGTGCTGGTCTGGTGTGTGCTGGTGTGTGCTGGTCTGGTCTATGCTGGTCTATGCTGGTCTGTGCTGGTCTGGTCTGTGCTGGTCTGGTCTGTGCTAGTCCGGTCCGGTCCGGTAGGGTCCTCCTACCTCGTGCAGCGTCAGGTGCTTCCCGTCTCTCCTCTTGGAGTCGAAGCGTCCGTAGATGGCGCTGTACTTGCGGATCTCGTCCTCGCGGCGCGGGTCGTCGTCGGCCATCTCGAAGATGTGGCTGATCATCTTGGCCAGCTTCTTGTTGCCCTTCAGCTGCTCGCGGACCTCTGCCGGGTCGGTCCTGTGCAGCCCGGGGGTCATGCGGTCCACGCACTCCAGCACCGACTGCACGGCGGCCGAGTCCAGCGCCTCCAGGCCGTCCCGGGGGGAGGAGGGCGAGCCCAGGTCCGAGGGGGACAGGCTCTGCTCGCTGTCGTTGCTGTGTCCCGACCACAGGCGCACCTCGCTGCCCCCCTGCAGGGGTGACCCGCCGGCCGCCCGGTCCCTCGCTGCCTCCGGCTTCCCCGGGTCCGAGCAGGCGGCCGCCACCATCTTGGGCACCTTGGCGCCGGCGCTGCCGCCGCGTTCCTGGGCACCGAGCAACGTGGGGGAGCCCTCGGGCAGCTTGTAGACGGGGATGCTGCAGACGGGCAGCGAGGTGATTGGCTGGTTGAACAGCGCTGGGTTGGTCACCCAGTCGCGGAGCGCCTTCTGCAGGCGGCGCACGTGCAGCGGCTTGCTGGCCATGCCCACCAGCGCCATGATCTCCAGGAACTCGTCCTCGCCCGCCTCGCACAGCTGCTGCACGTCGTCGCCGCCCTGCTGGATGAAGGCCTCGTAGTAGTAGAGCAGGTTGGCCCTCTGCAGGATGCGGTACAGCTGCAGCTCCCCCAGGGTCCGAGGCACCGCCGCCGCCATACCTGGGGGGGGCAGATGACACGGTGAGCCCACGGCCGGGGTTACGGACACAAGCGTTTTGTTTTCTACGCCTGACAGAGACGGGTAGAAAGTGTGAGGGAGGCCCGCGACTCTCAGAGTTTGCTTTTGTAAAGCTGAGGCCCAAGCGAGGGCTGCAAATAGAGGAGTGGCGGTTTGGAGTCCTGGGTTGTTGGGAGGGACACATGCCACAATCCTCCTCTGCACGGTGTGTAGGTGGGCTCGCTCAGAATAGGGCTAGACTCGCTTTAGCGGGAGGATCCTGAGCTTGGGTTCAACGAACACTATAGGGGAAATTAGTTAGGGACATAATTCACACTGAAAGAATGACTGCTGGAGTGGAGACTGCCTTTGGGAGAATAATATGTTAGTGTGACAGTGTAAAATAGACAATTTGGGGAAGGAATTGCATAATTTCTCAGATGTTTACAGACATCTACCCCACTTAAGCCTGTTGGAAAAACAAAGCATGCGTAGCAGTTGGCACCTCCAGCAAACTGGAAGACAAAGACAAGCTTATAGTTCATTGACCAAAACGGTAGCAGTAGTTAGGCTATTATAAACTCAGCCTAGATCGTCATCAGTGTTAGAGCACATGCAAATTAGTCAAAGGAAAATATAAAAAACCATCGAGAGTGTCCCTCTGCCCCTCTAGGCCAGAAGAGAGAGACACATGGCCTCACAGTGACTACTGCACAACAAATGACTATTAAAATGCTGTATAACAACGCTGGTAGTTACATACCTGGAGAACGGTGGTCCCCTTTGGCGTCCGTGTTCGAGGTGTGACAGTGAAGCTGCACTGAGAACAAAAGCCGTGGCTATAAATTGAGTCGGACACAAACTGTCTCAGAACAACCTGTCCAAAAATCGCTCTGCAAAATACGAGCAGAAACCCCAGATGAACAGAAACCCCAGATGGGTTAGGATAGACAAACCCCAGATGGGTTAGGATAGATACGAGCAGAAACCCAGATGGGTTAGGATAGATGCGGAGCGCAACTTTAAATCCACTTCTTCAACCCTTCTGGACTAAACGATTCAGTGTGAATGTGTTGGCCGCGAGTGAGTCGTCGAGTGGTTGCCTGCCTCTCCCTCCTGTCCCCACCTATTGAAATTGGGATATTCCGCGGTTGCTACAGTACTCACGCCTACGCGCCTGCGTGACGCAAATCCCTGCGTGGGCGGACAGGGGCGTGGGAGGCCGCTGCTGGAATACCAACCAGCAACCCGGTCAGCTGGGACCCGGCCGGGCGAGCACAGGAGCACACAAACAAGATTCAAGGCATTTCACATAGAAGTTTAAATGAGTTGTTTCAATTAGTAAGTGAATTATTTGTATACCGTGACATAGCCTATTTGTTTAGACTAGGGACATTATTTTCCAAGTCCTCCGTCTGGGATGATGGTAGGGGACTGTGAGTTGATGATTATAGTAGTCTTTGCATATGAAAAGAGGGTCTGTAAATGTCCTCCACCTCAGAGCAGGGAGAGGGGATATTGAGGTGGGATGAGGGATTCGGTCCCATGTGCTCAGAGCATGAAGCCCTCTGAGGACTGGCTACTCCCACGCTACCAGGCTCGGCCTCGCTTCCACCCTCAGACCGGGAGCCATCATGCTCTGCATTCTCTACAATAACCTCCTCATATCAAATGATCAAGATCTCCATGAACAGAGATTTGAATATATGCATGGGAAACAATTTAATGTCAGCATGTTTTCTGAAGAAGAAAATTGGAAGGGTTTAAAATGAAGCACATCCACTTTCTTTTGATAGCGTTCAAATAAGGCTCTCTCCACTCAACACAAGCTCATAATAACTAAATCTGCTTCAGTATCAATGAGCTATTTTAAGGAATTAGGGCAACCATCACGCATACACAGCCATGGGGAGATGAGCTGGGTTTTTCTTTTGGAAACAAATGATATAATCGACTCTCTACATAACTGTTTTCCTCACTTGCTCTCGTGAGGCTATTTAAAAAGACACACACGAGAGTCAGATGTTTATTTGAACAGCGACTATATGGAAAAGAGTCGATCATTTCATAAAAAACAAAGACGGATGAAGATAATTGTGAGAGTAAGAGGAGGGGCCGCTGGCTTTTCAGCTCAGCTTTAATGATGTGTTTTCCACAGGCAGAGGGAACAGGTAGGCTCAGTTTCCAGCACACCCACACCCTTTAATCCTGTCTGGCTGTGGTGTGTGTGTGTGTGTGTGTGTGTGTGTGTGTGTGTGTGTGTGCGTGTGTGTGGACCTGACCTCCCAGGAAAAAGCAGCGATTGGAGCCGCTCTCTCTCTGACCCATTCCTTCCCCACATAACCCCAACCCTCACCCCTTCCCTCCCTGGCTGAGGCTCATTAGAACAACCACCAACACCCAGAGGAAAGAGACAGAAGAAAACAGCGTGTTATAACAGGCAGGATGTCCACCCATAGCTAAAACATATCATATCTTGTTGTGTGTAGCCTACAGCCTTTTAAAGCTGCATTCTAGATATCTAAAGGCAAGGGTGCATGAATGTCTCTGCAACTTTTCTTCCCCTCCCCAACTACAAACACATTTCAATGACAAACCCACGCTTGAGCTCGTCAGCCCCTCACCCTGTCATAACACCCACGCAGCTCTGCCCCCCCCATCCCCCCAACCCACCAGCCCACCCCAACCCCCCAGCCAACCCACATTCACAGACTTAACTGCACCAAAGGGGGCTTTTTCTTCAAGTTCCTCTTTTTTTGTAGCCTTGCTGCATAATTCCTGCTCTCAAGCAGGTCGCTTGATTTCCCTTGATCCTGTCAGACTCGTCTGATCCTAATGGCACAAATCAAATAAAGTATCTCAACAGAAGAAATAATAACTAAAGAAATAATTAATAGTTGCATTAGTTCAATGTATTCATGACATAAACAGTGTTTGTTTTGTCATGTGCAGCATTGCGAGATATAGGTTTTAAAATACCATGTGGAAGTTTCTCTTATCAGAGATGGATACAGAATGTTCCAATACATTTGCACTCTGACCTGTCTTCCAGATGAGTTAGCGATTATACTTGTGAAAAACAAGCTGATTTGTGGGTGAGCGCAGTGCGAGAGCAGTAGCGCATTACTTTGTGCGTATCTGAGAAAGTGTGGGATGTCATGAGCAGCTTATGTCTGACTGAACATGTGTGTCCGTGCGTGGGAGGCAAGTGTGTGTGTGGGAGGAAGTGTGTGTGTGGGTGTTTTGGTGTGGGTGGGGGCTGTCTGACATGCAGAGATAGCAACTAGGCACTCTTGACAACACAAAATGTTAGAAATGTTACATTGTGAATGTATGGTTTGGGCCTACATACTAGGCGTCTGCTAAATGACTGTAATGTCAAATGTAATGTCGTATTCTATAATGGGAGTGACTATAGTACGCAGGTGAACAACCATGGGGCCCATAAGCCTGTAATTGATAGCACACACAGTGGGCCAGACCTGGACACGGAGGGAGGCTAGGGTTGCACAGCCCACGTGGGCTCCGTGGGACCCTCCCTCACAGGGCGACGACACGGGGATATCGCATCCGCCACGCCTGAGGGGGTTTTAGCCAGGTGGGCGGGGCCTGAGGGGGTTTTATCCAGGTGGGCGGGGCCTGAGGGGGTTTTATCCAGGTGGGCGGGGCCTGTGATCACCCTCTCCACCCACGGCCCAGGCCTGCTAATGTGTTTGATGTCGTCTTGCAGCAGGAGGAGGCGTGGCCCCCCTCACCACCACGCACCACACCAGACACATGGGAAACGGGCCGCCCTTCCTTCAGTGAAACCTCTGGGCTTTTTTCAGACATTTTCACTCAGCGGTGTCTGAGGGTGTCTGTAATCTGTTGAATTAATTAGACGAGCTCTTGGTAATACCAACAACCACAAGGCCCGAGCTTCCTGTCCGGCTAAAGTGAAAACCTTAAAGCACCATGCCTGGAATATAAGCTTATTCTGAATGAAGAAATATGCAAATATGGTGAAACAATACACAAGTTTAGGTAAAGTTGTTTTGCTCTTTGAAGTAAAGGCACCATTTTTGCATGATTATTGCTGTTAAGTTTTTGATCTCAACCCAGCAGGCATGAAAAACAACATCAGCTAGGATTAGCCCCCACTCACACGCCCACCTCTCCAACACAAGTCCCTGACTCAATTAGAAAAAGAAAAAAAAACTCAGCAACTTAGGTTTTCTTACGTTGTGTATTTCTCCAAAGAGCTACTGTATCGATCACTGCACAGATTGGAAGAATTTATAGTTGATGGATGTTTGAAGTGCCGAGTGGTTGAGAGGGAGCTGGGAGGGATGGAGGGGCTGGAGGTCCGGGCATTTTAGCCAGAAGCCGCCTGAGCCTGATCTGGGGTCTGATCCTGAGCCTGATCTGGGGCCTGATCCTGAGCCTGATCCTGAGCCTGATCTGGGGCCTGATCCTGATCCTGATCCTGAGCCTGATCTGGGGCCTGATCCTGATCCTGATCCTGATCTGGGGCCTGAGCCTGATCCTGAGCCTGATCCTAAGCCTGATCTGGGGCCTGATCCTGAGCCTAAGCCTGATCTGGGGCCTGATCCTGATCCTGATCTGGGGCCTGACCCCGAGCCGGGGCCAGGCCAGCAGGGGGCCGGTGGAGGCTGCAGAGCGGAGCTGGTCTCCCGCTGGGCTGAGCAGCCTGTGGGGGCTGTGGGCTGGGCTGAGGAGGCCCACGCTAGGCCAGGCCTGTGGGCGTCATGTATGGGCCGATTGATCACCGAGAAGACAAAGGGCTTCACTGTCTCTCCACACTGTCTCTCCACACTGTCTCTCCACACTGTCTCTCCACGCAGCTCCCTGCACCAAAGAGGACATCCTGGAGACGGCCATCTGCATTCACAGTCATATAGGTGGGAAAGGGAGTTTGTACTATTAACTGTTTTATACTTACATGTTCAGCAATGTTACACAGCTTTCTGATCATTTCACCAGTCTGGCTTTCAGAATGCAGTTAGGTTTATGGTGTGTTAACAGTTAGGTCTATGGTAGGTAGGTAACCCTATCAGCCTCCAGACCCCCTAACCCTATCAGCCTCCAGACCCCCTAACCCTATCAGCCTCCAGACACCCTAACCCTATCAGCCTCCAGACCCCCTAACCCTATCAGCCTCCAGACCCCCTAACCCTATCAGCCTCCAGACCCCCTAACCCTATCAGCCTCCAGACCCCCTAACCCTATCAGCCTCCAGACCCCCTAACCCTACCAGCCTCCAGACCCCCTAACCCTATCAGCCTCCAGACCCCCTAACCCTATCAGCCTCCAGACCCCCTAACCCTATCAGCCTCCAGACCCCCTAACCCTATCAGCCTCCAGACCCCCTAACCCTATCAGCCTCCAGACTCCCTAACCCTACCAGCCTCCCTAACCCTAACCCTATCAGCCTCCCTAACCCTAACCCTATCAGCCTCCAGACCCCCTAACCCCATCAGCCTCCCTAACCCTAACCCTATCAGCCTCCAGACCCCCTAACCCTACCAGCCTCCAGACCCCCTAACCCCATCAGCCGATAGGAAAAAGAGTAGCAACATGCATGTCTCTAAATACACAGACCAGTAACATATATGAAAACTTACTATAACATTAACATTAGAATCAAACAAATATCACCGTTGAATTGGCAAATAAATAATTTATTCCTTTGATGTCCTGACCAACAGCCCCCAGATCAGCAGCAGTCAAAGGCAGTGGTCTCTGGAACCAAGGCGTTGCAGCATTTAACAGTTCTGAGCGCATAGTGCAAACCAAAGACATATCAGCAGAGTAGGATAAATAATAAGTTGTCTTGACCACTTGAGATGTATATGTAGAGTATACTATGTTACGCTCTTGTAGAGAAAACATGTCAGTATTGTAGTGAGTGCAAAGAGAACATTAAATGAAAAATATCACATATCACAATAGAGAAAATCAATAAAGCTGAGTTCACCACCAATATCAGGCACTCTTTGCCAAGACCGTTTTTGTCTTTACATGATGGGACAGTCTAGTTTAGAGGAGCGCTATTACTATCCTCCCACACAATCCTATCAGCAGCAGGCACACCGTGACCTCAATAACACACGCACACTCGCACACACTCGCACACACACACACACAGAGGGTCTACAGACATGTCAGCGTAATACACTACTGCCACCGAGTGCCTAATCTTGGAATTACTACAAAACAGGTTTACATGTAATCCCACAGGCGTCAGTAGAGTGAGATTATCATTGTTTTCTATTCAAACTGGTTTATTGTACATTACATGGAATTCTGCATCAAGCTAATCTCAAAGGTCAGAAGGTTGACTGCTGCCGTACTGAGGAACAGAGAGATAAATAGAAACGTCGGTAGCAATCCCCCCCCCCCCAGTGTCACATGACACGGCTCGTTCAGCCATATTCTCTCAGACTACTGTGTGTCAAACACGCATCTGTCTCACACCAGGGTTCACCAGGCTCACATCTAACTAAAACATGGAATGCAAAAGGAAGAGGCACTTCTTTGTCATGGTTTCTTTCAAGTCTCATTTGACAATACTTTGTAAGTGAAGCGCTGAGAATGAATAAATTCATTCCACACTTCAGTCAAAGTGCGGTGAGGGAGACGAGTGCACCAGCTACGCTAGAGACAACTCTGTCCGCATAAAAGCCACTACATCAAAACGGGAGGTTGGGAGAGGTTCCTACAGTCGGCTGTGAGATGGAGGTGTTCTAGCGCAGGTCAGGGTTCTCCACAGGGTTCTCCTTGGTCTCCAGAGACAGAGCGGGTTCTGAGGGGACGGTGCTGAGGTGGGGCGGGCGATGGCGCCCGGTCTCCTCCTGGTCTGAGCGCCGGCGGTCAACAGGGTTGGCGTTGGAAGTGTCCAAGGCGTCCAGGGATTGGTATTCAGCCTCACAGTCATTTAGCACCTAAACACAGAGAGGATCATGGGTCGGCAGAGAGGATCATGGGTCGGCAGAGAGGATCATGGGTCGGCAGACGTCATGGGAAGGCGTTTATGGGATGACAGCAGAGGCATGCAGTGCTCTAGGGGTCAGGACATGGGCGTGACCACACAGGGACGGATATCACACAGACCCTCCATCAACCCAACGCAGGCACGCGCCTGGCAGCTCTGAGGTAACGCGCACACGCACACGTGCACACACACACACACACACACACACTCTCACCTTTCTGCTGTGTGACGGAAGGCATGGGATTAAAGGAAAGTTTCCAATATAAAAGAGTTAGTCGAAAATAAGCAAAAGGGATTTCAGTACAGACAGATAAACCAACAATGGACATGAAAACCATGGTTCAGTGAGCATATCTAGCGGTGTCTCTCCCTGGCCTGCTTCTCCCCGCCGTACCTGCAGCGGCTGACCCTCCGTGGGGGCCGGGCTCCTGCTCAGGGTGATCATCTCATGGACCTGGAACACGGCGAAGGCGATGGTGACCCAGGGGGCGCTAGAGAGCACCCAGGCAGGGCGGTTGGCGTCCTCCTGCTCCTCCTGGTGCTTGGTCTTCAGGGCGGGCAGGGCGCTGGGGTGGGCGCGGGCGCTCTGGCTCCGCACCAGGTCGATGGTGGCGATGGGCACGGGGCTGGAGGGCACGGGGATGTTCTCCGCCAGCATCTGGTCCTCTACGGGGCGCCAGGAGGGACATTATTATACATTACTGATCGCTGCTTATTCTTGGTAATAGAAAGTCTCTTTCACATCTCAGTGACAGGTGTGTAGGCGAAGTACGCATGATAAATGAACCAAAACACCCGCACACTGACAATAATAATTAACGGATTCCATTGTGCATGTGCAGTCAGTGTGAGGGTGTTTGTTTCCGTGCTTAGAATATAATCGCTTGTCCTTATCAGAGCGAACCAGTTCCTCATTCCAGTCCTGGGTTCTCAGCTAGACGTTTAAAGGTTCCCCAATTGGCTATTTACTATCTGTCATCTAACAGTATCACTATCATCCTCCTCTACTGACCCCATCTTATGCTTATGCTTGGTAAAAGGGAAAAAACATCACAAATGGAGGCTTGGAGGCTGCGATGACCTCTCACCTTTCAGTACATAACATACACTACAAATACACAGATGTACAGCTAGCGATGACCTCTCACCTTTCTCCTCAGTGTTTATGAGACACTGGATGAAGGAGAAGACGAGGAGGACGACGAGCGACGTCATCCCAACACCCCGGAACGTCTCTGCCGCTCCTGAGAAGACACCACCAACACTATGACCAACACTATGACCAACACTATGACCAACACTATGACCAACACTGACCAACACCATGACCAACACTGACCAACACTCTGACCAACACTCTGACCAACACTATGACCAACACTATGACCAACACTGACCAACACCATGACCAACACTCTGACCAACACTCTGACCAACACTGACCAACACTCTGACCAACACCATGACCAACACTGACCAACACTATGACCAACACTGACCAACACCATGACCAACACTCTGACCAACACCAGGATTCCTGTGTATCATTTCACTGGGTATGGTGCTCCCATACCGAAGTAGTTGACGAGGACCCCGCCCGCCATGGCGCCGCAGCCCCTGCCCAGTCCGAGGTGGAGACCCTGTAGGATGCCCTGGGCCGAGGTGCGCAGGGGAGGAGGCACCGCCGCGCTCAGATACGAGATGCAGGCCGCCCACACAGAGGCATGGGTCACGCCTGCACAACAGAAACACACACAAACACACACACAGCCAAACACATAATGCTTAGTTCAGAGTGATAAAGGATTGATGCTGAAGGACCTATCAATGCAGATGTTATAAACACCAGGCTCAGTCCTGGTAATGCTGCTGTAACCCTGCTGTAACCGTGCTGTAACCGTGCTGTAACCGTGCTGTAACCGTGCTGTAACCGTGCTGTAACCGTGCTGTAACCGTGCTGTAACCGTGCTGTAACCGTGCTGTAACTGTGCTGTAACCGTGCTGTAACCGTGCTGTAACCGTGCTGTAACTGTGCTGTAACCGTGCTGTAACTGTGCTGTAACACTGAAACACACATTCAGAGCCCGAGGCCCTGAACTTTCTGTAGGTGACATCATCGATCCTACTGAATGTGGGTTGGGCAAAACATTCTTACGTAGGAAAAAAACCCTCTACTGTAGTTCTGTTCAAGACTGCTTTTATAGGCCGTCACTCATGTCTGTCAAAAAGATTTACATCAGTAAAGATGGTTGCCTACTGCAGCAGGTGTGCTCTATGGAGGTAGTGTGCAGCAGGTGTGCTCTATGGAGGTCGTGTGCAGCAGGTGTGCTCTATGGAGGTAGTGTGCAGCAGGTGTGCTCTATGGAGGTAGTGTGCAGCAGGTGTGCTCTATGGAGGTCGTGTGCAGCAGGTGTGCTCTATGGAGGTAGTGTGCAGCAGGTGTGCTCTATGGAGGTAGTGTGCAGCAGGTGTGCTCTATGGAGGTAGTGTGCAGCAGGTGTGCTCTATGGAGGTTGTGTGCCCAAGGAGTCTCTCCGTCGGGGGGAGTGGAGTGTTTGCAGTCCTGCCACCACCGCTGGATAGACACACCCCTGAACACTGAGACACGTTCACACCCCTGAACACTGAGACACGATCACACCCCTGAACACTGAGACACGGTCACACCCCTGAACACTGAGACACGGTCACACCCCTGAACACTGAGACACGGTCACACCCCTGAACACTGAGACACGGTCACACCCCTGAACACTGAGACACGGTCACACCCCTGAACACTGAGACACGGTCACACCCCTGAACACTGAGACACGGTCACACCCCTGAACACTGAGACACGGTCACACCCCTGAACACTGAGACACGGTCACACCCCTGAACACTGAGAACACGCCGCCCGTATTATCAGCGCTTCACTTTCCTTTGAGTGATTCTCTGTATCTCTGATTATCTGTAAATAATGATTTAACATTACAGCACTAAAGGTGTGGCTGCAATTAGCACTGCGTGACCCTGCGTGTCCACTGTGTTTCCTGTTCTGTTTGTGTCGGGTTGCCAAGGAAATGGGCTGTTTGATCAGCCCTTGCTAAAGCAAACAGGGAGTTCCTGTCCTCAGAAGCACTCTGCGACTAAGAGCAGGCTACGGAACACACACACACACACACACACACACACACACACACACACACACACACACACACACACACACACACACACACACACACACACACACACACACACACACACACACACACACACACACACACACACACACACACACACACAACCAAGGCAGTAGTGTGTGTGTGTGTGTGTGTGTGAGTGTGACGGTTCCCCGGCGGTTCCTTACCCTGAAGCACCTCCATGGGCAGAACGATCCATGCGTTCTCCAGGTAGGAGATGTACAGGTAGCGCGCCGTGTTGCACGCCAGGCCGATGTACAGCACCCTGCGATGGGACAGGGAGGGAAGGAAGGAACGATCAGCAACTCAAATATAACACTGGCCTGGACATGCAGGCTTAATCCTGCTCCCTAACCCATTACTAACACTGGCCTGGACATGCAGGCTTAACCCTGCTCCCTAACCCATTACCAACACTGGCCTGGACATCCATCCATCCCTCCATCATCATCTGCTTATCCAGGGTCGGGTCGCGGAGGCAGCAGCTCCAGCAGGGGGCCCCAGACATCCCTTTCCCTAGCAGCATCAACCAGCTCTGCCTGGGGAATCTTTAGCTGCTCACAGGCCAGTGCGGAGATGTAGGCTCCTCCCAGCCGGACACGCCTGGAACACCTCCCTAGGGAGGCGCCCAGGAGGCATCCTCACTAGATGGCCGAACCACCTCAACTGGCTCCTTTCGATGCAAAGGAGCAGCGGCTCTACTCCGAGTCTCTCCCGGATGACTGAACGGTGACCCCAGCCACCCCCCGGTGTATCCGTGATCTTGTACTTTCGGTCATGACCCATCCTTCATGACCCATCCTTCATGACCCATCCTTCATGACCCATCCTTCATGACCCATTCTTCATGACCATAGGTGACGGTGGGGACGAAGATAGACCGGTAGATCGAGAGCTTTGCCTTTTGGCTCAGCTCTCTTTTCGTCATTCTCCGGCCAAACTCCCTCTCCATGGTTCCCTCACTCGTGAACAAGACCCCCAGATACTTGAACTCCTTCACTTGGGGTAAGGACTCATTTCCTACTCGGAGAGGACAAACCACTGGTTTCCTGCTGAGGACCATGGCCTCAGACTTAGAAGTGCTGATTCTCATCCCAGCCGCTTCACACTCAGTTGCGAACCTATCCAGAGAGTGCTGGAGGTCGCAGGCTGATGATGCCATCAGGACCACATCATCTGCAAACAACAGCGACGTGATCCCCAGCTCACCAAACTGCAAACCCACCTCCCAACGACTACGTCTCGATATCCTGTCCATGAAAATCACAAACAGGATTGGTGACAAAGCGCAGCCCTGGCGGAGGCCAACCCCCACCGGAAAGGAAGATGACTTACTGCCGAGGACACGGACACAGCTCTCGCTCTGGGTGAACAGGGATTGGATGGCCCTAAGTAGGGACCCCCTCACCCCATACTCCCGCATAACCCTCCACAAGACCTCTCGAGGGACCCGGTCATAAGCCTTCTCCAAGTCCACAAAACACATGTAGGGCAAACTCCCAAGCCCCCTCCAAGATCCTTGCGAGAGTGAAGAGCTGGTCGGTAGTTCCACGACCAGGACGAAATCTGCATTGTTCCTCTTCGATCTGAGGTTCGACTATCGGCCGGACGCTCCTTTCGCGCACCTTGGAGTATACTTTCCCTGGCAGGCTGAGTAATGTGATGCCTCTATAATTGGCACACACCCTCTGGTCCCCTTTTTTGAATATTGGGACCACCACCCCAGTCTGCCACTCCTTTGGCACTGACCCAGACTTCCACGCAATGTTAAAGAGGCGTGTCAACGAAGACAGCCCCTCAACACCCAGCGCCTTCAGCATTTCTGGACGGATCTCATCAGTCCCTGGGGCTTTTCCACTGTGGAGTTGTTTGACTACCTCAGTGACACTGGCCTGGACATGCAGGCTTAAAGGACTATGCTCGTTTTTGACAACCTGGACCTTATTTACGACATATTATAAGAAGTTTGACTCACCCAGATCACTTTTGTGTTGTTCGGAGGCATGTAGAAGAAATATAAAATCCAGCGCGAGCCAGTATATCCATGTAATGGCGGCGCACGGGGCATAGGGAATGCAGTTTCTCAAAATCCATTTTCGGCCGCTAAACGGTTGTTTTCATCAATCACATAGCATGAATCGGCATGAATCGACAGTTGATATTCCTCTACGCCAGCCATTGTTGTTTTGGTGCCATATAAGGGGTCTTGATCCTCTGTAACATGCTCTTTATAAGCCGCTCCCCCACTTGCTCCAGCACGCATGCGCACAGGCCAGCGCGCAGACTTGCTGGAGCAAGTGGGGGAGCGGCTTATAAAGAGCATGTTACAGAGGATCAAGACCCCTTATATGGCACCAAAACAACAATGGCTGGCGTAGAGGAATATCAACTGTCGATTCATGCTATGTGATTGATGAAAACAACCGTTTAGCGGCCGAAAATGGATTTTGAGAAACTGCATTCCCTATGCCCCGTGCGCCGCCATTACATGGATATACTGGCTCGCGCTGGATTTTATATTTCTTCTACATGCCTCCGAACAACACAAAAGTGATCTGGGTGAGTCAAACTTCTTATAATATGTCGTAAATAAGGTCCAGGTTGTCAAAAACGAGCATAGTCCTTTAACCCTGCTCCCTAACCCATTAATAACACTGGCCTGGACATGCAGGCTTAACCCTGCTCCCTAACATTACTAACACTGGCCTGGACATGCAGGTTTAACCCTGCTCCCTAACATTACTAACACTGGCCTGGACATGCATGTTTAATCCTGCTCTGCTCTGCAGCACCTAGCCAAGCCTGATGTGTTTATTCACTCTGCTGGTAAAGAGTCTACGGGAGCCAGGCTGGTGTTTCACCTGTAGCTGCGCTGGATTGGTTAAAGGGTTAAACTTCCTCCTCAGTATAAACCCCGCCCACCCATCCAACTGCTAGCGTGTCGGTGACGTAGCCGGCTAAGGCGCTGTTCATGAGAGTGAGAGCTGGTCACATGTGCTCCTGACGAGCCAGAGGACCCGTGATGGAACCCAGCGCAGCGAGGGAGGGAGGAAGTGAGACTGACGAGCAACGCAGTGACACCTGTGACAGAATGCAGCCTGTGGCAGGCGGATAACCTCGCTTTCTATTGAAGTTACCTTGTTCTGAAATAAGCACCTGTCATTACCAGAGCCAACATGAAAGACAAGGAGGAGGTGTGAGTGAGCAACGTAGGCTGCTCAGGATTAGAGTATCTGTAGTTGGTGTTATCACCTATCGTAACCACAGTGAGACAACAGTTCAAGGTCCAAAGGAAAGCAGGCTAGAGCGCGCTGCGTCTGATGCCCATTGGACTGTTAGGGTAAAGCAATACCAGACGCTTAAAACAGGGATGGAGGCTGTAATACCTGCTGAACCGGAGCCAGGCCCAGGTGAATGGGCATTTGTTGTGAAAATACTAATCTGTAGCTTTAGAAAGTGCTTCAGCGATAGTAGGTGGGGCAGCAGACTGACGATGGGACTGACGTGGGTCACACAAAGCGGGCTGAGGCCCTCCTTCCTCCTGAAACATAACACCCCCCTATCAAATGCCACCACTCAGTGCAAAGTCTGTGTGACTGTGCTCCCTGGCACCAGAGGCCTCCTGGTCAATGAAATCATTGTTTCCCTGTGAGGTGAGGCACATTCGGTGAGCTGGAAAAAAATGGCTTGGTTAAAAAAAAGAGATAGAAAATGTGTCCTCTTACCTGATGTGGCCGACTAACTCGATGAACTTGTGGCTGGAGAAGTAGGCGGCCAGCTCGGACACGTGGCTGAGCACGGAGCAGACCCCGAACAGCGTGGTGCTCCCGCCCAGGTCCTCCAGGTGCCAGTACAGGAAGGTGAAGACGAAGCCGTAGCCGAAGCCCATGAACCAGGCCACGAACAGCACCGTGCCGTACTGGACGCTGCACAGCATCCGCAGCAGGCTGCCGTACTCAAAGTCCCGGGGCAGGGTGGTGTCCAGGGACACGGGGGTGCCCTCCGAGCCCCCCTCCGGGGATGAGGACGGGCCGCTCCTGGCCGGCTGCGGGCCCTGCACCTCCTCCACCTCCAGCTCCTGCCTGTAGTCCCCGTAGTCGAAGTGGAACTGCGTGGCCACCACCAGGGCCACGCCCATCAGGACTCCGAACACGATGAAGGCGATGCGGTAGTTCTTGTACTCGGGCAGCACGCAGCCCAGGCCGCTGATGGGGACGAAGATGCGTGTTTTGTCGATCCAGATGCCCACCAGGAGCATGGCCACCCCCCAGCCCAGCGAGCCCCACATCCTCTGGAGGCCGTAGCGGTCGCGGTGCTTCCCCAGCAACTGCAGCGTGACCGTGTCCACGATGGTGACGGCGGGCGCACTGAAGAACTCGCCCACGATGATGACCAGCAGGATGAGGAGGAAGATGGTCTCCACCTGCAGCTCGTTGTACATGATGATGTACTCTTTGGGTTTTTGGGTGGTGGTAGTGGTTTTGATGGTGGTTGTGGGCGTGGTCTTGGTGGGGATAGTTGTGTTTGTGGTTGGGGTGGTAGTGGTGTTGTTGGTAGATAGGTCAGTGATATTGGCTTGCTCATAAGGGTCCAGGGTGGCGGTGCCATTGGCCTGCTCATAAGGGTCCAGGGTGGCGTTGGTATCCGTGTTTCGTTCATACCTGCGGAGGACACCACGGCCGGAATCATAGTAACTGAAAATTGAATCCCCCAAGGTGAAGTAATCAGCCACGCTGCGGTGGCGCCTCTGGCCATGCGTCTCGTTGAGCGGGAGGGAGTCGTTGGTGGGAACGGGCGCCAGCGTGGTGGTGGTGGTGGCGGGCAACGGCGGCATGGCGGTTGTGAGGCTGCCCTTCTCCATACACGTCATGTGAGCTGGTTTAACGAAGCCGATGCCACAGTTGAACACCAACCAGCACAGCACAGAGAACAGCAGGACCGGCTTGCCGCTCTTGAAGCGGTCGGCTATCACCCCCCAGAAGGGCGCGCTGCAGAACTCGATGAAGTAGCGTATCCCGACCAGCAGCCCGCTGCGGCTGGCCGACATCCCCAGCTGCTTGTAGTAGACGGCTAGCAGGGGGTGCAGAGAGCCGTAGGCCGCGTAGAAGAACAGATAGAAGACTTTGGAGACCAGGAGCCGCCTGTTGATTCTGAGCCAGAGCCGCTCACAGCAGCCGATTGCCACGTCCGCGACCTGAGAGATCTCCGCAGCGACCTCCGACATCTCGGTGGCGGGTGTTTGTGGCGTGGACGGCGCCGCGTGGGGTTCCAGGGACAGCGTGTTGAAGGGCTCGGCCACCACATACCACCTCTTCTGCTCCTCCTCGTCATCCGACAGGATGGCTACTTTGTCATCCGCTGCCATTTCTGGAACACAGTGATGATATTATTTTGAGAGGCCATTTTGTCTATTAGCTAGTGATATTCAAAGAATACAAAATATTGATTCTTTTGGTAAAAACACAATCCCAGACTCAAATCATTTTCCAACATTTAAGAATAAATAGTACAAATCATCATTATTGTTCTCATGAACATTTTCTTATGTGGCCAGTTTCCCACAACTCGGGGAAACAACATACAGTAGCTCCATAGTTAGGTTAATATGGATTTGCAATGAAGATGAGGCGACTGTGATCACTTTCACTGTTATATGCGGAAGTAGACGTCAAGCGGCATTTCCATGGAGAATTTCAGAACAAAAGGACATGGTGCAAAATGATGCGCAACGTGGACTATTTATTCATTCACATTGCTATTTACGTAACTTTGTTTCAACAGTCTACTCGGTAGGCTAATAATAAAGCTGCGGAAATGATTACTGATTATTATGTTACAATAAAACCATATAACGATAGCAAATACGACCTTGAGAGATTGTAGGCTATGGGGGGCGGGAGGGACACAAGGGCATCAATTAATCTCAATTGTACTTTACGGTAGTTACCTGTTCAAGTCAATTCACCCCACATCAAACTACGAAGCCGCTTCGGTGTCAGTTCCCTGCATTCTGGAACGACACTCAGACAAAAAACACAAATTAATTAAAACAATAAAATAATAGTGCCGTTGTTGAGAAATATCCTTTTTGATTCATGTAAAGATTCGAGCCTAAACAGCCCCGAATGCACAGAGGCCGGACATTCATCCGGAGTCTTTATTGTTATCTTGGCGAACTCGATATCTCCACCTGTGCTCTGGGAGGGGCGGGGGAGGATGCTGATAGGCTGGGCTGGGGAGGATGCTGATAGGCTGGGCTGGGGAGGATGCTGATAGGCTGGGCTGGGGAGGATGCTGATAGGCTGGGCTGGGGAGGATGCTGATAGGCTGGGCTGGGGAGGATGCTGATAGGCTGGGCTGGGGAGGATGCTGATAGGCTGGGCTGGGGAGGATGCTGATAGGCTGGGCTGGGGAGGATGCTGATAGGCTGCGCTGGGCGCCGTGACGTGTCGTCTGTCTGTCAGTTTAAAGTGGAAGATCTC
Source organism: Borostomias antarcticus (assembly GCF_949987555.1). NCBI lineage: Eukaryota > Metazoa > Chordata > Actinopteri > Stomiiformes > Stomiidae > Borostomias > Borostomias antarcticus. The sequence goes on from NC_140252.1 coordinate 21,778,755, forward strand.
AATTGGCTACTGTGTGCGTCAGAGGTGACCAATGCGAAACAGGCGACGTTTTTCAGAAAAAAAGAACTGCTGATTAGTTGTGGTAATTAATTATGCAGATCCATAAATGGTCACTATGGCTCAGTAACAGACAAAGGCCACTGACTCTTCACTCTAGGCTAGAAATGTAGGCTTATGGAGACTTTAGCTGAAGCGGGTAAGTCGGTGACGGGCTGATGTTTAATGTATTATCATTAGTCTCTGGTACAGTATGCCAGACAAGCAGAGAGTGAAGCTTGAACAGATATTAACAAACTGGAGAGATTATTTATCACTCTCTTGTGTGAAGATGTAAACATGTAAACAAGGCACTTCTCAGTCTCATTTTATTCTTTTTCACACTGTATTGTTTAACTTATCACATATTACATTATTATTATTATTAATAATAATAATAATAATAATAATAATAATAATAATAATAATAAATATATTATACACTGCCATCCTTCCTGGGTTACCCTCACTGATCAGTGATGGTGTTGGATAGCATGGTGAGGGAAAGGGTAAGTCGGGTTTTTAAAATATTTATACATAATAAATTATGGTACTGTACAGTTACTGGTATGGTAATTATGGTACTGTACAGATTGTTAGACAGTGACGGTCATTATAATCATATTCAGACTCAAAATACAAAGATGGGATGATAATATATTCTCCAAAACTTTCAGTCAGTTTCTGGAAAGCGTCTTCTGCGGGGATCAGTTTTCGGACTCGTCGGACATGTCTCCCCGCTGGGTCCAGTGTTTACCACTCTTCTTCTTCTTCCTCTTCTTCTCCGCCATCACCATGGTAGCCAGCACTGTTGTCACCACAGTGACGGTGATGATGAGCACGGTGACGGTCTCGGCGACGCAGAGCTCGGTGTCCACGTCCGTCAGGCGGTATCCCTGGAGCTCGGGCGGCGCGCTGCAGCTCAGGTTGTAGTAGTCGTCCAGGAAGAGCCTCTGGACGCTGCGCAGCTTCATGAACACCCTCTGCAGGTCGCAGTCGCAGTGCCAGGGGTTCCCCTCCAGCAGGATGTGGGTGCTGTAGGTCTGGATGCTCAGGAAGGTCTTGAAGTAAATGGTGCTCAGGCGGTTGTGGGCCAGGTTGAGCAGCGCCAGGTTGGTGAGGGGCTTGAAGACGGCCTCATCCGTCCGACTGACCCGGTTCCCCTGCAGGTTGAGCACCTCCAGGGAGCGCAGCATGGAGAAGACCCCGCTGGTCAGGGAGCCCACGCGGTTGCCCTCCAGGTGGAGCTGGCGCAGGCTGCTCATGGAGCTGAACGCGCGCATCTGGATGGAGTGGATGGCGTTGCCCGTCAGGTTGAGCCTCTGCAGGCTGTCCAGGTGCGCAAAGCTCTTGTGGTCCAAGCTCTTCAGCCGGTTGTCAGAGAGCTGCAGTTCCCTCAGTGAGCTCAGGCCCAGGGAGAAGCTCTCGCCCAGGGTGGAGATGTGGTTCCTGCTCAGGTCCAGCTTCTGGAGGAACTCTAGCAGGGAGAAGCCGCCGCCGGCCACCGCGCTAATGTGATTGTCCTGCAGGAGCAGCACCCGGAGTCTACGGATCATACCCAACGACTTTTCTGGGATAAAGGACAGCTGGTTGTCAGAAAGATCCAAGATCTCAGTTGGAGGAGGTATGTTGGTGGGCAGCTGGGTGAACAGGGCTTTGGCGCAGAAGGTGAACTTCAGTTCTGCACGACAGCGACAACCCTTCTCACATAGATTGCTGTGAGACTTGGCATGCACCTCCGTCAACAGAAGAAGAAGAAGAAGAAGAGGAAGAGGAATGTTCTGCATTATGACTCCTTGGTTTGTCTGGGGGAAAAAAGAGATTTCAAATGAATGGAATCTTAACTCACAAGTAAAGCTATGAACTGCATGGTCTCACACATAAAGTAAAGATATGATCAAGTACATACTAACTATATGCCGTTGTAGATAGTTCTGTTATGCACCGCAACATGACACGTTGAACAGGGACTGATCACATACTGTATACTGCAGTTTTTTAATCCAAAATGTGTATCTGATGAGGGTGAATTGAGTCCTTACCTTTGTGAAACGTGCAACAGGATATCTCTCTCTCTCTCCCTCCCCCTCTCTCTCTCTCTCCTCGGCCTGGGCCATCAGTAGCCAGTGTGCTGCAGGTGGAAACTGCAGTGAGAGGAGAGGGCCGTGGAGAAGGTGAGACGTGCCTATTGTTCACGGTCTGTGCTGTTGACAGGTGAACAGCAAGAGCTGCTATACTGTACATAAAGAGAGAGAGAGAGAGGGAGGAAGGGGAAGAGAGAGAAGGTGAGGAGAGGGAGAACTTGTCAATTATTTACAATCAGTTTAGAATAGGGGGCAAGGAGAGGCAGTTTTAAGAGATTGCCTGTCTTTAAACTGGGGCAATGTCTGAATGAGTAGACACCTTTTGTCACGACTTGTGCATTCGTAAGGGATGACGTCATGGAGACCATGATATTGTTTTGTTTTGGATAAGGAGAAAACTCACAACAGACATTGCATAATGCTTTTATTTCTATCGTAGAAATAGAACGATACATTTGAGTCACCCCCCCTACCAAGTTGTTGTTTTATTCTTTGCAGAAAAGGGACAGAATGTTGCCCAATGTAACCGAGTCTCTATCATCTGCAGGCTTCCTGCTGTGACTGCTGTGACCCAGGAGAGCAGAGGTCATAGGGTCATATCTTATGGGGATGGTATGGGACTTAGTAGTTGATGAAACAACCCGTTAACCCCAGAGAGAAAGATTAAAGTAATACCATACAAATCCCCAACCTAAATTCACAATGCTTTCTTCCGGTTCCTTCCATCAACTTCCATTAATTGAAATCTCTGCTAATTGGGGAATTTCTTGACCACTTGGTCAGAGATGGAAGCCAGTTGAAGGCTCATTTCCATAAGCTGCTGGTGGATAGGAGATAGAGTATTATGTGTCTGTGTTGCTGGATTGCCCTGGCTGGGCTCAGTTTCCCCCCGGCCCCCGGCCCTGACCTGAATAATGCTCTGGATGCTGGAGGCGTTCAGGACAGGTGCTGGATATCAGTATGACCGGCATCAACACACATAGTGTTCACAATACAGAACATTCGTACAATCAAACAGAATACTCTGTTATGAACAATACCAATAAATACCTAAATAAACATGAATCTCATTGATACTATGATGCAAGCACTTCCTCCAGTAGTATAACATATTGTATATAGTAGCATCATATGCAGCACATGACTCCAAAATCTCTTACCGAAAGCAAATCAAACGTATCTTTCTGCAGACTTAGTTCAGTAATACAGTCTGTAAACACTGAGCTGCAGTGGATGTGACATTAAAACATGTAATAGATGATGGGAACAGAATGTGGGATGAAAGATGAACCGACCTGTTCCTGGTCGCTCTGCTGGATATCCGGTGATATTGGGTGTTTTCTCCGAGGTCTGCAGGGAGCCCACAGCCAGAGGGACCTCCCACTGAGCCAGCCGGTCCTAGTAGAAACACACTGAGCCAGTCGGGTCCTAGTGAGCACACTGAGCCAGTCGGGTCCTAAACACACTGAGCCAGCCGGGTCCTAGTAGAAACACACTGAGCCAGCCGGGTCCTAGTGAGCACACTGAGCCAGCCGGGTCCTAGTGAGCACACTGAGCCAGCCGGGTCCTAGTGAGCACACTGAGCCAGCCGGGTCCTAGTGAGCACACTGAGCCAGCCGGGTCCTAGTGGAAACACACTGAGCCAGTCGGGTCCTAGTGAGCACACTGAGCCAGCCGGGTCCTAGTGGAAACACACTGAGCCAGCCGGGTCCTAGTGGAAACACACTGAGCCAGCCGGGTCCTAGTGAGCACACTGAGCCAGCCGGGTCCTAGTGGAAACACACTGAGCCAGTCGGGTCCTAGTGGAAACACACTGAGCCAGTCGGGTCCTAGTAGAAACACACTGAGCCAGTCGGGTCCTAGTGGAAACACACTGAGCCAGTCGGGTCCTAGTAGAAACACACTGAGCCAGCTACCTGCCACGCCTGTCTTGTTCCTGCATGCATGTCAGACCGCCCCTCGGCACGGGGGATTAGGCAGCCGGCCTCGGCTGTAAATCAATCTAACCTACATAGAACCTATATCTCCTGAGGCGGAGGGGCCTGATGAGCCCATAATCCCACTCCGGATTACAGGGTGATTCAAGATTCAAGATTCCAGATTCACTATGGTGACTCGGTGTTGTTCTCTGTTTGTATTGTTTTTTAATTGTTCTGCGTGTTTTTGGAATCCTGTAATGGACTTATCCGGTATGATAGAACCAAACTTATCCACATTCAGGACAATCTGCCGGTCTCACAGACTTCTGTGCCAGTTCTACCACCCACATCTCGCTTTAGAGACAGCACCTACCTCCAAGCCATATGATATTTAAATATAGTTGAACTCTTTCATAAGCCTACAGACTGCCCTGTCTGCAATACAGAATGTCCCCCTGTACTAGGGACTGTCTGCACTCTGGCTTGGGCCTCCTGCAACAAGCACTTTATGGACTGATTATACTTGAAAATGTAACTGTATTATGTGTTGTTTTTTGTTTTGTATTGATGTCTGTTTGTGGTATATAGTTGTCTGTATATGGTATATGTGAACACACCAAAAACATTCCTATCAACTGTATTGTTGAAATGGCTAAATAAACTTGAATCTTGAATCTTGAGTTACGTAATCAATAAATAAATAACAATGAATGAATGAATGAATGAATGAATGAATGAATGAATGAATGAATGAATGAAGGAAGGAAGGAAGGAAGGAAGGAAGGAAGGAAGGAAGGAAGGAAGGAAGGAAGGAAGGAAGGAAGGAATAAAGGAATGAATGAATGAGCTATTGTGTACCCAGGCATGAGACTCTGGGTATGACAGATGAGTCCCTCGGGTTATCTGCCGGGTTTTGAGGACCACAGCAGACCCCTGCATGGTCCCTGGATAGCAGGTAGAGCAGCTCAGACCCCCACATGGTACCTGGATAGCAGATAGAGCAGCTCAGACCCCCACATGGTACCTGGATAGCAGACAGAGCAGCTCAGAGCCCTGCATGGTCATATCATATATATATATGTGGATAGTAGGCAGGAAACTACCTGGTTGGCACGGAGGTACCAGGTAGCCTATGTCTAGTTGAGTTGATTAGTGAGGCGTGGCCGGAGACAGAAGTGCTGTTGTTCTTTCTCCTGCAGAACCTAATCCATGTTAACGCTTGTGATCCAGGGAGCATTAAACTGGTAGTTGCACTATTGACCAGCAGAGGGGGCAAGTCACTCATTTGGTGTTTTGAAACCACAGCCTTATGGCTATGTGCATGAAATAATCCATTACACACCTGTTTCCATTTGTAGGGAGAGAGGGGAGGAGGAAGGACGGATACACACACACACACACACACACACACACACACACACACACACACACACACACACACACACACACACACACACACACACACACACAACCAGACAAACAGCCAGAGACCGAGATAATAAACAGCAGCCAATACTCGATCAGAGCAAATCGTCCTACAGCACTTTCTCTCAATAGAATTGAAGCGATTGTACACGAACATGTGTGAGGTCATCTACGTTTAAGGCAATGTGTTGTAGGGTGTGAAGACAGGGACTTTATTGCACCAGAGGCAAAGCTCTCGAAGTTGTCCAACATGCCAACATTCGTATCCGCGTAGCCCACGGCTCCTATAAAAGAAATAAACTGGTTTACAGCTGGCCCATTCAGATTCATGAAAATACATAAATGTTTTTCACGCTTCATCTTAACTTTGCCTTGAGAATGATTAGAATGATATATTATTAGGCCTATTATTATTGTTAATAATAATAATAATAATAATAATATAAATAATAATAACAACGACAACGACAACAATAATAATAATAATAGTAATACAAATCAAACATTAGCTACCTTAACCACCTGTTTTTTTCCCGCTTATTTATTTCCCGCTAGTTGCTGCCCACGTGGTCATTGTTAAATAAATTACCAGCCGTGCCAATTAAGTGTGCGCGTTAAACAACTAACTATCGGCTATAACAACTAACCCTGTAGTTATACCCGCTTTCTTAAAAAATGTCAAGCCAGGTTTGGAAGAGGATGAAAGTGTGGACCAGGCTTTGTACAGAGACAGAAAGGAGGATTGTCGTGAGACATGCTGGGAATGAAGAGGAGTAACGGCCTCAGCCTCAGACCTCGTGAGGGTCCTGCTAGCCTGCATGCTAACGTGAGCAGCTCGGATTCCCTTTTACAGATAATATGAGAACATTTGAGAGCACCATGTGATATGGGGTTGTAATCAGTGTCTTCCCT
>NC_140252.1:21790130-21857630 GCF_949987555.1 Borostomias antarcticus
GGTGAAAGCTGTAATAACACTGTTTATTAGAGCTTCTGTCTTATTTGTGTCTCATTAAATAAGTTGTACACACAGTACTGTCCAACGTCTATCAGTGGACAATGTTGCTATGAAGTTCGTACAAAATAACATAGTTCCTGATGAAGACCTAGAGTCGATACTCGTTGGTCTGTCTAGTTGCCTACAGTATGTTCTGAGAATAAAGAAATTTTTTATTGAGGATGGAGTACCAAGTAGTTGTTGTCTTGGTTGTCACTAGCAACTTCCTGGAATTTGTTTGTCATAGCATAGTTCGTTGTCAACTGGTATTGCTAACAATGGCTAACAATAGCTAACTTGGCTAGAACTACAAAGATGGTGCAAAAGTGGGGTTTTCACATTTTGTTTCTGGAACGCATTCAACTGGGATATAACTTCGTTCCAAGATGACAAAAAGGCTCACAAAATGGCGTCATCACCTGAAGGGAGCGCTCATACCTGGCTGCTGTGATGGAGTGCTCTGATTGGCCCTGTCAGTCATGGAGAGTTCTGATTGGCCCTGGTAGTGACGGCGAGCTCTGATTTGCCCTGGCAGGGAGTACTAGAACTGTTTCTTTAGCATCCAGGTTCTGTATGAATAAATGATGCCCGCTGAGACCGGCCTGTTGGCCTCCGTCGCCCCACCAAGCTGCTAACCCCACACAAGACAAGTTAATGTTTGCCTGCTGCTTCTAGTCACACACAACACACCCACAACACCCAACACAACACCCAACACAACACGCAACACACCCACAACACGCAACACACCCACAACACACAATACAGCCAGAACACACAACACACTACCAGAGAAGTTCAAGAAGTCAAACCATGCTGCAAAATGCACCTGCTAAATTGTTATACAAAAGAAAGCAGTGAGGAGAGAAATGTCCTCTGTCAAACACTGATTCAGCATCAATTTACAATACAACAAAAAATACATGTTTTTGTCACAACAGGTTTAGGTGACTCAGTTGAAAAGTTTGCATAGTGCTGCTTCGGTTCTAAAAGGTTCCCTTCTGGTGTTCAGGTTTAGGTGACTGTTTAAGCGGATTTCAAAGAATACCTCCTAATCTCTTTCATAAGGGAATTAATTCCCATGTAGAACCCTTCTGTCCGTGCCTGTCCTGCTTTAACACAGTACCACAGTGGTACAAATGTAGGTCAGTATTCTTTCCTTGGTGTTCCAGTGGGAGCTGTTCCTTAGACGGCTGGTCTGCCCGCTGAGCTGTCTTCTGACAGACTGTCACTTCTGGACTAGCCGTGGGACACCAGCCAAGAGTTCAAGCTGGTGAAGCGGCGGGTCCTTCAGAGAGTTCCACAAAAGTTATTCAACATCCACTGAGTTGATGGAGGCCTAGCTCGGCTTCCACATTCTCACTGACTCGGTGTCCTCACGAGCATGGACAGAAACCAGGTCTAGACTAAGCTCCTAGTATGGGCAGAAACCAGGTCTAGTCTAAGCACCTAGTATGGGCAGAAACCAGGTCTGGACTAAGCTCCTAGTATGGGCAGAAACCAGGTCTGGACTAAGCTCCTAGTATGGGCAGAAACCAGGTCTAGACTAAGCTCCTAGTATGGGCAGAAACCAGGTCTAGACTAAGCTCCTAGTATGGGCAGAAACCAGGTCTAGACTAAGCTCCTAGTATGGGCAGAAACCAGGTCTAGACTAAGCTCCTAGTATGGGCAGAAACCAGGTCTGGACTAAGCTCCTAGTATGGGCAGAAACCAGGTCTAGACTAAGCTCCTAGTATGGGCAGAAACCAGGTCTAGACTAAGCACCTAGTATGGGCAGAAACCAGGTCTAGATGAAGCTCCGGCTGACGGAGGACGAGGTAGTTGCTGGCGATGCCATGGTCTGGACTTTCCAACTCAAGGTCTGGATGATGACAGCCCGCTTGCTAGGAGGAATAACATTCTTAATTTGATGACACACTTTGCTGCTCCTGGGCTGTTTGCCTGCTCCTGCCTGTGTCGTTTGGCGTGTTCTTTGTGGCATCTTCACACGAGCTTCATGGTGGCCTTGTCTTCCTTTTGTAGGACTTCGCAGAGACAATATAACAAATCATGTTGGATCTAAACCATGCTATACAGACCACTCCTCGGCCAACACTAGCATAACGTGGAGTTCCCCAAGGCGTCATCCTAGGACCTGTGTTGTTCAGTCTATATGCTGCCACTGGGAAATATCAGCAGATTAATTTTCATAGTGTCGATGATACACAACTGTACATCTCTATCCCCCAATGACATCAGCTCTATTCATAAACTGGTTCAATGCATTGATCATATAATTTCATTATTAGAGTGAAAGGTCCAGCGAGAGCGAACTTAAAATCCCTGGCATAAAATGGCAAGCCCATAGCAAAAAATCTTGCCGTCCTTCTACAGTATACAATACTGTATGTGTTTATGTACAGTATGTGTATGCATGCACACACACACACACACACACACACACACACACACACACAGGAGAGGTACTGTAGCGTAAAGGTCAGCTGGACTAGAGTCAGCAGGGTCAGCTGATGCTAACTGACTGGTGAGCAGCTCAGAGACTAGATCCTCACCCCTCCTCACCCCTCATCGGCCCGCTGCTCACTAAGTGCAAGCTTTCAGCAGGACGCTGGAGACTCTCTGACCTTCTCTGCACAGCAAATGGCCTCTGCTGCCTCCAGGAACTCCTTCATGCACTTATTTCAATTTCAGAAGTTTCCCCAAACGATTTCATGAAAAAGATGAGGGGCATCCCAGTTCTGCATTACTGAAACGCTGAAGCTTTTTCAGTTGCAGTAGACAGATGGTGACAAAATGCAGTTTTGGTCTTGCGTGGTTTCAATAAGAATAGTGTTCTCATTTTCTAAATTTGATCCAAGAATTCACCGTGTTGCCTGTTACATGACTAGGGATGAGACGGTATGGATTTGTGCATTACGGTACGGTACGGTATCTAGTTACACGGTACGGTTTACGGTATTTCATGGTATACACCATTTCACCTCCGCAACACACATAAAAAACAAGTATTTTACTTTGAAGGAACTACAGTGCAACACATGATGGAAAATACACACTATTGTAATTAAGCTCAGTTTATTAATAGCAAGCTTATATTAAATTACAAAATTAACTGTTGCAATGTAATGTAATACCGTAAACACGGGGAAAGTCACGGTTCTAATACCGTGGACATTTTATACTGCGGTTCACGGTTTTACGGTATACCGTCTCATCCCTATACATGACTCTCTACCTGTCCACCCCCCAGTGAAAACAGAGAAATCCTCTCTGTCTGAGAGCCTGGAGTCATACCCTCTGGGATCCATCTCTGTAGGAGCAGCCTGGATACTGTAGGCTGGATACCGTGGGCCGCCTGCTCCATGGCGCTCCAGACATCTCTCCGGGGATCCGGGATCTGGGTTAGGGCCACTCAGGGGGCACTGGCCTGGGGAGGAGTCGTCCGTAAGAGCTTCCTGCTTCCCTCCTCTTTAAACCTTTATGACAACGTACACACACTTGGGTCTGGACAGCCATGTCTGCAGTGTTATGCTGGGTAATGTTGAGGTGGCCTTTTAATGTGACCTTAATAGATGAACATACCTGTAGATAGGTACAGTAGGTGGCAAGCAACACTGCAAAGGGGGTTTCAAATGACCTGTAAAAGACTGAAACATCTCCCATCCTTGTATAGTAAGTGTTTAAATGGCTGTTTAACATCCAACCCTGACGACTGGTGATGTTGTTATGAAGCACCATGGTAGCAGTAATTACTACACGGTTACATTACTGTACTGTCCAAAAGCTCATAGATCTTAAATCTCTATATCCCTGTTCACTGCTGTAAAAGTCAGTCAACATCTTTCATCACATAGCTGCCATAGCATAGCCCCTGTTTCAACTGTGGCTTATATGAAGTCTGAAAAGGAGAGTCTTCAAAAATACAACCCAAACAGATATCACTGTGATGAGGAGGAGAGTGTGTGGGGAATGTGGGTGGTGAGCCGGAGTTAATCTACATGGACAGGCTGTGGCGGGGGGCTAGGGGGGGGGGACAGGAGGGAGGGGGGCTAGGGCGAGGGCTCAGAGGGAGGGGGGACAGGAGGGAGGGGGGCTAGGGCGAGGGCTCAGAGCTGGGGGGGGGTGACAGGAGGGAGGGGGGCTAGGGCGAGGGCTCAGAGCTGGGGGGGGGCAGGAGGGAGGGGGGCTAGGGCGAGGGCTCAGAGCTGGGGGGGGGACAGGAGGGAGGGGGGCTAGGGCGAGGGCTCAGAGCTGGGGGGGGGTGACAGGAGGGAGGGGGGCTAGGGCAAGGGCTCAGAGCTGGGGGGGGGACAGGAGGGAGGGGGGCTAGGGCGAGGGCTCAGAGCTGGGGGGGGTGACAGGAGGGAGGGGGGCGAGGGCGAGGGCTCAGAGCTGGGGGGGGGACAGGAGGGAGGGGGGCTAGGGCGAGGGCTCAGAGGGAGGGGGGACAGGAGGGAGGGGGGACAGGAGGGAGGGGGGCTAGGGCGAGCACTCAGAGGGAGGGGGGACAGGAGAGAGGGGGGCTAGGGTGAGCGCTCAGAGGGAGGGGGGACAGGAGGGAGGGGGGACAGGAGGGAGGGGCGGTGGAGAGATCCGTCTCTTCTGCAGCAACAGTCTTCTTGGGAACGCTAGCGCACACTAGACAAATAAAAAAAGAAAAAGAAAAAAGGGAGAGAACCAACACCAATCTATCAAGCACTCTGGCACGAGGTAAATGGGAGAGAGAGGGAGGGAGAGGATGAGAGGGTGAGAGGATGAGAGGATGAGAGGATGAGAGGATGAGAGGGTGAGAGAGGGGAGATTCTTCCAAGGACACAACTCAGTGCTGACAGATTTGGAACAGGGGTCTGCAACCTGCGGCTCTTCAGCGCGTCTCCAGAGGCCCCCTGCCTCTGACAGAGAGGATATGGAAACAAAGAACTAAATACGTGTATTGCTATTACTTACATGTATTACTAAAATAAGATGGCTAACTGCTAGATAGCAGCAGTGTTTGATGCTTAAAATGTCCTGGGGGAGGACCCCAGCCCCCCACTAACGATTCCCCTCCTGGGGGCCACCAAGCCTGACAACTAATCCAGGGGAACACGCTGCTTTCATTATAACTCTAATATTTTTTGCGGATCCAGTCAGATTTAGTATTTATTTTGGCGTAAAAAAATGGCTCTTTTTATAGTAAAAGTTGCCGACCCCTGGTTTAGAAGAATGTTGACACAAAGCCTAAATTGTGGACATATTCTCCAACATGGGATAAACACACCATTTAGCTCAACTGTCAAACATGATTAAAGGGAAAATGCATGTTTAGCCCTGTTTTAAGGTTACTTATGATCATATACAATGGTTCAGATCAAAACGTTGACAAAACTAGCACTTTTGAGAAAGTCTGATAATTGCTCTACCACCGTTTTGGTCATACAATGGATGTGGGAGGGCACCTTGAAAAATCATTCAAAAAACATGTTAAACTCTCAATTTCAAAGACAAGAAACTCACGAGGTGTTAGTTGGCATTCTGACATATAATTTGCCATAATATCAGACTTTCTCAAAAGTGCTAGTTTTATCAACGTTTTGATCTGAACCATTGTATGTGATCATAAGCAACCTTAAAACAGGGCTAAACATGCATTTTCCCTTTACTACTCCTTTAACCATCTCCTCCAGGTTTAAACTTCATACTTGTAAACATCATGTTGCTCTCTCCGTCTATGTACCGGTAGGCTACAGCACAATGCTACTGATCAACAAGACTGTATCTGTTCAAGCTAAAACCAAAATAAAAGTCAACCCCATGCAGACGCATTTGTTTCTGCAGCCTCCTCTCGCACTTACTGTGCTCAAAACCAGGTCGCCCCTCTTGCCAAGCATAAGCATATTACTCTACCTATATTTGCCATTAGGGAAACAGGGCCTGGGTGGTATAGAGAGGCCATTGAATATTTCATACATCTCCTATGCACTATTAGAGAAGCCCATGTGTGGGCTGGGGGACACAGAAGCAGAAAGCCCCTTAATTGACTTACATTGCTGAGACGCATATGAATCTGTAATGTTCAGACGACGCGTCGCTGCACTCCGTGTTCCCTCCACACGGGGAGGGGATGACGTCTCAGCCTAGCAGCATCTCCATGACCACAAAGAGTCCTGTCTGTCCCGCTGAAGACAGACAGCCCTGTGTTCAGCAGCCCTGTGTTCAGCAGCCCCGTGGAATCTTCTGCACCTTGGACCAGTCTGCACAATGATCATCCAGGGATGATGTGTGATGCGCGAATAGCTGCCACCACGTACGAGCTATAGAGCAGACTGCAAGCATTTTCAATCTGCCTGAATCTTCCCTTCTCGTCTTGTCCTTAGTGGATTAGTAACAGTTGTGGTGCCACAATGCTTTTGTGGACAACAGCAGCATTGCACTTTTGTGGACATTTTGGTGGACCGACCGACAGAGCAAGCTTTAGAGCTGCTGGTCACAGCTAATAGACACATTGCTGTACAGTCCACTCTGATTGATCATGTCACGAGCTCGGGTGATTGACCCTCTCATGAGTGTGTGCTGGGAGCTGACAGCAAACCCTGGGAGAAGTAAAACTTCACGAGGTCATCGATGATGTAGATGTGGGTATCAAAGCGGATTGGCCGGATTATCCTTGGTGGCCACTTACATCGTCATTCTTAAGTACAAAAACATGTTGGGGCTGGATCACGTGATGGAGTAGGCTACTGAAACGCGCCGGGCTGGGGAATCACCTGATGGAGTAGGCTACTGAAACGGGCCGGGCTGGGGGAATCACCTGATGGAGTAGGCTACTGAAACGCGCCGGGCTGGGGAATCACGTGATGGAGGAGGCTACTGAAACGCGCCGGGCTGGGGGAATCACCTGATGGAGTAGGCTACTGAAACGCGCCGGGCTGGGGAATCACGTGATGGAGGAGGCTACTGAAACGCGCCGGGCTGGGGGAATCACGTGATGGAGGAGGCTACTGAAACGCGCCGGGCTGGGGGAATCACCTGATGGAGTAGGCTACTGAAACGCGCCGGGCTGGGGAATCACGTGATGGAGGAGGCTACTGAAACGCGCCGGGCTGGGGGAATCACGTGATGGAGGAGGCTACTGAAACGCGCCGGGCTGGGGAATCACGTGATGGAGTAGGCTACTGAAACTAATGGCTTTGTAAATGTTTCATCTCATTACATGTGTGGTCCCCAAGCAGACAGATGGCTAACAAATACGCCCCTGACAGATTCAAATACTCTCCTGACTGATTCAAATACACCGAATGCTTCTTCAGGCTGAGAGAAGAAGAGGGGGAGAAAAGGGAGAGAGGAAAGAGGAAACTGCCTAATCAGCGACCCCGCCTGACTGAGGGAGGAGGCCCTGATGTTTCTGAGTGTGTTCCTGCTCTCTGAGGGTGATAGTTATTCTAGTCTAATGGCGGGGAGCCCCGGATAGCGATATGTGTTTGTTTTCCCTAGTCTTCACACATTCGTTTGTGCATAAAAGGGATTTCTGGTGTGTGAGGGAGGCGATCGATGAGAGGGTGATAGAAGCGCTCTCCAGAGACCCGGCCACAGCAGTGGGCCGTGTCCTGGTGTGATGGTGGTGGTGGCGTGCATCACCTCAGTAGGACAGATATGTCCAACCATCCCCTGAACAAGCCCGCCACTCACCACACAGACTAGACCAGAGGTCAAATACTTTTAAAAATAATTTAATTTACTTCGGTCATTGACTGGTCCTGTCTGGCACAATGGGCTTAGACAATTTGGGACTCAAGCAAACGATAAAGTCGTGTTAGACTGATTGAAAGGATTGAAAATAGTATTCATCCATCCAACCATCGAAGGGTTAAAGTTAGGTAGGCTGTGTTAGCTTTAACCACAAACACCGGAAAGCACGGGTGATTCATTTAGAAAAGAGGAGTTTCATTGTGAGTGTGATACAGAACAGAGGAGATTCCTTATGAGTGTGATTCATTTAGAACAGAGGAGATTCATTTTGAGTGTGATTCATTTAGAACAGAGGAGATTCATTTTGAGTGTGATTCATTTAGAACAGAGGAGATTCATTTTGAGTGTGATTGAACAGAAGAGATTCGTCGTGTGAGTGATTGCACAGATCCTTTATTTCCAGTTTTTCATCAAACGGTCTGAGGACAAACTGATCCAACTGATTTCTTCTTTTTTTTTACAACTACAATAACAGTGTGTTAGATAATAAAATAAATGTGATAAAAAAAACAACATTAATAAACAGTACATTTTAACACTAAACTCTGAAAAGTGAGTCTCACCAGCATGGCACCATATTATTTTAGCTTAAGTGACAACCTTTATTTATTTAAACATGACAAGAAAATAAAACTCAACTTTATAGGAGCAATATTCAATACAATATTGAGTCAAAATGCTTTCTACGAGCCTGCCTTCTGTGCTAGAGAAAAGAAGAGCTGGTAAGGAGTGCTTTTTAAAGTAGTGCTTGTAACAAGGTAACAATGTCATAAAAATCAGTTTTACTATGTACACAATGTTTTTGATTGTCAACCTTTTTTTCATTTTTTTTTCATATTTGATCTCACAGTTGGTTTAAATAATCTGTTTTGTATAAGAAATGTCTGCTTACAAAAAAACGACACAAACAAGAGGCAAATCTGTAAATGCATTTGTTCTGACGTTATTGTCATAATCTTACCATTATACTGATATCAATAAAATCACTTATAAGCACCTTTATAATGAAACAATAGCATTTTAAAACTCTGTTACAGCATACACACACAGCACATTCAAACAAGGGAGCGTTCCACGGACCACTACAGAAAGCTTGTGTTGTCCTCATTTTGGTTTGCTTGGATCAGTGTTGATGAGGATGATGTCATTTCCACAACAAACATGTTACTTTGTGGCTCTGTGAGAGCGAAGGCCTTTTTTTAGATGCTGTTATGGAGAGAAATGTATTTTGGAAGTGAGCTTCCACACGTTCATTAACGGGTTCAGTCATACCAAACCTGACTGTTGTCATACGGAACAGTAATTTCATTTCACACTGTAGCAGGTCAATGATGAAAATGCTTGGGTTGAATTTAAGCGCCATTAGCAATGAGCATGACAGACTCCTGGTGATGCTGACCAGCAAGTGCACAATATCAGTGTAAACCTCATACATGTCCAACTGCATTATCTAGAAATAACACAATGATGATCCCTTCCTCTGCTCTCCCTCACCATGTGGGATATGCCTCATCTCAACAGTACAGTAAGACACACATCTAAATGCTATTGTACCAACATTGTACCAACAACATCTAACCCTAACCCACCAGGTCTGAAAACAAGACCTAACTACATCTACCTCTAGTCTAGCAGATGATGAATGGAACAAACACAGAACATTCGATGGGTTCAGAAGTCGGAGCCTTCAATCAATACGTCGATCGGCTGTTCATCGCAATACTCATCTCACTGTGCTCTGACATTCCATATCGATTGTTTCCTCAAAACATTCAGATTCCCTCTTGTGTAAATCTGCTTAACTATAAGGAATACCATTTCAACATCATCCAAGTAGAGTTATCATACAGTGGGTAATGGTGAGTTGAACGTAGGCCACATATAGTGCATGTGGAATACAGTACATCAAACAACCTATTATGAGGCGGTGCATTTTGGAGTGAGAAAATTGGACAGGGCGCGTGTCCCCAGGGCGCGTGTCCCCAGAGCGCGTGTCCCCAGGGCGCGTGTCCCCAGGGCGCGTGTCCCCAGAGCGCGTGTCCCCAGAGCGCGTGTCCCCAGGGCGCGTGTCCCCAGGGCGCGTGTCCCCAGGGCGCGTGTCCCCAGAGCTGGACTGTTGACGGTGTGACAGCTGAACGCACGGCGCTCAGTCCTGAACTCGCTCACTGAGAACTGAGGATAACAAATGAAACAGTGAACACAGAAAACAGTCACGTCCACACCTGCATTCTGCCTCTCTCTTCTCCCAGTCCTGGTCCTGCGCCGGGCTGAGGATCCACCTCAGTGGTAGAAGCTGGTGGTTTGTGGGTCCGGGAGGGAGGGGAGGGGCGGATTGTCACAGGGGGCCGCACTGTTCCCGTTGGGCACAAGGCAGCCCACCGCGTAGGCCACGCTGGTGGGGTTGAGGATGCAGCCGTTTTCCACCTGAACAGAAACAAAGACACAAACCCAGCGATGTGAGAGTGTGGGAGCGGGAGAGCGGTTTGACAGCCACAAAGAGATTCTCTAAAACCACAGAGAATACGCCCAGTAAAGTGGGTCGAATTCTTAACCAGTTGTATTGTGATACCATAAGGCACTTGTTACTGATACTGTGTGTTGTGGGAGTCACCTCACATGTCAAGTGGCTGTTGTGATGGCCTATCATCCAGCCTAACTGTAATCCTGCTAATGGTACCTAACAGGATTGCTCAGGGCATCGTCATCATCATCTATAAATCCTGATAAGCACAGCTCCCATGGGGACCCCGCTGGGCGAGGCACGCTGCCTGCAGCTCCAGGGCTGGTCAGACCTCGCCAGGGCGCCGTAGCAACGCCTGGCAAGCCTCTTATCACTTCCATCTCTTCTGTTCTGTGTTTTGGAGGGACGTGACAGAGAAAACAAAATCAGCCCCACCCTCTCTCTCTCTCTCTCTCTCTCTCTCATCCTCTCTCTCTCCCTCCCCCTCTCTGGCTCCCACTCTGTCTCTCTCTCCCTCCCTCTCTCTCTCTCCCTCTCTCCCACTCTCTCTCTCTCTCCCTCTCTCTCTCTCTGCTCAGTGTGTGTATGAGGTAGTGGCGATGGGCAGATTGTAGGTCAGTTGAAGCCATGCTTGACTGCCCAGATTGGCTGAATTTTCCTTTCAGCTGTGACTGCTGACCCTGAAGGACAAACAGCGAAGAGTGGGAGGAATGAATGAATGAATGAATGAATGGATGGATGGATGGATGGATGGATGGATGGATGGATGGATGGCCGCCGGGCAGACGTCGCTCACGGTTTTCTTCTTGTTTCTTGACCTTATTCCATTCAGTACCCCTCCCTTCCTCAGCATCCCTCGTCTTTCCACTCCTCCATCTTTCTCTCCACTGATCTGACTCCTGTCTTTCTCTCCAGAATAAGGCCGGTACTCTATCCTTCCCCTTAGATAACCCAGAAAAATAAAATAAACAATGTACAACAAGGAGGGATCTCAATGTGGAGGGTTTGGACAGTGCGCTGGCGATGGCCTATGTGAAGACTGGGCTTCAAACAGACTCTAGTTTTATGTGGCTCAAGGCATGGTGCTTGTAATGCTTCTGAATTCCTGAGAGGAATCTTTTAGGGTTAACCCTAACCCTAACCTTTAACCCTAGCCCACCTCTTACCTTGCTGTAATCATATTGGTTAAAAGCTCCTGCCACAGCAGGTGGATCAGGGGTCAAGCAGGAGCAGTAGAGAGAGACTGTCATAGAGCATATTAACTATAGAGGATCAACCAATAGGTCTTGACTTCAGTCTCTTAAACCAATTTGAGCGTTAATTGAATCAGGCATCCCAACATGGTGTTGGGCTTGTCTGTGTTTCCTAATTCCATAGCTGACTTCATTGTAGCCATTGCAATAATGACCTCATGAGCCAAACAAATGCACCAAAGCAGTCCTATTTAAAGGTATCTAAAATTAACTGGTAGGCCTTCTGAGAAAAGATCTGAGTGATTACTTTGTTGGCTATAATCTGTCAGGCCTCGTCAAAAGTTTAGGTTTCCTGCTAGTCGTCTTGTTTTGTCTGATTTGTTCTAGTCCCAGTCCAGTGGAGGTCCTGGTTGTCTTAGCGTCACTCCAAAACCACCTGAGATGACCTGGCTCTCCAAAACCACCTGAGATGACCTGGCTCCTCAAAACCACCTGAGATGACCTGGCTCCTCAAAACCACCTGGAGATGACCTGGCTCCTCAAAACCACCTGGAGATGACCTGGCTCCCCAAAACCACCTGAGAGGCCTCCCATTGAGGCTCCATGGAGGGAGGGACAGGCATCTATCCATCTATCCATCCATCCATCTATCCATCTATCCATCCATCCATCTATCCATCTATCCATCCATCCATCCATCCATCCATCCATCCATCCATCAAAACCCAGATGACTTCGCCTTGAGGAACCGGCCGAAGAGGTAAGATTTCTAATTTACAATGGCCCGCTGTGGCATGTTATGATTGTAGCCCGCCGTGGCATGTTATGATTGTAGCCCACTGTGGCATGTTATGATTGTAGCCCGCTGTGGCATGTTATGATTGTAGCCCGCTGTGGCATGTTTTGATTGTAGCCCGCCGTGGCATGTTATGATTGTAGCCCACTGTGGCATGTTATGATTGTAGCCCGCTGTGGCATGTTATGATTGTAGCCCACCGTGGCATGTTATGATTGTAGCCCACCGTGGCATGTTATGATTGTAGCCCACCGTGGCATGTTATGATTGTAGCCCACCGTGGCATGTTGTGATTGTAGCCCGCTGTGGAAGGTTTTGATTGTAGCCCGCTGTGGCATGTTATGACTGTAGCCTGCCGTGGCATGTTATGATTGTAGCCCACCGAGATGTGATACACACACACACATGATTGTAGCCCACCGTGGTATGTTATGATTGTAGCCCGCCGTGGCATGTTATGATTGTAGCCCGCCGTGGCATGTTGTGATTGTAGCCCACCGTGGCATGTTGTGGTTGTAGCCCACCGTGGCATGTTGTGATTGTAGCCCACTGTGATACATGTGATACACAAACAATACACACACATGAATGTAGCCCGCAGTGGTATGTTATGATTGTAGCCCACCGTGGCATGTTTTGATTGTAGCTTGCCGTGGCATGTTATGACTGTAGCCCGCCATGGCATGTTATGATTGTAGCCCGCCATGGCATGCATGTTTGATATCAACATCTTCAATCAAAAACCCAGATGACTTCGCCTTGAGGAACCAGCCGAGGTAAGATTTCCTAATTTACAATGGCCCGCCGTGGCATGTTATGAGTGTAGCCCGCCGTGGCATGCATGTTTGATACATTATCAACATCTTCAATCAAAAACCCAGATGACTTCGCCTTGCGAAGCCCATCGTGATATATGAAACACACACACAAACACGCACACACACGATTGTAGCCTGCCGTGGCATGTTATGATTAGCTCACTGTGATACATACACACAAAACAAACGTTTGCAGCCCGCCGTGGTATGGTATGATTAGTAGCCCGCTGTGGCATGCATGTTTGATACATTATCTCAAAAACCCAGATGACTTTGCCTTGAGGAACCAGCCAATGAGGCAAGATTTCCTAATTTAACCTGGCCCGCCGTGGCATGTTATGATTGTAGCCTGCCATGGTATGTTATGTTTATAGTGGTAGAGTATGTTTACACACACACACACACACACACACACTCACACACACAGCTCTTGATCCCTCTCCCATATGGCCTTTTTGATACAGTATGTATGAATTGTAAATGATAATTTGTTCTCAATTGACCTACCTGGTTAAATAAAGGTTAACCAGCAACACTGACCCCCAGCAACCCTGACCCCCCCAGCAACACTGACCCCCCAACAACACTGACCCCCCAGCAACACTGACCCCCCAGCAACCCTGACCCCCCAGCAACCCTGACCCCCCAGCAACACTGACCACCCAGCAACACTGACCCCCCAGCAACACTGACCCCCCAACAACACTGACCCCCCAGCAACCCTGACCCCCCAGCAACACTGACCCCCCAGCAACCCTGACCCCCCAGCAACACTGACCCCCCAGCAACCCTGACCCCCCAGGAACACTGACCCCCCAGCAACACTAACCCCCCAGCAACCCTGACCCCCCAGCAACACTGACCCCCCAAAACACTGACCCCCCAGCAACACTGACCCCCCAACAACACTGACCCCCCAGCAACACTGAACCCAAGCAACACTGACCCCCCAAAAACACTGACCCCCCAGCAACACTGACCCCCCAAAAACACTGACCCCCCAGCAACACTAACCCCCCAGCAACACTGACCCCCCAGCAACACTGACCCCCCAGCAACACTGACCCCCCAGCAACACTAACCCCCCAAAAACACTGACCCCCAAGCAACACTGACCCCCCAAAAACACTGACCCCCCAGCAACACTGACCCCCCAGCAACACTGACCCCCCAAAAACACTGACCCCCAGCAACACTGACCCCCCAGCAACACTGACCCCCCAACAACACTGACCCCCCAACAACACTGACCCCCCAGCAACCCTGACCCCCCAGCAACACTGACCCCCCAGCAACACTAACCCCCCAACAACACTGACCCCCCAGCAACACTGACCCCCCAACAACACTGACCCCCCAACAACACTGACCCCCCAGCAACACTGACCCCCCAGCAACACTGACCCCCCAGCAACACTGACCTCCCAAAAACACTGACCCCCCAGCAAAACTGACCCCCCAGCAACACTGACCCCCCAGCAACACTAACCCCCCAGCAACACTGACCCCCCAGCAACACTGACCCCCCAGCAACCCTGACCCCCCAGCAACACTAACCCCCCAACAACACTGACCCCCCAGCAACACTGACCCCCCAGCAACACTGACCCCCCTGACCCCCCAGCAACACTGACCCCCCAGCAACCCTGACCCCCCAGCAACACTAACCCCCCAGCAACACTGACCCCCCAGCAACACTGACCCCCCAGCAACACTGACCTCCCAAAAACACTGACCCCCCAGCAAAACTGACCCCCCAGCAACACTGACCCCCCAGCAACACTAACCCCCCAGCAACACTAACCCCCCAGCAACACTGACCCCCCAGCAACACTGACCCCCCAGCAACACTGAACCCCAGCAACACTGACCCCCCAAAAACACTGACCCCCAAGCAACACTGACCCCCCAAAAACACTGACCCCCCAGCAACACTGACCCCCCAGCAACACTGACCCCCCAAAAACACTGACCCCCAGCAACACTGACCCCCCAACAACACTGACCCCCCAGCAACCCTGACCCCCCAGCAACACTGACCCCCCAGCAACACTAACCCCCCAACAACACTGACCCCCCAGCAACACTGACCCCCCAACAACACTGACCCCCCAACAACACTGACCCCCCAGCAACACTGACCCCCCAGCAACACTGACCCCCCAGCAACACTGACCTCCCAAAAACACTGACCCCCCAGCAAAACTGACACCCCAGCAACACTGACCCCCCAGCAACACTAACCCCCCAGCAACACTAACCCCCCAGCAACACTGACCCCCCAGCAACACTGACCCCCCAGCAACACTGAACCCCAGCAACACTGACCCCCCAAAAACACTGACCCCCAAGCAACACTGACCCCCCAAAAACACTGACCCCCCAGCAACACTGACCCCCCAGCAACACTGACCCCCCAAAAACACTGACCCCCAGCAACACTGACCCCCCAGCAACACTGACCCCCCAACAACACTGACCCCCCAGCAACCCTGACCCCCCAGCAACCCTGACCCCCCAGCAACACTAACCCCCCAACAACACTGACCCCCCAGCAACACTGACCCCCCAACAACACTGACCCCCCAACAACACTGACCCCCCAGCAACACTGACCCCCCAGCAACACTGACCCCCCAGCAACACTGACCCCCCAGCAACACTGACCTCCCAAAAACACTGACCCCCCAGCAAAACTGACCCCCCAGCAACACTGACCCCCCAGCAACACTAACCCCCCAGCAACACTAACCCCCCAGCAACACTGACCCCCCAGCAACACTGACCCCCCAAAAACACTGACCCCCCAGCAACACTGACCCCCCAAAAACACTGACCCCCCAGCAACACTGACCCCCCAGCAACACTAACCCCCCAGCAACCCTGACCCCCCAGCAACACTGACCCCCCAGCAACACTGAACCCCAGCAACACTGAACCCCCAGCAACATATTATTATAGACCCCAGTGGCATATTATAATTGTAGCACTCTGTGGCATGTTATGACTGTAATCCACCGTGGCATGTTATGCTTGTAGCCCACCGTGATATGCCAGTATCCATCTATCAATCCATCCGTATACTTCCATCCATCTATCTGTATCCATCCATTCATCCACCCACCTATCCTGGCCACTTCCTGTTCCTCTACAGCCTGTTTGATCAGCACTGGCCACTTCCTGCTCCCTTACAGCCTGTTTGATCAGCACTGGCCACTTCCTGCTCCCTTACAGCCTGTTTGATCAGCACTGGCCACTTCCTGTTCCTCTACAGCCTGTTTGATCAGCACTGGCCACTTCCTGTTCCTCTACAGCCTGTTTGTTGTATGTAACCTAAACCTTGGCCAGGGCTCTCTTGAAAAAGAGATATTAAATCTCAATGAGTTTCTTACCTGGTTAAATAAAGGTTTAATAAGAATATAAATTTAAAAGCCCTCTCATTTAGTGTTTGAGGATAGAACAATCACTTTCTAAGAAACACCAGGATTTAGTTAAATCTATTGACTTGACCTGCGTTGGGTCTTACCCAATACATCCATGGTCTTACCTTGCTGCATGTGGCGTCCTGGCCGCCACTGGCTGGGTGGCTGAGCAGGCCGTAGGGGTCCAGGGCTGGCGGCGGGCGATGGGGTGGGGACAGGCCCAGGATCTGCTCCACCTCCAGGGAGGACATCTGCATAGGATACTGGGCGAAGCCTGCCGACGGCACCTGGCTTTGGAACTGCTGCTGGAGCTGTCTCTGTTGTGCGGGTGGGTAGGACGAGCCGGGCGCCTGGTAGTGATACGCCTCCCCGGTTGCACCGCCATCGCTGTTGTCCACGTGAGCGGTCCGTGTGGTCTGAAAGAGGGCTAAGTGGCTGTTGGGAAGGCAGGCATCGTTGGTGGACGCTGCCGGCTGCTCCCAGTAGCCATAGCCCCTCCAATGGTGGTCACCAGGCCCCCCGTTGAGGGAGGAGCTGCCCCCAGTGCCCCCCTGCCTGAAGTTGCACTGCGACAGGAGCGGTACCGGGATCTGGTTCTGCTGGGACTGGAGCGGTGCCGGGATGTGGTCCTGCTGCTGCCAGAGGTGGGGGTGTCGCTGGTGTTGACCTTGAGGGCCGGGCTGGGAGGCCTGGCCGTTGAAAAACAGAGTCCGCTGCTCCTGCTGGTGACAGCTGCCGTCCAGCTCCATGGGGGACTCCCAGTGGCTATCGTCGTGGACCCCGGCCAGCGTTTCGGCGTGCAGGGTGTCGGCCCGGGCCAGCGTGGGGACGGCCTGAGGAGGAACAGCTGGCCAGGAGCCTGGATTTCCAGCAGGGACCGGCTGGGCTGTGTAGAGGCGGTGCTGCTGCATCTGCTGGGAGAGCTGCGCTATGGGAGGCTGCTTGGGAGGCTGGGCATGGCCGGGTAGCTGGGAGACTTTGGTGGGGGGGCCAGCCTGGGACAGGGGGCTGGAGGCCGGGGCGAGGGCCGGGGGATGCAGGAGTGGCTGTGGGGCCGCTGTGGACGCAGACCCGGGTCCGCCGCCAACCCCCCGCTCCTCCTCTGTCCAGCCCTCCAGAGAGTCGCGGACGTAGGAGAGGATCTCGTTATTGGTGAGCAGGTCGTTGAGGGAGGGGATGAAGTCGGGGTCCAACTCCACCCGGATCATCCGCTCGTCAAGGAGGAGGAGCTCCAAGTCCTCTGCACTGAGTCCCAGGTCCTCCAGGGCGCCGAGCAGCTCGCCATTGGAGCACGCCTCCTCCCCGCCCTCCAGTGACAGCGAGTCCAGCGTGGCCAGCAGGGGGTCGAAGCTGGACGGCTCTACTTCAGGACGCGGCATGCCGCCCTCGGTGGTCCAGCTACCGTCTCCTCCTAGCGGTGCTCCTCTGACAGAGCCGCCGCCACCTTCTCCCGGCTGCTCGCTGAGCAGACTGCTGTGGAAGGACATCCTGGGCTGGACGGTGGGCTGGCACACGTACACCGACTCATCCTGCCTCATCAGCGCCCCTAACAGGGAGCTGGGGTCCAGGCCGTCCCTGAAGGCCTTGTCCGCCTTGCTCTTCTTGGACTTGCTGCTCTTGCCCTTGCCCTGCGGGGGGCCAGCCAGGCCGGGGATGGGGTAGCTGGTCTGGTACAGCAGGGCTTCGCCCGTGGCAAAGGTGAAGGGCAGGTGCATGGAGCGCTTCCGCAGGTGCTCGCCGCCCTCCTCCTCCCTGTCGGGAAAAAAACAATAAAGCACCACACGGATTTCAATACATGATTAATACATAACACATGTTTTAACATGAAGCCTGCATAGAATTCAATACTATACACGATTAATATGTTTTAACTTGAAATGCCTGACTTATAAAGAGGTGAGCCTTGGTTTGGCTGGAGAGGTGGACTTACACCAGAGGCCTCTGGGTAGCGATGATGTAGTCAGGTTTGCCGTTCCTGTAGACGAGCCGAGCGTTGGCCTGGACCCACTTCCAGCGGTTGTCTTTGGTGAGCAGCCTGAAGACGGTCAGCCCGCTCTCTCCCGTCTTAATCACTGCAAGAGCACCAGAGGGCGTGGCCTTACTAACCGTACTGGAGGAGCAATATGGATGTGTCGTGTACACATACATATACTCATAACTGTATACATATACTCAAATACACAGGTATAAAAACATGCACACACACACACACACACACACACACACACACACACACACACACAGCTCTTGATCCCTCTCCCATATGGCCTTTTTGGTACAGTATGTATGAATTGTAAATGATAATTTGTTCTCAATTGACCTACCTGGTTAAATAAAGGTTAACCAGCAACACTGACCCCCAGCAACACTGACCCCCCAGCAACACTGACCCCCCAGCAACACTGACCCCCCAGCAACACTAACCCCCCAGCAACACTGACCCCCAGCAACCCTGACCCCCCAGCAACCCTGACCCCCCAGCAACCCTGACCCCCCAGCAGCACTGACCCCCCAGCAACACTGACCCCCCAGCAACACTGACCCCCCAGCAACCCTGACCCCCCAGCAACACTAACCCCCCAGCAACACTGACCCCCCAAAAACACTGACCCCCCAAAAACACTGACCCCCCAGCAACACTGACCCCCCAAAAACACTGACCCCCCAGCAACACTAACCCCCCAGCAACACTGACCCCCCAAAAACACTGACCCCCCAGCAGCACTGACCCCCCAAAAACACTGACCCCCCAGCAACCCTGACCCCCCAAAAACACTGACCCCCCAGCAACACTGACCCCCCAAAAACACTGACCCCCCAGCAACACTGACCCCCCAGCAACACTGACCCCCCAGCAACCCTGAACCCCAGCAACACTGACCCCCCAGCAACACTGACCCCCCAGCAACACTGACCCCCCAAAAACACTGACCCCCCAGCAACACTGACCCCCCAAAAACACTGACCCCCCAGCAACACTGACCCCCCAAAAACACTGACCCCCCAGCAACACTGACCCCCCAAAAACACTGACCCCCCAGCAACCCTGACCCCCCAGCAACCCTGACCCCCCAGCAACACTAACCCCCCAGCAACACTGACCCCCCAAAAACACTGACCCCCCAGCAACACTGACCCCCCAGCAACACTGACCCCCCAAAAACACTGACCCCCCAGAAACACTGACCCCCCAGCAACACTGACCCCCCAGCAACACTGACCCCCCAGCAACCCTGAACCCCAGCAACACTGACCCCCCAGCAACACTGACCCCCCAGCAACACTGACCCCCCAAAAACACTGACCCCCCAGCAACACTGACCCCCCAAAAACACTGACCCCCCAGCAACCCTGACCCCCCAGCAACCCTGACCCCCCAGCAACACTAACCCCCCAGCAACACTGACCCCCCAAAAACACTGACCCCCCAGCAACCCTGACCCCCCAGCAACACTGACCCCCCAAAAACACTGACCCCCCAGCAACCCTGACCCCCCAGCAACACTGACCCCCCAAAAACACTGACCCCCCAGCAACACTGACCCCCCAGCAACACTGACCCCCCAAAAACACTGACCCCCCAGCAACCCTGACCCCCCACCAACACTTACCCCCCAAAAACACTGACCCCCCAGCAACACTGACCCCCCAGCAACCCTGAACCCCAGCAACACTAACCACCCAGCAACACTGACCCCCCAGCAACACTGACCCCCCAAAAACACTGACCCCCCAGCAACCCTGACCCCCCACCAACACTTACCCCCCAAAAACACTGACCCCCCAGCAACACTGACCCCCCAGCAACCCTGAACCACAGCAACACTAACCACCCAGCAACACTGACCCCCCAGCAACACTGACCCCCCAAAAACACTGACCCCCCAGCAACACTGACCCCCCAGCAACACTGACCAGCCAGCAACACTGACCCCCCAAAAACACTGACCCCCCAGCAACACTGACCCCCCAGCAACACTGACCCCCCAGCAACCCTGACCCCCCAGCAACACTGACCCCCCAGCAACACTGACCCCCCAGCAACACTGACCCCCCAAAAACTGACCCCCCAGCAACACTGACCCCCCAAAAACACTGACCCCCCAGCAACCCTGAACCCCAGCAACACTAACCCCCCAGCAACCATGACCCCCCAGCAACCCTGACCCCCCAGCAACACTGACACCCCAGCAACACTGACCCCCCAGCAACACTGACCCCCCAAAAACACTGACCCCCCAGCAACACTGACCCCCCAGCAACCCTGACCCCCCAAAAACACTGACCCCCCAGCAACACTGACCCCCCAAAAACACTGACCCCCAGCAACACTGACCCCCCAGCAACACTGACCCCCCAAAAACACTTACCCCCAGCAACACTGACCCCCCAGCAACACTGACCCCCCAGCAACACTGACCCCCCAAAAACACTGACCCCCCAGCAACACTGACCCCCCAGCAACACTGACCCCCCAAAAACACTGACCCCCCAGCAACACTGACCCCCCAAAAACACTGACCCCCCAGCAACACTGACCCCCCAGCAACACTGACCCCCCAGCAACACTGACCCCCCAAAAACACTGACCCCCCAGCAACACTGACCCCCCAAAAACACTGACCCCCCAGCAACACTGACCCCCCAAAAACACTGACCCCCCAGCAACACTGACCCCCCAAAAACACTGACCCCCCAGCAGCCCTGACCCCCCAAAAACACTGACCCCCAGCAACACTGACCCCCCAGCAGCCCTGACCCCCCAAAAACACTGACCCGTCAGTTAATATGCATTGACGGCGGTCACAGGGTTCAGACGTTAAGTAGGACAACCATGATCAATGTTTACTGTCCTCATAGACAAACAGCAGTGGATAGAGAGAGAGAGTGAAAGAGAGAGGGAGAGAGAGAGAGGGGAGAGAAAGAGAGAGAGAGAGAGAGAGGGGAGAGAAAGAGAGAGAGAGAGAGAGAGAGAGGGGAGAGAAAGAGAGAGAGAGAGAGAAAGAGAGAGAGAGAGAGAGAGGGAGAGAAAGAGAGAAAGAGAGAGAGAGAGAGAGAGAGAGAGAGAGAGAAAAAAAGACTCAGTATGTGTGCTGGTCCCCAGATACAGCATCGGACTTGCACACCAATACCACATGTCCATTCATTATCAGTGTCCGTTCAAATGTCACACTAGCACAGTTAATCACAATAGTAGGCCTATGCTATTAAGCCAAAACACAGAACACTTCCTATGGTGAAGTTGTTCAAACTTTCATAATGATCCGTGATGGTTGAAGCAGAGGAGGAGCTCTTACTGCGGACGTGGTTCTCGGCGCAGTACAGCATGTCGGCGGCGTGGATGAACTGGTATCCGGACCCTCGAACCCGCAGCTCCGCCTCAGTGTAGCCCAGCACGATCTTACCCCTGCAGAAAAACACAGTACAACACACAACCATACAGAAACATCAGAGTACAACACAACACCATAAAACACAGTACAACACAACACCATACAGAAACATCAGAGTACAACACAACACACTTCAGACTAGCTACTGTAGCTGTGGACAGGGTCCCCAGGCTGCTAGCAAGGTTTACCGTGCTACTAAGACCCCGATTACACTACTGTGTTTTCCAGCGTTTTTCCCGAAAAATACCTACGTTTTCGCCTAGCAATTACACTACCACGGCCAAAACGAAGCTCGAACCCGGAGGTGGATCGATAAGGCCGGAGCTACGTTTTGGAGGTCGAAATCCGGAACTGCGTTCTAGTGGCTGATCTGGCAGATCTATGCAGATCCGGAGGCCTTTGTAAAAGCGATATGAATAGGGCTACACTAAGGCTGTGTTCAATTCACATTAAACCAATCAAACAGGTGATTTACAAGTATAGAAGCCTATCTTAGTGGATACTATAGTTAATATATAAGAAATAAGAATAACGAGTCACGCAAAAAACAGCAAGCTGATAATAATGTAGGATATAACTTAAACTGTATTCAATGTTTAACCTATAGGTTCTTCCAAAAAAGTCGATATTTCAAGTTATAACCCAAACAAGAGTAGACTCTTCAAATAATCATATTCTCTCTTCAAAAAAATATTCTCTCTTCAAAAAAAGTAACTGGCAACAAGTTCAAAAGCTTTTATTGAGATATGCCGCTACACGCGCTGGTTGGCTCCCCAGCTCAATCTGTGTTCCCGACCAAATAGCTCCTACATCACACCTGTCTGAACTTCCCAGCATGCCTTCTTTTTGAATAATATTCTCTATTCATAATCTCATTTAGTCCAAATGTTCCAATATATAGTCCTTGTAATCAGTTAATTGTACGTCCTTCTTCCATTCCTTCACGTTATAGCTCCCATAATATGACGAGAGGTACGGTAGGCTATTGAATGGGTTTATGTCAGAAATCCTAATCTGTAATCATTGAACAATAGCCTAGGAATTGGTTTGTTCGTCATTGATGAGAAATCAAAATAGGAATTGGATAGCTTATGTAGTTTGGATAACTGGAAAAAATGAAAAGAGGAACTTAGGAAGATGGGAGGCCCGTCTGTGGACGACCCGATGATGTGGTGAACCAAGTAAGCAGGCCTGATCTATCTAGCTGCGCTCGAGGACGAAGTTGGGTGAATGGATGGACTTCATTTTGTCTTCTTGGTAAAGTTGATTGCGCTCAAAAATATGAACGAATAAAACTAAAAATGCAGCAACACAAAGTAGATGAGATGGTGGTTGGGAAGCAAAGGGAACAGTTTAAATTAATGTCAACATTCATGGAGTTCATGGAGTTTACAACCATTCATCTCTTACATTCCGGGGGTAACATACATACATACATACATACATACATACATACATACATACATACATACATACATACATACATACATACATACATACATACATACATACATAAATAAATAAATACATAAATAAGGTGAGCAGTTAGGCTATACTATTGTTATTACAGCAGCTCTGATTGAGATTGAACAATTAGAGATTTAAATAAAAGTAGGCCATCTTTTTCGATTCGTCACAAAAAACATTTTAAAAGCAAGGAATGCGCACCAGACATGGAACACAGCATTGGATGGAAATGTATTTTTTGGGGATGGCAATGTATTTGTTGGATACTGTTGCCATTGGTTGGATGGCTCGACAGCTGCATTTTAAACTCACAACATTATAGACTATGTTACTAGCCAAGAAAAATATGCCCTTGATTGTTGTAACTCAAACTCGTAAATCACCTGTTTGATATGCTCTTTAATGGTGGTGTGATATGTGTAATCGCGGATTGCTTTCCCCGTTCAAAAACGCAGCAATGGACCTCCGCGCTGGTGTAATCCAGGCCTAGCTCTCCAGCATCACATTAATGTTTCAACTAAACTCAACCGTGTGAGGAGTAGGACAGTAGCCATTCACCTGGCGTCACAGGCCATGGGGGTGAAGTCCAGCTTGTGCTTGGTTCTGAAGATCATGTTCTTGGTCCGGATCTCCAGGATGGAGGGCGGCTGGAGGGGCGTGGCGATGGTGAACAGGGCCAACTGGGGGGGCATGTTACCCCCATCCTCCAGCCTCTGGTTCTGGCCGTGCAGGAACTTCAGCCTCCCCTGGAGGTTCAAGCCCTGGGTGTGTGTGTGTGTGGGGGGGGGGGGGGGGGGGGGGGGAATTGTGGTTTTGATACACTGCTAGGATCAACCGGGATTTGTCCAATAAGATTTTCAGCGGCATACTAAAGCCGCATGTAAAACCCACGATTCTGAGGTCATAAAGGGGCCGTGGGTTGTCGTAGCTCATCGTATGCAAAATCGGGATTCGCAAGTCGCACAGTGTGAGAAGGTGTACGATCAGCGATTCATTTTTACGACGTTCTATGACGAGGCTACGACCTCCCGACAAAATATCTGGCATGTCAGATATTTTCGTCGTAGATCGTAGATCACATAGAAGTTTAGCCAAGATGAATCGTGGGCATAATCGTGGCTGACAGAAATCGTATAGTGTGAATACAAATGGCATAGTGTGAATACACACGTCGTATGGTCGTATGGTCTTGAGACGGAGTCCCAGTCGTACAGTGGGAAGGGATCCCTGATCTAAGATTTTTTCAGTCGTACAGTTTACAGAAGGCTGGAATCAGCCTTCTAAAAAGGAGTGTTTGTGACCGATTAGCCTCTTAACAGTCTTTGTTTATATGTGGGATGTTATCAACTCGTCGTCTGTAGTAGAAGAAAGTGAACTTTCCTTGCCAAACACAACAGTTTAAAAACAGAGCTTTCTTCTGTGATCTCGCTATATTAACTCACATTCTTCAGCTGCGTCTTTCACCAGGCAGCTGAAATCATGGCTTAATTACAGCCAGACATCTGTACATTAGCACTGGAGCACCACTGCTGCCAGCATCCTGCCAACTGTCTTGTCCTGCTTGCTTGTCTTGCCTCTAGTATGTACTTAGTGTCCTGTTCTGATGATATTGTCTGGGATGTCTGCTTTGTGTCTTTAGTGTGCTTAGTGTCCTGCACTTGGTTGCACCAGCTGATCGTAAGTTGGAACGTATCTTAGTTTGAACGTAACTTCCAAGGTTAGGTTGGAGTTTACGAGCTACTAACATTTATGGGTTGCACCACCTGAACGTAAGCATACGTTTTAACTTAAATCTTACACCTAAGCCCTTAGTAGGTGTAAGATTTAAGTTATAACTTTAAATAACGGTTGACATTTAGCCAAGTTGAACAGAGTTGAACAGAATGGCATTTTTACCCGTTGAAAGATTAGAATTACAGCGATTTGAAGAGGAGAATAATATACGCAGAGAGAGGGTACTGAGACCGAATTCATTGCCTAGATGTATATGACAATGTAGACATCTACGTCCGTTATTGGCTTAGAAGAGAGCAAATAATGTCTGTAACCGGCATGCTAGCTAACGACATCTGCTTTAGAGTCTGTCTGCTTAGAGTCTGTCTGCTTTAGAGTCTGTCTGCTTTAGAGTCTGTCTGCTTTAGAGTCTGTCTGCTTTAGAGTCTGTCTGCTTTAGAGTCTGTCTGCTTTAGTGTCTGTCTGCTTTAGAGTCTGTCTGCTTTAGAGTCTGTCTGCTTTAGAGTCTGTCTGCTTTAGTGTCTGTCTGCTTTAGTGTCTGTCTGTTTTGGAGTCTGTCTGCTTTAGAGTCTGTCTGCTTTAGAGTCTGTCTGCTTTAGTGTCTGTCTGCTTTAGTGTCTGTCTGTTTTAGAGTCTGTCTGCTTTAGTGTCTGTCTGCTTTAGTGTCTGTCTGCTTTAGAGTCTGTCTGCTTTAGTGTCTGTCTGCTTTAGTGTCTGTCTGTTTTAGAGTCTGTCTGCTTTAGAGTCTGTCTGCTTTAGAATCTGTCTGCTTTAGAGTCTGTCTGATTTAGCTTCTGTCTACACTAATGTGCATCTGTTTTATGTCACTGTCTACTAATTTGTTTTTATATGTTTTTATTGCCTCTTGAGTCTCTTGAGGTTTTAATTATTAACATTTGCATCTTTCTACCCTGTTTCATTTTCCTTTTTGAAAGTGTAGGTTGCCTTTTGAACATCTGGCAAAGGATGACAGTTGAACTCTGGCTCATATGCAGCTTCACTGTTGATTTGTGTGGTTTGTCCCTGATAAATAAACCAGTAAATGAAATGAAACCGCTATTTCATTCACTCCCAGTCCCCATGTGATTTCAGAGTGCCTTTTCATTTCTCCCTGTCGCATGCACTCAGCATGATTTCCCATCATGCCTCTGGGTAGACATAGTCGAGTCTTTAGGTCGGTGAGCCTGTCTACACCTGGCAGGGGCCTGTGGGGGGCATATGACCTCTCAGAAAACATGCAGGATTCCCTATCATAACTCTACGGGACTCTCTGCTCGCCCCCTCCCAGCACACTGCCAATTAAGAGACTTTTAGCCTGTAGCTTTGCACCTGTTAAAGTTTCTGCCCCCCCACCCTGGGGGGAGACTCCACGACCCAATCAGAAACGGTCCCGTCTCCCTCCCTGGTCCAGATGCGTGGTGCAGTGCCTACAGAGCGCACGCAGCGGGCTGTGGGAGTTTGCTACGGATTAATTACAAACCTGGTAACTCGCATGCAAGGAAGGCCTGTCCCTTAGTAAGCTCTCTGGGAGATTCTGTGAGAATGTATACTTAGAGAAAGCTGTTTTCCCTCCTGTGTCACACACGTAACATATCAGCTCCTGAGAATTATGTCAGTAGGCTAATGGTGCTAGCATCACCTGCTCCTGTGAACCCAGGAGGCTTATGGGTAATTGGCTTGGGGGTGATCAGTGTAGAAGGACCTCTGGGAAGGCAGGTCTGGGCCCGCAGCTGTGGATCCTGATCATAGCATAGCTTCACCTTGTGGTGGACTTAAACATGCTCACAACCTTCACAACTGACCACTGTGTAAGTTCAACATGTAACAGCCTGAACAGGCGTAGCGACGTGAATACCTTTCCCTCTCTACATCCACCTTCACCACATTCTGCTGCTCTCTTTCGCTCCCTCACTCTGTGTGTGTGTGAGTGTTTGTGTGTGTGTGTGAGAGAGAGAGAGAGAGAGAGAGAGAGAGTGTGTGTGTGTGTGTGTGTGTGTGTGTGTGTGTGTGTGTGTGTGTGTGTGTGTGTGTGTGTGTGGAGAAACCTAATCGGCTGAAGTGTGAGGATAAGTGCCCCACTGGGAGCACAACTCTGACAAAGCAAATTCTTCTCCTCCTCCTCCTCCTCCTCCTCCTCCTCCCTCTCCTTCTCCGGGAGATTAGAGCTTTTTTCCCCACGACCTGGGGACTCCACTAAGACGGATTACTGGGCTGGTTGGTGCTTCTCATCCCCCAGCAGTCTAAAGTGTCACGACACACTTCTGACCAATACTGACCAGTGCTGACTAATACTGACCAATGCTGACCAATGCTGACCAATGCTGACCAATGCTGACCAATGCTGACCAATAATGACAAATAATGACCAATAATGACCAATGCTGACCAATGCTGACCAATGCTGACCAATACTGACCAATGCTGACCGATGCTGACCAATCCCGACCAATACTGACCAATACCGACCAATGGTGACAGGGTTCCTGGCTGAGGGAGAGGCTGGTGGGCCACTGTGGGAGGGACACGCTGTGTGGGGTGTTTGTGTCTGGGGGGGGCTATGGTAGCCCTGGAAAGCGGAGGGATATGCTGTGTGTGGTGTGTGTGTGTGTGGTGTGTGTGTGTGTGGTGTGTATGTCTGGGGGGGGGTATGGCAGTCCTGGGGGGTGGGGGGCCTCTGGGATACCCAGGGGCCCCTCGGCCAGCCAGACATGGGCATTCCCAGGCCTTTGTTCTGGAGCTCAGCTGAGTCATGGGACCCAGGCACAGTGGCACAGCCTGATGTCTGGAGGTGAGTCCTGACTCACGGGGCGCACACACACACACACACACACACACACACACACACACACACACAAACGCATGCACGCACACAGGAGGAACATTACGGGTGCACACCAGGAAGCCGGAGGAGTTGTCTAGGAGGCAGCGGAAGCGACAGGCGAAGCTCCGCTCCAGGAAGGAGGAGTTCTCGGGGGGAAGCTGGTCGGGGTCATAGGTCACCAGGGAGGAGCTGGGGATGAGCTGGCCATCTGAGAAAACAACATCAGAACATCCAGTTAGATGTTCTACGGTTAGGTCCAGAAACATCCAGCTAGAGAGAAAATATACTGTTCCATGGAAAAGCTTTGTTATTACTATTATTATTAAGCCTTTATTACCAACATACAAACTGTCATTTAAACGGACAGGACGCACTTGCCCCCTGGCCCTTGTCAGCTCTGTGGGTGTGTGTGTGTGTATGTGTGTGTATGTGTGAGAGAGAGAGAGAGAGAGAGGATGTGCTTGTGTTTGTGTGTGTGTACTGTGTGCGTTGTGTGTGTGTGTGTAGGGTGTTTGTGTCTATGTGTGTGTAGGGTGTGTGTGTGTGTGTGTGTCTGTCAGCCTCCTGTCTGGAGGTACGGGGGTGAAGACCAGCCCCTCTGTAATTAGAGCGGACGTGTGTGTGTGTGTGTGTGTGTGTGTGCGCTCTAACATTTAGCAGTGCTTCTGTTAAAGGTCACCTTTCCCCCCTCCACACGCGCTGCCCCCCTGGCCTGGTGTGAGACAGGGAGGCCTCATCCCTGACCTGCCCCGCTGGCCTGGTGTGAGACAGGGAGGCCTCATCCCTGACCTGCCCCCCTGGCCTGGTGTGAGACAGGGAGGCCTCATCCCTGACCTGCCCCGCTGGCCTGGTGTGAGACAGGGAGGCCTCATCCCTGACCTGCCCCGCTGGCCTGGTGTGAGACAGAGAGGCCTCATCCCTGACCTGCCCCGCTGGCCTGGTGTGAGACAGGGAGGCCTCATCCCTGACCTGCCCCCCTGGCCTGGTGTGAGACAGGGAGGCCTCATCCCTGACCTGCCCCGCTGGCCTGGTGTGAGACAGAGAGGCCTCATCCCTGACCTGCCCCGCTGGCCTGGTGTGAGACAGGGAGGCCTCATCCCTGACCTGCCCCCCTGGCCTGGTGTGAGACAGAGAGGCCTCATCCCTGACCTGCCCCGCTGGCCTGGTGTGAGACAGGGAGGCCTCATCCCTGACCTGCCCCGCTGGCCTGGTGTGAGACAGGGAGGCCTCATCCCTGACCTGCCCCGCTGGCCTGGTGTGAGACAGGGAGGCCCGGCCTGGTGGGGCCTCATCCCTGACCTGCCCCGCTGGCCTGGTGTGAGACAGGGAGGCCTCATCCCTGACCTGCCCCGCTGGCCTGGTGTGAGACAGGGAGGCCTCATCTCTGACCTGCCCCCCTGGCCTGGTGTGAGACAGGGAGGCCTGGCCTGGTGGGGCCTCATCCCTGACCTGCCCCGCTGGCCTGGTGTGAGACAGGGAGGCCCGGCCTGGTGAGGCCTCATCCCTGACCTGCCCCGCTGGCCTGGTGGGGCCTCATCCCTGACCTGCACAGCTGGAACTATGAGCTGCTCAGGCTATACGGCTAGGAGGGCTGAGTGTGGAGGAGAGACTAGAGAGAGGAGTGGAGGAGGTGTCTAGTGGAGGAGGGACTAAAGAGAGACTGACCTGCTTGGGGGGAGTGGAGGAGAGACTAGAGAGAGAGCAGTAGAGGAGGTGTCTCGTGGAGGAGATACTAGAGAGAGAGCAGTAGAGGAGGTGTCTAGTGGAGGAGATACTAGAGAGAGAGCAGTAGAGGAGGTGTCTAGTGGAGGAGAGACTAGAGAGAGAGCAGTAGAGGAGGTGTCTCGTGGAGGAGATACTAGAGAGAGAGCAGTAGAGGAGGTGTCTAGTGGAGGAGATACTAGAGAGAGAGCAGTAGAGGAGGTGTCTCGTGGAGGAGAGACTAGAGAGAGAGGAGTAGAGGAGGTGTCTAGTGGAGGAGAGACTAGAGAGAGAGCAGTAGAGGAGGTGTCTCGTGGAGGAGAGACTAGAGAGAGACTGACCTGCTTGGGGGGAGTGTGCTGTGCATGGAGGGTTGAGGGCCCAGTGCAGGTTCCTCCTGAACTCCTGCTGGTCCTCGGTGTGGATGAGCTCGAACACGCTCTGGTGCATGACGTCCGTCTGGAACAGAGGAGGGCCTTTAGCTCCAAACCTCCAAACCTGGCCTTGAAACCTCCAAACCTGGCCTCGAAACCACCAAACCTGGCCTCGAAACCTCCAAACCTGGCCTCGAAACCTCCAAACCTGGCCTCGAAACCTCCAAATCTGGCCTCGAAACCTCCAAACCTGGCCTCGAAACCTCCAAATCTGGCCTCGAAACCTCCAAACCTGGCCTCGAAACCTCCAAACCTCGCCTCGAAACCTCCAAACCTGGCCTTGAAACCTCTAGACCTGGCATTGAAACCTCCAAACCTGGCCTTCAAACCTCCAAACCTGGCCTCCAAACCCACACAGCAGAGCCATACTCTCTCGAGCTTTTAGCTACCTTAATGTAGCTCTCTTCATATACATGTTTTTATTTTATTTTTAATTTTTAGAAATGTACACTCTTTCTTTTTTTTGTTGCAGTTGCAAAACATAGGACCAAGTAGTTCCCTGGTAGAAGGATGCCTGTAGTCGGCTGTGCTCTCGCTGGGGCGGAGGGGAGCATAAAGACTGGAATGAGTACCTGATGAAAGCCCAGGTAATCCTGGATGGTGTGAGAGCAGTAGAATATGATCCCCTCTGCGGTGATGACCAGGATGAAGCCGCTCAGCGCCTGTGGAGAAGCACAGATACAGAGCAACGCGTGACTCACTGGCTGTGGAGAAGCACAGATACAGAGCAACGCGTGACTCACTGGCTGTGTTAGGAGAAGCACAGATACAGAGCAACGCGCTGACTCACTGGCTGAGGAGAAGCACAGATACAGAGCAACGCGCTGACTCACTGGCTGTGGAGAAGCACAGATACAGAGCAACGCGCTGACTCACTGGCTGTGGAGAAGCACAGATACACAGGCGAAATACTGTTTGAAATTCTCACAGTTAGTAGGTTATTACTGTAAAGACACTCACAAGTTTTTGTTTTGATAACTTCACCAAAATGGCTTCGTAGTAATTATTAGAAAATCCGGTCTATGGGAGGTTACATTGAAACTCCTCTCCGATAGGAACAAATCCGCTAGGGGCGCATGTTTTCACTTTCCCACCCTGTTGGATTTGACAAGGGCCGGACAGGCCTCTTAGATCCTCGTGTTCATTCTGAACTCGGTAGATCTGCTTTTGTCCATGATGCTCCTTATACCTGGAATACTCTACAACAGACTAAAGATTGAGGTACTTCCTTCAGTCACAGAGTTTAAATCCTTGGCTCTTGGCATTTGTACTTCGACTTGTTTTTAATTATTATTATTATTACTATTATTATTACTATTATTATTATTATTATTATTATTATTATTATTATTATTATTGTATATCATATTTGTTCTGTTATTTGTGTATCTGTGTGAACTTGTCAACACTGTAAATGAGGGAAACCTCAGTGCTTTACAAGTATAAATAAAGGTTTGAAATGAAATGAAAGATCAGACAAGCCTAGAGAAAACCGGACAGTTTTCAAAATGGCTTCACCCTTGAGAAGGGTGCTTGAATGCACGAACACATGAATTGGGACAGCACTTGTTGCCCCATTGTGATGTAGCAGCCTTCAAATCCGGCCTAGGTAGGATGCAACCCTTGAATTGGGACAGACCCAGAGAGAGTGAAACGGAGGAAATAAGGTTAAATGGGGGAGGAGTGTGAGACAGATAAACAAAGCCACATACAGTTGTGACTCACACCTTGTCCCCCCCAATCACAGTGCTGGAGGGCGACGCCATGCTGCCTGCCAGCCCCTTCTACAGCCCACTGATGGCAGCTGCCCTGCCCCCCCCCTGTCTGCCCTGTCCAGCCCCTTCTACAGCCCACTGAGGGCAGCTGCCCTGCCCCCCCCCCCCCTGTTTGCCCTGTCCAGCCCCTTCTACAGCCCACTGAGGGCAGCACAGGGCAGCTGCCCCACGGCCAGCCTGGTTCAGTCCAGTGAGCCAGACAGGAGGCCCTCTCCGGCCTGCTGTCCACCATCATTACTGCTCTTCTCTGGGAGTTATGTTCACCAGGGACCATAATAATGCAACAACTCAGTCATCCTAGAAGAGCCTCTGTGCTCAACCCCAGGCCTGCAGGCACTGGGACCTGATGGTGTTTCTACAGAGCTGTGGACTATAATGAAGGTGCCACAGGCTCCCTGCTGTCGTAGCCTGTAGTTTCTGCTCGTACAGCTTGTGACAGCGCGACGATGCAGGCGTGTGGCCATGTTGGGCAGCCTGGCAGATACAGACTCACACCTCTCCCCCTGTCCTCCCTAACCGTGGTGAGATGCTTCTGCCTCCCGTACCCCACCCCCCCACCATCCCCCGTCCCAACACCCACGCTGTACACAAACACCCCCCCCCCCACACACACACAAACTGTGACGACCAGGCTCTGTGTATAAATATTTAGATTCATCTGTCTGCAGCGCCCCCCCTCCCGCTCTCTCAATGCCTGTCCACCCCCCCCCCCTCCCTCTCTCAATGCCTGTCCACCCCCCCCCCTCCCTCTCTCAATGCCTGTCCACCCCCCCCCCCTCCCTCTCTCAATGCCTGTCCCCCCCCCCACCCCTCCCTCTCTCAATGCCTGTCCCCCCCCCCCCCCCCCCTCCTTCTCTCAAGGGCTGTCCAGCGTCCCCCCCCCCTCAAGGGCTGTCCAGCGCCCCCCCCCATCTCTCTCAAGGGCTGTCCACCCCCCCCCCCCTCTCTCTCAAGGCCTGTCCACCCCCCCCCCCTCTCTCAAGGGCTGTCCAGCGTCCCCCCCCCTCAAGGGCTGTCCAGCGTCCCCCCCCTCAAGGGCTGTCCAGCGCCCCCCCCCCCCCCAAGAGCTGTCCACCCCCCCCCCCCTCTCTCAAGGGCTGTCCACCCCCCCCCCTCCCTCTCTCAAGGGCTGTCCAGCCCCCCCCCCCTCCCTCTCTCAAGGGCTGTCCAGCCCCCCCCCCCCTCCCTCTCTCAAGGGCTGTCCACCCCCCCGCCCCCCCCCCCCCCTCCCTCTCTCAAGGGCTGTCCAGCCCCCCCCCCCCTCCCTCTCTCAAGGGCTGTCCAGGCTCAGGAAGTCACCAAACTCATCAAATATGTATTTTTAATATTTCATGGCCCCGTGAACGTGCGCAAGTCCAGAGCTGCAGCACCGGACCGTCCTCACTAGGAATATGACACTGATGGACAGAGGACCAAAACATTCTTTCTATTCTATTCTATTCTATTCTATTCTATTCTATTCTATTCTATTCTATTCTATTCTATTCTATTCTATTCTATTCTGTTCTGTTCTGTTCTGTTCTGTTCTATTCTATTCTATTCACTGAGAGACAGACAACACATCCAGCTAGCCAGACAGAGCTGTTGGCATGGCGATGGTGTTGTGTACAGCCTGTTTGTGTTCTCTGGGCTGAACCCTGCAGAGAGCAAACACACACTCTCTCTCCTCCCCCCTCCCTCCCCCCTCTCTCTGGGCTGGACCCCGCTCAGCGTCTGTATGTGGTCTGACTGCACGGGGATGAGACGCTTGTTTCAGTGAGCTGAGAGAGCAGAGACCTGGAACCAGAAAGGCTCCCTAATATGGAGGATATCAAAGAATACTTTTTCTACTGTTGTTTTACCCCCCTTATAAATAATAAGTTATGAATGGCTTCAAGGTCGCTCTATAATTCATGACCAAGTGTCTGAAATGGAACAGCAGAGACAGGATGGTCAGTCTGAATGAGCCTCACCTCCACCTCCTCCTCAGCCTCACCTCCTCCTCAGCCTCACCTCCACCTCCTCCTCAGCCTCACCTCCACCTCCTCCTCAGCCTCACCTCCTCCTCAGCCTCACCTCCACCTCCTCCTCAGCCTCACCTCCACCTCCTCCTTAGCCTCACCTCCTCCTCAGCCTCACCTCCTCCTCAGCCTCACCTCCACCTCCTCCTCAGCCTCACCTCCTCCTCAGCCTCACCTCCACCTCCTCCTCAGCCTCACCTCCACCTCCTCCTCAGCCTCACCTCCTCCTCAGCCTCACCTCCACCTCCTCCTCAGCCTCACCTCCACCTCCTCCTCAGCCTCACCTCCACCTCCTCCTCAGCCTCACCTCCTCCTCAGCCTCACCTCCACCTCCTCCTCAGCCTCACCTCCTCCTCAGCCTCACCTCCACCTCCTCCTCAGCCTCACCTCCACCTCCTCCTCAGCCTCACCTCCTCCTCAGCCTCACCTCCACCTCCTCCTCAGCCTCACCTCCTCCTCAGCCTCACCTCCACCTCCTCCTCAGCCTCACCTCCACCTCCTCCTCAGCCTCACCTCCACCTCCTCCTCAGCCTCACCTCCTCCTCAGCCTCACCTCCACCTCCTCCTCAGCCTCACCTCCACCTCCTCCTCAGCCTCACCTCCACCTCCTCATCAGCCTCACCTCCTCCTCAGCCTCACCTCCTCCTCAGCCTCACCTCCACCTCCTCCTCAGCCTCACCTCCTCCTCAGCCTCACCTCCACCTCCTCCTCAGCCTCACCTCCACCTCCTCCTCAGCCTCACCTCCTCCTCAGCCTCACCTCCACCTCCTCCTCAGCCTCACCTCCACCTCCTCCTCAGCCTCACCTCCTCCTCAGCCTCACCTCCACCTCTTCATCAGCCTCACACCCCATCCACTACCTTATTCTATCTCTTCCTCTCCTCCTCGCGCTGCCGCTCCCCCCAACACACTGTCTATACCCTCTCTCTCTCTCTCTCTCTCTCTCTTTCCCTCTTTCTCTCTCTCTCTCCCTCTCTCTCTCCCCGTCCACCTTTCCTAGCGTATTTGCTCTCTCTCTCTCTCTCTCTCTCTCTGTCTTTCCCCTCTCTCTCTTTCCCTCTCTCTCCCTCCCCCCCCCTCTCTCTCTCTCTCTCTCTCCCCCCGTCCACCTTTCCTAGCGTATTTTGTCCCATTTTGTATTAATGGTGAATTTATGAAGCACTTTCTCCTTCTCACTCTCACGTGCTCAGCCTGTGTTCAGAGACGTTGACCCCCCCACCGCTGGGCTGAACCAAGTGGGTAAAGGAACCGGCAGCGTGATTGGATATTTATCTGATGCACTAATGTGTACCAGTCCCAACACTCATCATCAACGTCCCCGGAGCTGAGAGCTGATTGGGCTTCTGCCGGTGTCAAGAGCTCCAGTGAGCTCAGAAGAAAGGGTTGGGGTTAGGAGCTCTGGTGAGTTTAGGAGAAAGGGTTGGGGTTAGGAGCTCTGGTGAGTTTAGGAGAAAGGGTTGGGGTTAGGAGCTCTGGTGAGTTTAGGAGAAAGGGTTGGGGTTAGGAGCTCTGGTGAGTTTAGGAGAAAGGGTTGGGGTTAGGAGCTCTGGTGAGTTTAGGAGAAAGGGTTGGGGTTAGGAGCTCTGGTGAGTTTAGGAGAAAGGGTTGGGGTTAGGAGCTCTGGTGAGTTTAGGAGAAAGGGTTGGGGTTAGGAGCTCTGGTGAGTTTAGAAGAAAGGGTTGGGGTTAGGAGCTCTGGTGAGTTTAGGAGAAAGGGTTATGGTTAGGTCTGTCAGCGACCACCAAGGTGGAACACCTCCTACATCTTGAATCCAGATTAATATAAATATGTCAGGTAAATAAATTAGTGTCAGATAACAGGAAATATTTATGCCAAACATAAAAGCCCCATTTTGTATTGGTATGTATAAATCAAACCAACACTAACTAATCTCACATCTGTTCATCAGTATTTCATTCATGAAAACTTCCTGAGAAAAGGCCTTTACCCTCATGTGGCACCCTCCTATATCTACTGTAGTATTATTATATATAGTATCTATTAGTAGTACTGTAGTACTACTGACCTGCAGCAGGAGTTCACCCTCCTATATCTACTGTAGTATTATTATATATAGTATCTATTAGTAGTACTGTAGTACTACTGACCTGCAGCAGGAGTTCACCCTCTGGCATCCAGCCGTCCACCAGCTCTGCCGTCTTGCTGTTGTCATGGTTACTGCTGTTGGGCGTCAACCCATTGCAAGTGTGGTTCTTCAGGGCAACTGGGGAAGGGAGAGAGAGAGAGATGCGGGGGAGTGTTAGTCCGGAATAATGTTTACCAAGAACCGCTGTGAATGTCAGAATGCTTTATGTGTAGTAGAGTACCCACATGTATAACAACCCTCGCTCATTAAACATTGATTAAATACTAACGGTGAAAAGGCTAATTCAAATAACTGTCACTCACACCAATAAAAAAAAACAACTTGAAACTGATCAAATTCATGAATTAAAAAACCCAAACCCGCCTGGAGCGATCTGTGAATAGTTAGAGCATGGCAGCGAGCCAGGTTTCCCAGCATGCAGTGGGAGGCAGAGCGGGTCTAGGCCATGCTAATGGCCCGTGTCTGGGTCCCAGCCCGTCACTCCTAAGTGCTCCTGATGTGTTGGGCTCGTTTTCAGAGAGAGGCTGAGGCTGAGACTGAGGCTGAGGCTGAGGCTGAGGCTGAGGCGCGGGACGCTGGGACAGAACAGGGGGCGGAGGGGGAGGATGACAGAACAGGGGGCGGAGGGGGAGGATGACAGAACGGCAAGGGAGGGGGCGGACAGAACAGGGGGAGGAGGGGAAGGACAGACAGAACAGCGGGCGGAGGGAGCATCCGTCCAGGATGTGACTGAACTGACCTACGGATGGAGAGATGAAACACAATGAGGCAGGTGACCTGGAGGAGACGGGTGAGGGAGGGGGGGGGCGCGTCTATGACTTCTCCTGGCGGAGGGGGAGAGAGGGAGGGGGAGAGAGGGAAGGACAGTGCCCTTTTCTCTTTGCTGCCAGAACGTGGAAAACACATTAGTGAGCGGTGAGAGAAAGGTCACTCTATCCTCACAGAACCTCTGGTCTGATCCCAGATCAGCACTCCTACCTCTGATGTGTTTCCCCACGGAACCTCTGGTCTGATCCCAGACCAGCACTCCTACCTCTGATGTGTTTCCCCACAGAACCTCTGGTCTTATCCCAGATCAGCACTCCTACTCTGAGGCGCTGTGTAAATGACCTGACCTCTGACCTATGACCCTGACAGTGGTTGGGCTGGACTTGGACACACTACTCTCTGCAGGGGTGACCAGTCCATCTACCCAGCTATTGTTATCTGGTGTTCTTGGCATGTCTGAGGGGAGGTTAGCTGCTGGGGTGACAATAGAGGGGTCAAAGGTGAAGGCCAGCCATTAGCTCACTGTACGGGCTCTCACCACACAGGACACCTGTTCCTGCTAACGATCCCCGTGCATTTACTGTGGCTCTATGGGATGACTGAGGAAGTTGACTGGTTTTGGTTGTACATCATCAAACGGCTTGAGCTGTCCTCTAGGCCGAGTCCTCACTAAACCAGACTAACCAGAGCTCCTGGATCCTCTCTCAGTAAGGTTAGGCCCTGTTATGACTCGGTCAAGAGGAGAAGGAGGAGACTTAAGCCCTGTCTCTTTCACGTCTTCCTGTCCCTTCAAAGGCGGAGAGAGCGTTCCCGCCCGGTTCCCATGGTTACCCGCCGGCGCCAGGCTAAAGTCCACCGAGGCCGAGCTGTCGGCTCGCAACCACGGCAACCGCGCTCTCTTCTCAGGATCCTGGCGAGCACCTGGGCGCCACGACGACGGAGACAGGAAAGAAAATGGAACGGCTTCTGTTCTGATCTAATGGGACGATAATCACTTGAGATCCGGACATTAGTCCACACGAAAGACCCTAACCCTAACCCTAACCCTAACCCTAACCCTAACCCTAACCCTAACCCAAACCC
The DNA here is from genome assembly GCF_949987555.1 of Borostomias antarcticus. Classification (NCBI taxonomy): domain Eukaryota; kingdom Metazoa; phylum Chordata; class Actinopteri; order Stomiiformes; family Stomiidae; genus Borostomias; species Borostomias antarcticus. The sequence goes on from NC_140252.1 coordinate 21,827,870, forward strand.
TAACCCAACAGGCCAATATGGGCTCCAGCGTCTGCAGTGTCTGGAGGAGACAGCTTGAGGAAACGCTCCCACAGTGTCTCTCGCTCACACGGACCCACGGCCGCTAGCTCACTTCTCACAGTGACACAGGTCCAGGAGCGTGCTTGGGCGGCTGTTCGTGGGTCAGTACACACATCGCTCCTCTGGGCATGCTGGGAGAAGGCGGGGGTGAGTTGGGAAGTCCTCTGCTGAAACAGGAATTAACCACACTGGCACAATTAGGCCTCGCTAGCGCTGGCTTTCTGAGAGAGCTGCCTCACTGAACAAAGATGAGTGACTCAATTAAAAAGCTGGTGTATGGACCTCAACCCCCCAACCCACGACACAATTAACTCATTCAATAACGACTGCGAGGGGAAGAGGAATCTATGAAATACCACAGATTTTTTCCGGCGGGTGTCGACCATCTATCTCGGGGGAGCCAGAGGCCACCTAGCTCCCAGTGGGCCATGAGAGATACAGCGCCAGCGTCCGCTCCTCTCTGGGAGTATGACTGAGGGTGACGTGAGCGACTCCTGCAACCCCACACTCCTACGACACACACATCTCTAACACAAAGCAACAAGGCCGTGGTGAAAGCTGCTGTCAGTCCTGACCTGGTTGGAGCTCCCATCCACTGTCCCATTCTGGATTCACCTCCGGCTCCTGATCCAAGGGATATCAAATATGCACAGCGTTGTGATATTCTATGGGGAATCATGCGAGTCATATGGAGATCTGTGTTGCTCTGCCAGTCAGTGCGGTAGGACAGAGGGATCGTCCTGAGAGCGGGACCAGCCTGGAGCTCGCTCCCTCACGCCTGTCTGAGTGAGCGCCCAGGGCAGCGGAGGGGGGGAGGGGCATGGGGGCCATGCAGTATTAACGCCGGCGCCGCGTCACGTGTTTCATGACATCACTGCAGCAGATGCCTGTGACACACCGTTGCCCGGGGCGCCGGGAGCACTCTGCTGAACACGGGAGCGCCCGTTTACTGAACACGGGTCCGTGCACATAATGAGACAAGCGGCGGCAGCTCAACACGCAATAGAAACATCAAAACAGGAGCTCCTCAACCAGACCAGGCCGCTCTCTAACCCCCCTCCTCAACCAGACCAGGCCGCTCTCTAACCCCCCTCCTCAACCAGACCAGGCCGCTCTCTAACCCCCCTCCTCAACCAGACCAGGCCGCTCTCTAACCCCCCTCCTCAACCAGACCAGGCCGCTCTCTAACCCCCTCTGAGGCCCAGACCAGGCCGCTCTCTAACCCCCCTCCTCAACCAGACCAGGCCGCTCTCTAACCCCCCTCCTCAACCAGACCAGGCCGCTCTATAACCCCCCCCCTCAACCAGACCAGGCCACTCTCTAACCCCCCTCCTCAACCAGACCAGGCCGCTCTCTAACCCCCCTCCTCAACCAGACCAGGCCGCTCTCTAACCCCCCTCTGAGGCCCAGACCAGGCCGCTCTCTAACCCCCCTCCTCAACCAGACCAGGCCGCTCTCTAACCCCCCTCCTCAACCAGACCAGGCCGCTCTCTAACCCCCCTCCTCAACCAGACCAGACCACTCTCTAACCCCCTCCTCAACCAGACCAGGCCGCTCTCTAACCCCCCTCTGAGGCCCAGACCAGGCCGCTCTCTAACCCCCCTCCTCAACCAGACCAGGCCGCTCTATAACCCCCCTCCTCAACCAGACCAGGCCGCTCTATAACCCCCCTCCTCAACCAGACCAGGCCGCTCTATAACCCCCCTCCTCAACCAGACCAGGCCGCTCTCTAACCCCCCTCCTCAACCAGACCAGGCCGCTCTATAACCCCCCTCCTCAACCAGACCAGGCCGCTCTCTAACCCCCCTCCTCAACCAGACCAGGCCGCTCTCTAACCCCCCTCCTCAACCAGACCAGGCCGCTCTATAACCCCCCTCCTCAACCAGACCAGGCCGCTCTATAACCCCCCTCCTCAACCAGACCAGGCCGCTCTATAACCCCCCTCCTCAACCAGACCAGGCCACTCTCTAACCCCCCTCCTCAACCAGACCAGGCCGCTCTCTAACCCCCCCCCTCAACCAGACCAGGCCGCTCTCTAACCCCCCTCCTCAACCAGACCAGGCCACTCTCTAACCCCCTCCTCAACCAGACCAGGCCGCTCTCTAACCCCCTCCTCAACCAGACCAGGCCGCTCTCTAACCCCCCTCCTCAACCAGACCAGGCCGCTCTCTAACCCCCCTCCTCAACCAGACCAGGCCGCTCTCTAACCCCCCTCCTCAACCAGACCAGGCCGCTCTCTAACCCCCCTCCTCAACCAGACCAGGCCGCTCTCTAACCCCCTCCTCAACCAGACCAGGCCGCTCTCTAACACCCCTCCTCAACCAGACCAGGCCACTCTCTAACCCCCTCCTCAACCAGACCAGGCCGCTCTCTAACCCCCCTCCTCAACCAGACCAGGCCGCTCTCTAACCCCCTCTGAGGTCCAGACCAGGCCGCTCTCTAACCCCCTCTGAGGTCCAGACCAGGCCGCTCTATAACCCCCTCTGAGGTCCAGACCAGGCCGCTCTATAACCCCCTCCTCAACCAGACCAGGCCGCTCTATAACCCCCTCCTCAACCAGACCAGGCCGCTCTATAACCCCCTCCTCAACCAGACCAGGCCGCTCTATAACCCCCTCCTCAACCAGACCAGGCCGCTCTATAACCCCCTCTGAGGTCCAGACCAGGCCGCTCTATAACCCCCTCTGAGGTCCAGACCAGGCCGCTCTATAACCCCCTCCTCAACCAGACCAGGCCGCTCTATAACCCCCTCCTCAACCAGACCAGGCCGCTCTATAACCCCCTCTGAGGTCCAGACCAGGCCGCTCTATAACCCCCTCCTCAACCAGACCAGGCCGCTCTATAACCCCCTCTGAGGTCCAGACCAGGCCGCTCTATAACCCCCTCCTCAACCAGACCAGGCCGCTCTCTAACCCCCCTCCTCAACCAGACCAGGCCGCTCTATAACCCCCCTCCTCAACCAGACCAGGCCGCTCTATAACCCCCTCCTCAACCAGACCAGGCCGCTCTATAACCCCCCTCCTCAACCAGACCAGGCCGCTCTCTAACCCCCCTCCTCAACCAGACCAGGCCGCTCTATAACCCCCTCCTCAACCAGACCAGGCCGCTCTATAACCCCCTCTGAGGTCCAGACCAGGCCGCTCTATAACCCCCTCTGAGGTCCAGACCAGGCCGCTCTATAACCCCCTCCTCAACCAGACCAGGCCGCTCTATAACCCCCTCCTCAACCAGACCAGGCCGCTCTATAACCCCCTCCTCAACCAGACCAGGCCGCTCTCTAACCCCCCTCCTCAACCAGACCAGGCCGCTCTCTAACCCCCTCCTCAACCAGACCAGGCCGCTCTCTAACCCCCCTCCTCAACCAGACCAGGCCGCTCTATAACCCCCTCTGAGGCCCAGACAGACGGCTGCCTAGCTCTGACCTCACTCAACACTTAACTGACCCACTCTGACCTCACTCAACACTTAACTGACCCACTCTGACCACACTCAACACTTAACTGACCCACTCTGACCACACTCAACACTTAACTGACCCACTCTGACCACACTCAACACTTTACTGACCCACTCTGACCACACTCAACACTTCACTGACCCACTCTGACCACACTCAACACTTTACTGACCCACTCTGACCACACTCAACACTTTACTGACCCACTCTGACCTCACTCAACACTTTACTGACCCACTCTGACCACACTCAACACTTCACTGACCCACTCTGACCACACTCAACACTTCACTGGAGGAGCTCAGACCAGACTCAACACTTTACTGACCCACTCTGACCACACTCAACACTTCACTGACCCACTCTGACCACACTCAACACTTCACTGACCCACTCTGACCACACTCAACACTTAACTGACCCACTCTGACCACACTCAACACTTCACTGACCCACTCTGACCACACTCAACACTTCACTGGAGGAGCTCAGACCAGACTCAACACTTCACTGGAGGAGCTCAGACCAGACTCAACACTTCACTGACCCACTCTGACCACACTCAACACTTCACTGGAGGAGCTCAGACCAGACTCAACACTGTCTGGCTCTCTCTAGTCATAGTCAATTTTATTTAAACACGTGCCAAACTACACTGGTTTAGGAGCCCTGGCCTCTCTGGGGAAGACAGGAGTGGCACTGAGCATGTGTGACATAAACACTGACCCATCAAATATAACAGCTTGTGAGTTGGGGGCACGGGGCCCCCCAGTTCCAGAGGCCGGCGCAATGTCGGTTGATAAATTTTTAATGGTGGTGGACCAGGGGAGCGGAGGGGGGGGGGGCACGGGACAGAGCTCCTAGAAGAGGAGGAGGGGGGGGGTACAGGACAGAGCTCCTAGAAGAGGAGGAACGGAGGGGGGGGGGGGGGATACGGGACAGAGCTCCTAGAAGAGGAGGAACGGAGGGGGGGGGGGGGGGTACAGGACAGAGCTCCTAGAAGAGGAGGAACGGAGGGGGGGGGGGGGGGTACAGGACAGAGCTCCTAGAAGAGGAGGAGCGGACCGGACTGCACTGGACTGTAGCTGTAACCCTTCACAGCAGGGGGGCTGTGTTACATTCATGCAACTAATGGAAACCCACACAGCAGGACCCGCCACACACACACACACAAACACACACAAACACACACACACACACACACACACACACACACACACAAACACACACACACACAAACACACACACAGCACGCCTCGCCATTCCAGCCTGATTCCTGACACTACTGTCATTGTTGCACATCGCAATATGAGGCAGTAATGCTAATCGTATGCTGTGATTCTCAGATATTTAAAAGTGCTAATTAAGAGAGCAGTTAATTTGAGGTAAAGTCAGAAATGCACATGTACTGTCAAAACACACACACACACACACACACACACACACACACTCAGCAGGATGGTCGTCAGACTAAGAAAAAGAGATGTGTACTCTTGGAGACCAGGACAGAGTCCATGTTGTAGGTCGTCCTCTGAGGGACAGGGCCTCCCAGGAGAACCACGCTCTGAGGGACAGGGCCTCCCAGGAGAACCACGCTCTGAGGGACAGGGCCTCCCAGGTGAACCACGCTCTGAGGGACAGGGCCTCCCAGGAGAACAGCGCTCTGAGGGACAGGGCCTCCCAGGAGAACCACGCTCTGAGGGACAGGGCCTCCCAGGAGAACCACGCTCTGAGGGACAGGGCCTCCCAGGTGAACCACGCTCTGAGGGACAGGGCCTCCCAGGTGAACCACGCTCTCGACAGCAGACGTGAACCAATGACGCGTGATGTTCAGCTTAGAGAGAAGCAAACAAGCAGCTCCAGAGATAAGGGTCCCTAGCACAACCCACTCCGCTGACCAGGAAAGATGTTTGCCCTCTCGTCCGCTTCTGTTTGCTCATCGGACAGGACGAACAACCGCTTCACACACTTTTACACATGCTTGTGATCTAAATCACAAATATGTTCTTCTGCCCCCTGAGAACCGGCTAAAGCGACAGAACCGTTAATGACCGAATGCTTTTGAACACGGAGGGAGCCAGAGCCACTGGTCCAGGGTCCAAACATCCAAGAATTACAGCACCTGTGTGCAACCCTACCCTTCAGAGATGGAAACATGGCCAGTGAAGAATCAGCGCAGTGGCTGGAGATGAGGTGTGTGTGTGTATGTGTGTGTGTGGTAGTATTGGAGAGGTCTAATGATGGAGGCCAACAGTGGTGCAATGCTGTGGATCTTTGTGAAAATTGGCTTCCTGTACAGAAACCGTTCTAGCTTTCCTATGTTCAGCAGGAAGAGAATTGTTCAAGCTGTATTTCTATCAGTATTAGACTATGGTGACACTATCTATAGACATGCTTCCGTGACAACCTTGAAACCCTTGGACTGTGAAGATTTATGACGGGTGATAGTTATGACACCACCGTGTTCTTTCTTCATAAGGTGGGCTGGCCTCTCTCTCTAAGGCGTAACTATCACTGGGATTTGTTTCTTTTCAAAGCCATTATTGGTAAACTTCCACCTTACATCTGGTCTCTGTTGGACTGGAGCCTTTTCACCTACCAAACCAGATCTAATGATCGGCTTGTTCTCAGGGTTCCTCGAGTGCATTCTGTGCTTGAAATGAAATGGGCTGGCTACACCACAACACACACCTCAGGGCCAGTGCAGTTGATGTTAAAATGATGAACAGACCAGTGGAATGCTTAACATTAAGGTACACTTCATAAAAAATTAATCATGGATTCATGAATTGTTAATCACTTTGTTATTAACAGTCAATGAATATGCTTGCCACATTGCCACACAGTTAGTACTGCCATTAATGCTTTAGACGTGTTCTTTTTTTAACCTTTATTTTACCAGGTTAGTCCCATTGATATCAATTATATCATTTGCAGGGGAGACCGGGCCAAAATAGAAACAATGCTCTTGTGCTTGTGTTTAAAAACCCAATCATGAAGCCCTAACACTTTGCTTTGGATTGTGAAGAGATGAGGCAAGCCGTACGCTAGACCCAAAAAACCCGTCTGGCAGCGTCTGCTGTGTTCCTCACAGTGTCTTTAGCTCCTCTGTGAGCAGGGGGAGGCCGTAGGAACAAGCACCTCCTCTTATCTCCGTAGGAACAAGCACCTCCTCTTATCTCTGTAGGAACAAGCACCTCCTCTTATCTCTGTAGGAACAAGCACCTCCTCTTATCTCTGTAGGAACAAGCACCTCCTCTTATCTCCGTAGGAACAAGCTCCTCCTCTTATCTCCGTAGGAACAAGCACCTTCTCTTATCTCTGTAGGAACAAGCTCCTCCTCTTATCTCTGTAGGAACAAGCACCTCCTCTTATCTCTGTAGGAACAAGCACCTCCTCTTATCTCTGTAGGAACAAGAACCTCCTCTTATCTCTGTAGGAACAAGCACCTCCTCTTATCTCTGTAGGAACAAGCTCCTCCTCTTATCTCCGTAGGAACAAGCACCTCCTCTTATCTCCGTATGAAAAGAATGAACCTCAGCAGAACCAGAGTGACCTGGGACCTCAGGGATTGAACCAGTCATCCATTCAGATATACTACAGGTTCATCTAACCCTAACCCTAACCCTAACCCCAGTCATCCATTCAGATACTACAGGTTCATGCTGTATTCAGATATACTACAGGTTCATCCATTCAGATATACTACAGGTTCATGCTGGCCATTCAGATACAGCTTTCCTTTCAGATTCAGATACAGATTTCAGTTTTCCTAAAGCTGAAGACAGACAAATTTGTCATTCAGTGTGGCTGGAAAATCTATCCTTTGTTACTGGCAAAGCCTGGCTGTGCTTAGTGTGGCAGGCTTCAAAAGAGCAAACAGCAGAGCTCAATAGAACTCATACAATTAGTAAAAAGAATGATGATTTATTATGTTGAAAGAGATTCTTCTGTTATCTTTGAGGTAACAGAAACTTGAGCTAAGAGTGCTGCATGTTGTTGCTATTATTTCTTGAAAATCACACAAGTGATTCACTAAAAGCCAACAGACCAGATCTAATTGCTCCATGACGAGTTCTGTTTATGCATACATACCAATGTTTTATTGCGAAGACGACAGTGTGTGGGGGACTTAATGCAGGACAGCTGAGCAGCAGGGAATCCTTCAACGATATTCAACCCTATTCCATTTCTTCCATCTCTTCTCTCTAGGGTCTAAAACTCAGTACATATAAATACGGGTGCCGGTGATCAACGAGATGAATCCTACAGTGGTTCAGATGAATCCTACAGTGTTTCAGATGAATCCTACAGCGTTTCAGATGAATCCTACAGCGTTTCAGATGAATCCTACAGCATTTCAGATGATTTCAGATGAATCCTACAGTTGAATCCTACAGTGTTTCAGATAAAAGTGGCAAGTGTACTGTACTGTAGTTTTCCTGTATGTTTTTTACATATAAAAATGCCACTGCTCAGCGCCCTTCTGGTGCTGTGAAACCGCCCATCAGGGCATGCTTTGAAAGCGCACCCCCTAAAAAATCGTGCGCGCTGCGCGTGCGTGCCTTGTTGGTCCTGGCTTACCCGGTTCTGGGACCCACCAGACGCCACTGGTAAGTGGTGTGGCTGCCATCCTCTCCTCTCCTTCACTCTCTCCTCTCCTCTCCTTCACTCTCTCCTCTCCTTCACTCTCTCCTCTCCTTCACTCTCTCCTCTCCTTCACTCTCTCCTCTTCCTCTCTCCTCTCCTTCACTCTCTCCTCTCCTTCACTCTCTCCTCTACCTCTCTCCTCTCCTTCACTCTCTCCTCTAATCTTCTCTGCTCTCTCCAGCCCTGAGTGAACAACACTTTGCAGGGCCAATATTCTTACCCACAACATGCTTGGGTCAGACCCACTGTTTCCATCTCACTCACATCAACAGCCATTTGAAAATCTGACAGGCTAAAACAAACATTTCCCTCTGCCTCCATTTTATAAATTCTTTAAGCTGTTTTCCTTGAATTATTCATCCGCCAGCAGAATCCAGAGACTTGCCCTGATGCTTTAGGAACCAGATGGACGGCGTGAGTGAATGATTCCTAAACACAAAACAAATGTTTGAAAGTGGACAGTGCCAGAGGAAAGACGTTTATTATTTGCACAACTAGCGGGCTGGTTGTACAAATGTCCGCTGATGTTACATCATGAGGTCAATTTACAGTAATTATGAAGCTTTTACACTTTAAAAGAAAGGTCTAAAGAATATGGATAAAATGATAATTCCTAAAAAAAATGAATATACGAAAATTACGAGTTAAAAAGAATTCAGGTAGAGGCAATGATAACAGATCCCTAAACATCCAAAGACCCACAGCTGCATGAAGTCATGTTCAGATGCAGTGAAACAGCCCATCTTCAGCTATGTGCTACCCAGCCAGCCGACCTCTGGCCCCGTCAGACCCTAACCCAAACCCTGACCCTGACCCCGTCAGACCCTAACCCAAACCCTGACCCTGACCCCGTCAGACCCTAACCCAAACCCTGACCCTGACCCCGTCAGACCCTAACCCAAACCCTGACCCTGACCCCGTCAGACCCTAACCCAAACCCTGACCCTGACCCCGTCAGACCCTAACCCAAACCCTGACCCTGACCCCGTCAGACCCTAACCCAAACCCTGACCCCGTCAGACCCTAACCCAAACCCTGACCCCGTCAGCCCAGAGCCCGTCCCATACAAGCCACAGTGATGCACTCACCTGAGAAGAAGTTCTTGGTCCGCAGGTAGCTGACACTCAGCCGGAGGATGGACAGTTTGTCCAGACTGGAGGTGACGTCCTCTGGGAAGGGCAGCAGATGGGCCAGACGGTCCAGTTCAGAGTTCAGACGGTCCCGGTGGCGCTTGGACGGGTTGGACTTCACCACCTCAGAGGAGGCCGGCTTCACTCTGAGCAGGAAGACATGGGAGTCAGGACTTACTGCCACAGATGCACAATCACTGACAGGAGTATTTCTTATCTACTAATTGCATAATAACAATAATAATAACAACAAAAACAACAACAATAATAACCAGTATAATAATGAGTATAATAATGTTACATTTTGTAACATTATAATGGGGGGTTATAATGGTTGAAGGCATTAGTTTACTTGGTCGGGGCAACTTTAAAAAGAACATTATTGAAGTAGGCTAAGCTAAGTAGCTACTAAGTAAGCTCTGATTTTGGTTTGATTAGTCTAAAGGCCTACACAATTTTCACCAATGTCATACTGAATTTAAATCCATCCAAATCCATCAATATGAGGCACTTTTACTTTTTATATGACATGAAATGCCTATACGTTATAAATATCCCGTGTGACAGGAAGGCCTAATGAAACCACACTATGCTTCATCATGCCCAGAACGGGGCTCTATTTCTGAACCATATAGTTCAGACCCTGATTCCATCTATACTGTAAACAAGTAATAATCCGGGTTTCCGGTTCTTACCCTCTCACCACCGGTTTGCGTCTCTTCCGTCCCGCGTACATGGTGATGATGGTGGTGATGATGGTGATGTGATCAGGAGCTGCGCGCTGCGACCAGGTTATTAACGCTGTAGCCTAACGTTACTCAAACCACCCCATAAACCAACCCCCGCAATACTCTCCAATATATACTCTTTTTTCCCTATTATAAGCATGAAAAATATAGCTGTCTTTTTCGGCAGTTTTGATTAGTAGGCTATTCCCAAGTATCACTATACTACGAAGCGTAAATCTGCTTGCACCGTTAGTTTATCAGTCAGCCGATGCAAATAACAAACATGTAGGCCTAATGCGCTGAATATAAATGCTTAACTGTAATTGCATATGCATTTCTCAGTAAATTAGAAGTTCAATAATAAACTGGCATTGACAGCCTAAACGGACGTAACAAAAGTGGCAGCAAGTGCATCTCTTCCATGGATGGCGCTTCACAGAGAAAATCCTTTTGACCTTCATCGGAAAGACAAATTCGATATTCTTGCCGGCATAAAGTTTATACTACTACTGGAAATGTATCTAAAGTAAAACAACGACCTTCAAATAGACTATTTAAAGCTGTTTCTCTTATCCATGTTTGAAAATCGCCTCTTGTGGCACGAGCGAAAGCGCGCTCTGAAACAGCTCAACCCGGCGGCTGCGCGCGCAGACTGACCAGAGACCGGGCGCGCGAGGATCAGAGGCTGGTGGTTGGGACGCGCGCGAGGATCAGAGGCTGTGGTGGGGACGCGCGCGAGGATCAGAGGCTGTGGTTGGGACGCGCGCGAGGATCAGAGGCTGTGGGGATCAGAGGCTGTGGTTGGGACGCGCACGAGGATCAGAGGCTGTGGTTGGGACGCGCGCGAGGATCAGAGGCTGGTGGGTGGGACGCGCGCGAGGATCAGAGGCTGGTGGTTGGGACGCGCGCGGGGATCAGAGGCTGTGGTTGGGACGCGCGCGAGGATCAGAGGCTGTGGTTGGGACGCGCGCGAGGATCAGAGGCTGTGGTTGGGACGCGCGCGAGGATCAGAGGCTGTGGGGATCAGAGGCTGTGGTTGGGACGCGCGCGAGGATCAGAGGCTGGTGGGTGGGACGCGCGCGAGGATCAGAGGCTGGTGGTTGGGACGCGCGCGGGGATCAGAGGCTGGTGGTTGGGACGCGCGCGAGGATCAGAGGCACCGAGGAGTGCGCGCACGCACGGGCACGCGCCAGAACCAGAGGTCTGGAGGTCAAAGGGCTATGATGAGATAATCTTCAACCGTGTTTGCGCGCTCATGTGTCGTGTGATTGTGTCTTTGTCACTGTTGACACTGTTGGGTTGATGGAATAGGACAGTAGACGGTTTATTTTTCAAACGCACATTGTTGTTGATAGGTTCTGTGAAATCAATCTATACTGAGGTACATGATTGGATACTGTGGTAGCAGCACAGGTGCCTCGAGGTAGGTCTACAGTAGCTTCACACTGGCCCACTGAATAAAGCCCTAACCCTAACCCTAACCCTAGCTCAAACTAAGGGGTTAGAGCGCTCTCTAGTGCTGACAGAATGCTACAATAAGGAAAGAACTGCAAGGGCACTGATTTGTGGCCTACACCAGGTAATGTTAAGAATCACACCGTTTAACAGATCCAGCATACATGTTTTTGAGTAAATAAAAAAACTTTAATATAATGGAGATGAAATATGAGAGTAAGCATAAAAGGTAACTGCTGATACATTGTTAAAAGGCAAATAACAAAAGGCATTATATACTTTATGCTACTGTATACTGAAGAGACATGACAAGAAAGGTTACAGACTCATGTTGTGCAGGAAAGTTACAAAAGTACATAAAAGGTGTGAGGCTTATGCATGCCACGTGACATGAAATTGATACAAGGAAAACAATGTATACAATACACCAACACTGCACTTCGAAGTCTCAGTTCCCTGGGAAGAAACTAACATCTGATAGTGTGCCTCAGTTGCTCAGAAGCCGACAGGAATATTGAATACTATACTGAATATGGACATAGTGATGGAATTCTACTGAGACAGAAACCTGTCCACAGCAGTTGTCAAATGATTATTCAGAAGTTGAGTTTTTGTAACTTCACAGGTGGATTCTAAACCGCAAGCCTACAATGTTCTACTGCCATTTCACTATGTTCAAGCCAAGGAACCAATAGAGGAAAAACATAAACCAAAGACATTTGATGTCTTTTTGCACATTTAAGGAGTCAAAGGCACTCAAAGGGGTGGGGGATACCCCCTCCCCAAACAAAGATAATCTCATGATTCCTCCCCATTCCCTGCCCAGACAAGGTTTTTTTTTATAACTCTGGACCCGACTGGAATATAATGAATCCATGTTGAATGATTTGTCTCATCGTTCTCATAGTGTAGCTGCCTCTCTAGGACACATCCTTGACTTGTCAGGGGCACTGAATCAACCACACCACCTTCTAAACAACAGTCAATAAATTAATCACAAAAATGACAAAGTCAAACATTTTCACAATTTGGTTTCGGAGAGCAAATCCACATTTCATTTTGAATAGTGGTTGTTTTTTTTTCTAGCAACATGCTATTCCTTTCGATAAATCTAAGTCAAGCCACCATTCTAGCGAGGAGAGGGCTTTTCATGTTAACCTTGGGTCTATACCTCCATAGTATCATACTTATTTTTCTGCAGCCTTGCTGCAACAGACAAAATACCAGTCCTATCCTTTGGCAATCTGGCTGAAAAACAATCAAACAAATGTAGCTAATAACAGAATGGTTCTGGGGTTAGGGTTAGGGTTAGGGTTAGAGTTAGGGTTAGGATGCAGCAAGTACGGCACAATGAGACCATTTGATGGTCGGCATCATGCACCATGTCTCAAGATGACTAGAAGTGAGTTAATGTCTATATTAACTTGAACCATCTTCTCTGACTGGGTCGATCTGAGGCGTCTCCTTGGGAGTGTTTATTCCAATAGGAGGACTAACAAATACAAATGTAGGTGTACAGAGGCACTTAACAAAACAATACAGAACATACCTGGCTCAATGACAAAACTTTGATTAAATGCTTATAAAAATATAAAAGATGCATTTTCCAAAAAAAAACAAAAACTGAGTGATGTTATCATTACATTCTGAGGGACATATGTTGCCGTAATATGATATCAAAAATGAGCTGAATTTGTGTCGCATGAACGTACTGCACAAGTGCACATGCAAGAATCACAGGTGGGTGTGAGAGAACGCATCTCATGAAACCAATTATTCCTGTTTGGCTTTCCTTTCCATTGCTGCAAGAACCAGTCACCACACTCGGACACTTCTTCTTGGGAATGCCTACGCTCTCTCCAGCCTGATGTATACCTATACATACATCATATCAATTTACACAATCTTTATTTTCCAACCCTTTATAGGTGCATATTTTTTTCAGACGCAAATGCTCATCTTTATCTTGACTAAATAGATTATATTCACAGGAAGCCCCCCCTAACCCCTATTTGGCTTACAGTACACTCTTCCTTCTAGAATTTGTCTCCGAGTAACTATCAAGTGTTATTTCAAATCTTCTGAAATCTTGTCGTCTGAAATCACATCCCAACTCTTTCCTCTATACTTCATAGTCTGACCTGCTGTCAGTCGACAACCAACTGTTCACTTGTCCTTTTCTTTCCTAAAGCTGACATCCTTACAACATCAAACAGGGATACAACCGATAAGCAGGTTTGGTTTTGGGGCACTGAGGGGATCGCTCTAACTCCATGGTTGAAGTAGACAAGGGAAGAGCTCCAGTTAAATTTGTTGTCAGTGAAGTTTGCTTGGAAACTACAAGCCAGATGTCCGGAGTTTATTTCTTTTAGGCTTATTTTTTTTCCTTGGGGAGAGGACAGACTTGGCCTTTCTTCTGAGCCTCCAGAGCCAGGCTTGCTGGTGGACTCTGCAGACACATCTTTGAGTCTGTGACTGTCTGCGTTTAGAGACGAGAGCATCTCTCTATGTCCTTCTGCTGTAGGACGTTCCTTCCAGCTGTCATGACCTTTGGTTTGATAGTTCTATGATAAGTAGGTGGTTCCACTGGGCAGGGGCAGCAGGGGGAACAATCCACTATTCTCCATTGGGCTGCTCTTGATCTGGGAGAGGGAAAAGGCCAATCAAACATATGCATCAGAAAGACCTCGCTAAAGCATGTGGCAATGACATACTGTCTTAGCATCATTTTTTAACATCACCATTCACAACAGAATATGACACGGTATTATCCAATGCTCCAAAAGTGAGCGTACACACAAGCATTGGAGCATACATCAAAATCAGGCCCACTCATACGTAGCTCCTGCTAGCACACGTCCTAGCGTACGATGCCTGGACAGTGCTGTGCTGGCGGTGTTACCTGTGTCTGAGGTACTGCTGCTGGACCAGCTGGCAGGATGGAAAGCTGATGATGGTGGTGTCCTCCAGAGGGATGACCAATGCCCAGGCCAAGGGTCTGCCGGGGCTCCTCTGGAGGCAGCAGGATGGAGGCCATGGGTTGCTGCAGTGGGGGCAGTTTGTCCTCTGGCAAGAGGGGGTCGAGGAGCATCTGCCTCCCTGGGACGTGCACCAAGGCCTGGTTCTCGAACATACAGCTGTTGGAAGGCACTAGAGACTGGGTCCCCAAAGCCCCGAGAGGGAGCACCATCTGGGGATTCTTCTGAGGCTGGAACATGACCGGGTGGTTCTGCGAGTTCTGTGGAATGAGCTCCGGGAGAGAGTCTCTTCGGAAGTCAGGCATCTGGTTGAAATGGCTGTCTAAGTGCTGAAGTCCATTTTGTAGAGAGGCGGGCAGCTGCTGCTGTTGATGTTGGTGTTGCCAAGACTCTGTTTGATTCATGATATTTTGGTCATACGTTTCCAAAAGGATTGAATTGGGGACGGAGGGAACCCATTGGTTTTCCTGACAAGGGGCAAGATGATTTGACCGTCTTCCAGAGCCCTGGCCCTGAAAACCCATTGGCTGAGCAGGCATTCTGTGCTGCAGGTGGTTCTGAATCGGCATGGGACTAGGGTGGAGCTGGCCAATGGGGGTCTGAGGTCCTGAGTGCATCTGCCTCAGAGAACCAGGCCCCAGGCCGTTCTGCCTGGCGGGGACAGGCTGGACCTGGGAGGCTTGGAAGCTCTGCCTGAGCTTGTTCTGGCTCTGCGCACACGAGCCCAGCAGCTCGGGGTTGAAGATGGCCTGTGTGTGGTGCCCCAGGCTGTTGGGAGTGCTAAGCTGGTGCTTGAGTCCCAGTGACTGGGGGAAAGAATTTGAGGCTATCTGCTGAAGTGTGGGGCCATTCTGAGCACCGGGGTCCATCTGAGGGCCCAAGTGTGTCAGCTTCATCATTCCCAGGACGGAGTTCTCTTTCTCAGCCGGACTCTGCCCTCCGTTCCATGGAAACTGGCTCTGTGTCTCCATGGTCCAGTTTAAGCTTTGGGTCCCGGGTAGCAGGGAGTTCTGCAGGTTCATGGCGGGCAGACAGGCTGCGGGCTCCAGGAGGGGGCCCAGGCCCCCTGGAGAGGTGAGCTGCTTGGGCAGCTTGAGACCGTTCTCCTGGAGGAGGTGCTCCTCCACGTAGTTGAAGATGTCCTCGCTGAGGATGTCGTTGAGGTCGTCGGAGAGCTCGCAACTGCTGGCGTTCATTTTTAGCAAGGTGCTCTCCCAGTCCTTCAGCTCTGCCGGGTCCACGTCCAGGCTGGTGCTGAGGCTGCTGTCCACCAGGATCTGCTGCAGGCTCTCCAGCATGTCCTGCACCGTGGCCTCCTCCTTCACCAGCCCGGCGCCGGATTTGGGCTCCGCGTGCTGCCAGGTGTCCCCGGGAACGCTGGTCAGGGCGTGGCTGTCCTTGAACGCCATGTCATTGAGGGAGCACATGGAGCCAGGCTCGCTGGGCTGCCTATAGACCGCCTGGTCCTGCTGGAGCAAGGAGCCCAGCAGGGAGTCGGGGTCCAGGTCCATCTCCTCCACCACCTTCCGGATCTTGGGCGCCTTGCCTTGGGACGGGATGTCAGCCATGTCCAGGGAGAGGCCCTGCTCGTAGAGGACGCCCTCCCCCGTGGCAAAGGTGAAGGGCAGCTGCAGTCTCCTAACACGTAGGTGCTCCTCCCCCTCCTCGTTCCTGCGGGGGACAGACACAGACATACATCACACGCATCCTGCTTATGGGACGGCGGGAGAGAGTGATACGCATTTCTTTTTTTGATGGGGGACACGACTGTCTACTCACGTCAGCGCTCTCTGTCGGGCCACGATGAAGTCGGGCCGTCCGTTCTTGTAGACCAGTCGGGCGTTGGCCTGGACCCATACCCAGGACCCTGGTTTGGTCAGCAGGCGGAACACGGTGAGGCCACTCTCTCCTGTGTTAATCACTGGGGAGGAGGGGGGGGGGGCAGTAACAAGATAAATTAACAACAGCCCATTTCAATATCGTTTTAAGTCACAGTATCTAAATGTGTGTGAACGCAGGCACGACTTACTTCGGACATGGTTGTCTGCGCAGTACATCATGTCGGCGGCATGGATGAACTGGTATCCCGAGCCGCGCATACACAGCTCTACCTCGCTGTAGCCCAGAACCACTTTCCCCCTGAGGAAGACGACAGGGATGAATACAACAGAGAAACAGTTAGACAATAGTCGTCAAATGTCCCCCAAAGAGAAAAAAGTTAGATACATGTATCAATGGGAAGCTCTACCTTGTATCAATGCCCATGGGGGAGAAGTCCAGCTTGTGCTTGGTCTGGAAGATGAGGGTCTTGGTTCTGATCTCCAGGATGGACGGAGGCTGGAGGGGGGTGGCGATGAGGAACAGGGCCAGGTGGGGGTGGCTGATGGTCCCGTCGTCTGACACCTTGTTCTGCCCGTGGAGGTACTTCAGACGCCCGTGGAAGTTCAACGCCTTGACACAGAGAATAGCAGAGCAGAGGTTAGGGAGCTTCTCCCTCTGGGTGTCAAGCAACAGTAATACTAAAAACACGCAAAAATATGTTGTGTGAAGTGTACCTGTATGAAATCACTTATAAAGGGGTACTTATTTATTTTCTGATTATATTAACTCCAATAAATGTATTCTAGGGTTTATCTGCGGACATGATTATTGGCGAGTGTGTCAGGAGTGAGAGACGTGTTCACCAGGAAGCCGGAGGAGTTGTCTAGGAGGCAGCGGAAGCGGCAGACGAAGCTTCTCTCCAGGAAGGAGGAGTTCTCAGGAGGAATCCGATGTGGCTCGTAGCTCACGATGTTGCAGCTGAGGTCACTGCTGATGTCACTGCTCTGCGAGGCCACTGATGAGTCACACACACACACGCACACACACACACACACAGAGGAGGAGGACGTTGCCGCATCCACAAAAACAATCCGGCATTTCAAAGAAAAACACGATCTACAGACAGAAACAAAGAATATTCCATCATCGCCACTGCAGACATGAACATGTAAGCTGTTTATCCATGTCTGGACTAAGGGGCTCTCACTGTCAGTTCCCAGTTCCCCGTTTGGGTTGAGGGCGAAGTGCAGCTGTCTGCGGAACAGGGCCCTGTCGTCTGCGTGGACCAGCTCAAACACGCTCTGGTGGACCACGTCGGACTGCGGAGAGAGAGAGGCATGGCAGGGGGTCAGGGGTCAGGCTCAGGACAGAAACACAGGCGTTGTTTACCCAGCATGCTTTGAGGATAAACAACACAGGTCCGGTTATTAGTAATCTGCCTGAAACATAGGACCTGTTTTCTCAGAGGAAGCCTATTGACTTCTTCCCCTCAGTGATGTCATCATTGGATAGGTGAAATTGTGTGCTCATCTACACAGCTGTTCCAAATCCATTCATATCCTACTGATGTGAGATCAGACATTATGTGAGATCAATTTCTTAAAATGAAGGTGGGAGGAACCATGTATTAGTAAAAAAAAAGAAACAGGACCTCTTTATTTGGCCAGATTGTGTTCACACACATTACATTCAGTGAGTGGCGACACACATTACATTCAGTGAGTGGCGACATGGCACACACATGCAACTTTTGGGGGTCGCCGGTGGAAATAGTTCCCAAGCCGTCCTCCTCCAGGAGCAGTGGGCAGCCATTGTTCACCAAGTCCAAGTGCTCAGTCCAGGTCCTGGTCAGGGACAGGACTGAAGAGCATTCTGTTCTTCTGCATGTTTTTCATATTGGGAAACCCTTGCGAACATGCAAACTCACGGCTGTGATGCGGCAGTACAAGGAATCACTTGAGTGATATTGGGGTTCATTGTTTTGCTCAAGGACACTTCGGCACACTGCATGGAGCTGGGATTGAACTGGGGACCTTGCGATCCCCAGCCAGCTGCTCTACCTGCCGACCTACATACCGCCCCAGTACAATGGGTATGTAAATCATCAGATGCAAAACAACATCTACACACTGCCCTCTAGTGGTCTGGCTGTCTGACTGCTCGGCTCTGTGCTGGGTTGGGAGGAGAGAGGAGGTAGGGTGGGTGTTACCCTCCCAGTACCTATCCCTAGTGACGTCCTGCCCTTGGCAAGAGAGAGTGAACAGCACTGTATTGTTTTCACTGATGAATAGTCTGGAGATACAGCCAAGTGTCTTTCCTGGCTCCAGAGACGGCTCTCCAGAGACCCTAACCCTAACCCAGGCCAGTGGTGAACATAAAGTACTGAACATACAAACACACACACACACACACACACACACACACACACATACACACACATTTATTAACGTCCCCATAGGTAAAAATTACAAACAGGGACACAAAATTACATACAGGGACACAAATACAAAAGGTGCAGTCAGTATACAATCACAATTCATGGACCAGCTGCATAACTTTCTTTTTCACACATCTTTCAAGGGTACAAGTAGCAGCGTCTCCACCATATATGGCGGCTGCCTATGACAGCACACTACCAGAGACTGCTGAGCACACTACCAGAGACTGCTGAGCACACTACCAGAGACTGCTGAGCACACTACCAGAGACTGCTGAGCACACTACCAGAGACTGCTGAGCACACTACCAGAGACTGTTGAGCACACTACCAGAGACTGCTGAGCACACTACCAGAGACTGTTGAGCACACTACCAGAGACTGTTGAGCACACTACCAGAGACTGCTGAGCACACTACCAGAGACTGCTGAGCACACTACCAGAGACTGCTGAGCACACTACCAGAGACTGTTGAGCACACTACCAGAGACTGTTGAGCACAATAGCAGACTCCTCACTACCAGGGGCGCAGCAGTGAATAAAATTCCCTCTTTTCTCAGTCTCCTCTTTCTGTGAAATCATAATTAGAGTATAATAAATAATATTTTGTGTCAAGTGTTTACGTGTTTTTGCGCTTTGAAAAACGTGGCATGGTGCACCGCAGCTGAGGGAGTTGCCTTGGCAACTTGTGTGATGAGATTCGGGAGAAGCTGGAGACATCGCATGACTGGCCGGGTAGAGAATAGGCTGTTTGAGACCCTCCACTTCCCCCCACACACCCACACACACTCCCCAGCCCTCCCAGGGCTGAACTGCTGCCACTAATGATGTTCTCACCCTGGAGAGACGGCTCTAATCAGCTGGATCTCTCTCCAGAAATGAGCCTGGAGCCAGGCACACCCTCCGAGGCAGAGACCACCAAGGTCTGACCGAGTGGGTCTGCCCAGTGCAGCTTTACACAACTTTTCACCTCATCTCAGACACGCTGAGGTAACACTGAGGTAACACTGCAGGGAGCGTGTTTGTTTTGAGTGAGGCCTGATTGGCTGTGGCTTGTCTTCAGAACATTACATTTATTACATGTAATATTATTATTTATTACAGCGCAAACGTCAGAAACAACCTAATGTTCCAAGTTCCAGGACAGAACTGTGTGTAAGTGTGTGTTTGCATGTGTGTGTGTGCGTGCATGCGTTGGCCCTGGTGCTGGTTCTGAATCCAGAAGACCGAGCGGTGGTCACGCCGCGGTTCAGCACATGTGACTCAGAGGCGTTTGCCTTCCACCTATCAGAGGACCGGCGTGTCAGTGCTCTCTTACTGACCCTCAGGCCTCCCAAGAACTCAGCTTGAAGCTCCCTGTGGGTGAAGTGCATGTACTTGAAGGCCATTTGTCTGCCCCTGAACTTTAGACTTGTAAATACATCCGATTTTACGATGGAGGGTGCCCAGATCAAATACATATGCATGACACATATTTTCTCCATCACACACGCACGGATGCACGTGCACACACACACACACACACACACACACACACACACCTTTTGTGAACCTTGCTGCTTCAGTCAATTACGGCCAAAACTTTGAGACAGTTGACAATTTCAACTGGTTTAAAACTGAAGACCAGGCACAGATGACTACATCATGTATGCTATCGGCTGCTAGAGGCTGCTATATGCTGCAGGTTTAACTGCCTGAACTGTTTCATATGACGCCCTGAGCCGGTGGATAGGGGTTGTCAGGAACGGCCATGTGTACATGGAGTACAATGTCTACATAGAGCATCAGTAGGTCGTCCTCAGACGAGCTCGACAGCGAAGTCTCCAATCATCTCGGTCGTCCATACATCCAGCCAGTGCTGCAGAACTCTCCACTCCTGCGTCCCTCCTCAGTACATCCACGCATGTTGGTGTGGGACGTCCTCTTAATCGGTGCCCGTGTGTTGGCTCCCAGAGCACCAGCTTGCTGGCTGGGAGTTCATGAAGTCTGTGGCAGTGGCCAGCAAGTTTCATCCTCCTGGATGCCACTTTCTCACTCGGCTTTGGTAGCCCCCCCATACAGATGCTTGTTGGTAACATGCTGGTTCTGGTTGACATTTAGCACCACACGCAGCATTCTGGTGTAGCACCCATCCAGAGCCTTCTGCAGGGTGGGCTTCAGGGTCCAAGTTTCACAGCCGTATAGGAGGACAGACTCCACGGTCGCATGGAAGAAGCTCAGTTTGATGTGTCGAGGGAGATTGGAGTTCCACACACTATTCATGCCATTCAGGGTCCTCCATGCCAGCGCTTTTCTCACCTCAAGATTCAAGATTTCAAGATTTCCTTTATTGTCATTGTAACATTGCTGGTACAACGAAATTAGAACTCACACCTAACAGGGCTCCAATAATAAAATAGAAAAGTAGATAAATAATAAAAGAAATATATGTAAAAGTACACTAACGCATACACACTCACACCATTATACACATGCACACACTATATACATAAATAGCTAAATATTTACATATTGCACATTGCACAGGTAGATAGTTATTCCACTTGTGTGTTCCACAGTGGATATTGCATTGGGTGTACAGTATATTGCACAAAATGTATGTAGTAGCAGCATGTATATTAAGACATATTTTTCAGTGCAGAGTTCAGTGTGGTGATTGCCCTTGGATAGAAACTGTTCAGCAGCCTAGTGGTGCGTGTTTTAGCAGTTCTGTAGCGTCTGCCTGACGGCAGGAGGTTGGGTGATGGCCGGGGTGGGTGGGGTCCTTGACCATGCTGGTGGCTTTCCTAGGGCAGCGGGAGGTGTAGATCCTCGATGGCAGGGAGGTGTTGGTAATCTTTCCTAGGGCAGCGGGAGGTGTAGATCCTCGATGGCAGGGAGGTGGGTGGTGGTAATCTTTCCTAGGGCAGTGGGAGGTGTAGATCCTCGATGGCAGGGAGGTGTTGGTAATCTTTCCTAGGGCAGTGGGAGGTGTAGATCCTCGATGGCAGGGAGGTGGGTGTTGGTGATCTTTCCTAGGGCAGCGGGAGGTGTAGATCCTCGATGGCAGGGAGGTGTTGGTGATCTTTCCTAGGGCAGTGGGAGGTGTAGATCCTGGATGGCAGGGAGGTGTTGGTGATCTTTCCTAGGGCAGTGGGAGGTGTAGATCCTCGATGGCAGGGAGGTGTTGGTAATCTTTCCTAGGGCAGTGGGAGGTGTAGATCCTCGATGGCAGGGAGGTGTTGGTGATCTTTCCTAGGGCAGTGGGAGGTGTAGATCCTCGATGGCAGGGAGGTGGGTGTTGGTGATCTTTCCTAGGGCAGCGGGAGGTGTAGATCCTCGATGGCAGGGAGGTGTTGGTGATCTTTCCTAGGGCAGTGGGAGGTGTAGATCCTCGATGGCAGGGAGGTGGTGGTGATCTTTCCTAGGGCAGTGGGAGGTGTAGATCCTCGATGGCAGGGAGGTGTTGGTGATCTTTCCTAGGGCAGTGGGAGGTGTAGATCCTCGATGGCAGGGAGGTGTTGGTAATCTTTCCTAGGGCAGTGGGAGGTGTAGATCCTCGATGGCAGGGAGCTGGGTGGTGGTGATCTTTCCTAGGGCAGCGGGAGGTGTAGATCCTCGATGGCAGGGAGGTGTTGGTGATCTTTCCTAGGGCAGTGGCAGGTGTAGATCCTCGATGGCAGGGAGGTGTTGGTGATCTTTCCTAGGGCAGTGGGAGGTGTAGATCCTCGATGGCAGGGAGGTGTTGGTGATCTTTCCTAGGGCAGTGGGAGGTGTAGATCCTCGATGGCAGGGAGGTGTTGGTAATCTTTCCTAGGGCAGTGGGAGGTGTAGATCCTCGATGGCAGGGAGGTGTTGGTAATCTTCTTGGCTGAGTTGACGACTCTCTGCAGAGCCTTCTTCTCAGCCGCAGAGCAGCTCCCGTACCACACACAGATCCCGTAGGCCAGGACACTCTCAATGGTGCAGCGGTAGAAGGACACCAGATGTTGTTGTGACATGTTCACTTTCCTGAGTGATCTCAGGAAGTAGAGCCGCTGTTGTGCCTTCTTCACCAGAGAGTGGGTGTTGTTTGGCCTTGAGAGATCCTCTGAGATGGTGGTGCCCAGGAACATGAAGCTGGAGACTCTCGACTTCTTCTCCGTTTATGTGCAGAGGGGGAAGATGTCCTTGTTTCCGCCTGAAGTCAATGATGAGTTCCTTGGTCTTCTTGATATTCAGTGTCAGGTTGTTCTCCAGCGGATCAGCCTCCCCACCTCCCCCCTGTAGGCTGACTCGTCGCCCCCAGTGATCAGCCCCACCACTGTTGTGTCGTCTGCAAAATTTGATTATTGTGTTCGAGTCATGGGTCGGCAAGGTCCTGTTCGGATGAGTTGACCCAGGAACCCAGGTATTTGAAGTCGCTAACTTCTGCTAGAGCAATGCCCCCTGCTGTCTTGAGAGGTGGGTGGTCCAGGGGGGTGTTGTAAGTGATTGCCTCAGTCTTCTTTGCATTCAACCTGAGGCCAACCCTGGCACATTCTGCCTCTACTCTGTTCAGGGGCTCCTGTGCCTGCTCCACACGGTTTGACATCAGACAAATATCATCTGCATCTAGGTCTGCCAGGACTACAGCAGGGTTTCTTCTAGAGTTCCTAGGTGTTATTATGAAGCCAAGCTCCTGCTCCTGCCCACTGATGGCTTTCCTAAGCACGTAGTCCAGGGCTACAATGAAGAGGAATGGGGCAAGAGTGTCCCCCTGTAGCACCCCTGCTAGGATGTCGAACTCCTCACTGTTGCCATCCGGGGTTACCACTCTGGCTCTTGTGCCCTGTACATGGCCTCTATGGCCCAGAGTAGGTTAGGAGGGACCCTGTAGGCCTTAAGGATTTTCACCATCACGCCTCTGTGTATTGAGTCAAAAGCTTTTTTGAAATCAATAAAACACAGGACTGCTGTTAGGTTGTTCTTTTTCACCTCCTCGATGATCCTCCTTAAGGCCAGGATGTGGGCTACGGTGGTCCTTCCTTTTCTGAAGCCATTTTGGTTGTCCCTCAGGTGAGGGTCAATGGCATCTCGAATCCGGTTTAGTATCATGTGGTTGTACATTTTCACTATGACACATGTCAGGCTAATGCCACAATAGTTGTCTGGCTTAGACATATCTCCAGATTTCGGCACTGGGATGATGTTGGAGAGGGACCATATAAATCGGAAAATCGTTGCGCGTACCTTTTGGAACTTGCGGATGTCTGCAACTCTTAGTACGCGAATCCTGAACAAGGTTTTATAAATGAGGCCCCAAGCCTCCACCACAACCAGTACCACAGACCAGGCCTCCACCACAACCAGTACCACAGGCCAGGCCTCCACCACAACCAGTACCACAGACCAGGCCTCCACCACAACCAGTACCAAAGACCAGGCCTCCACCACAACCAGTACCACAGACCAGGCCTCCACCACAACCAGTACCACAGACCAGGCCTCCACCACAACCAGTACCACAGACCAGGCCTCCACCACAACCAGTACCACAGACCAGGCCTCCACCACAACCAGTACCACAGACCAGGCATCCACCACAACCAGTACCACAGACCAGGCCTCCACCACAACCAGTACCACAGACCAGGCCTCCACCACAACCAGTACCACAGACCAGGCCTCCACCACAACCAGTACCACAGACCAGGCCTCCACCACAACCAGTACCACAGACTGGGGCTGGGGTCTATGGGCAGGTTCTCTGGGGACTTTATACCCACCAAAAGACCCTGCTTGCGAGGTGGTACTCTTGCTGGGGGACAGAACATTTCTGATTGGCTGAGCCTACTGGCAAAGTTTTATTTCAACAGCGCCATGTTTAAATTCACTGTACATAAAAGCTTCCGTGTTCACCGATCACAGTGATTTAACAAATTAATTTTCTAAAACGGAATTAATCCCAAACATATAAACACGAACATGCTTTAATAGTTCAATATTTTTGTGACTAAGACATCTGATGGAAAAAATAAATTTTCCCATAGACAGATTGAGGTTTATAATATAACCGCGATCACAACCAAAACACTTCTGTGTTTACTGCAGAGTATCGCAGGGATTTCTCAAACTAAACTGTATAAATACATAAATACCATACATGTAAAATGTTTTTCCCATTGACAGAAATACAAGAATGTTCACTCTCTCGCAACGGCCTTGATATAGCAGGCTATAGTAAGTAGGCGAGTCACTTATATCTGCGCACGGGGGAGAGGATCCTACCTGGCTGTCATAACGAGATCTACATGTGCAGTTCTAATGAATAGGGAGTTCTAGTGATCTACATGCAGTTCTAGGGAATAGGGAGTTCTAGTGATCTACATGCAGTTCTAGGGAATAGGGAGTTCTAGTGATCTACTGTACATGTGCAGTTCTAGGGGACTTTCCCCCGGGAGAAAAGTACAGGGGACTTTCTGGGCCTGAAAGCCCTTCAGGGCTCCACCACGGGTAGAATATGTGTCAATGAAGAGCAAACACACACATGCACATACATGGACTGTACTGTTACACTGTGAACTCTATGCAGACATTCTTTCTGAACTGTTTTTTCACCTCTCAAACTTTTATGTAAATTTTAATGATTTCGATGATTTAAATAAATTGTGTGCTATTTTAGCATGTAAACATAGTACCAATGAAAGTACCAAAGCCTGCTATCTCATCCTTAACAGAAGACAGTCCTTCATGAGCCTATGAATTCCTTTTACTGTTTTTGTCCGTAATTGATTGATTGTAACATTGTGATGTTTTTACAGTACTATAATGTACACTTTTTCCTATAGATTCTTATTTGGTGTCTCATAACTCTACATGAGTGGTCCTCAATGACTTCATTGTTATTGATACTATTGTAATGTGTGTGTGTTGAGGAGTGACAGATAAATACACTTTTATCTTATCTTTATCTTATCTTTCATACAGGCATTGTCTTTCTTTGTTTTATGTCTGCCACCGTGTAACTGCTGCTGCACACTCTTGAAAAAGAGATTTTTGAGTCTCCTTTCCTGGTTGAGTGGACATTCGGGGTGGACAGAGTGGGCGATCAGGGTGGACAGTGTCCTGCTCCTGCTGTAGCTCACCTGGTGGAAGCCGAGGTAGTCCTGGATGGTAGGAGAGGAGTAGAACACCTGGCCTTCCGCTGTGACCACTAGGACGAAGCCGTTCAGAGCCTGGAGACAAATAGGACCAGCGTCAGACAAACAACATCAGATTTCATTTAATTTCAAACCTTTATTTACTCGTAAAGCACTGAGGTTTCCCTCATTTACAGTGTTGACAAGTTCACACAAATACATAAATAACAACAAAGCAAATACAATACACAATAATAATAATAATCAGTGGCAATTTTACATTAGGGGCAGGTGGGGCAGTGCCCCACCAGGTGGCGCTGTTGTGCAAGATGCATCTTAGCCTACAACTGTGTTTCGGAAAAATCTATTTTATAATTAATACAAAATAGTGATTCAGTGGTGAGAATATCATGTATATAATAAACCTGACTGACAATATTTATAGTGCTGTTTTGCAGTAATTCCCTTTGTATGCGTGTCACAGACTGCTCTGACTTGGCAGAGGGGCACCGAAGTGTTTTCCCCTACTGTTGCTATAGCGACAATGTGAGCGTGGTTTGGAGTAATGTGAAAAAATATAATGCAGATTTTATTGGGTGGAGGGGCAGAAAAGTCTCTTCACCTATGAAATCAGCCTGGCAACAGGTTTAGCCTATGTGACCAGGGAATAACAAAACAACGTTGATCAAAGTTGAACTACTGGGTCGTTGTCGATCTACGTTAGCCAATTCTGCTAGCTAAAGTTTATTTTTATTTTTATTTTTTATTTTTATTAGCTTTATTTGTATAGCGCATTTCATACCCAGAGGCAACACAATGCGCTTTACAGAGAACAAGGGAGGTGGGTATACGACCCACCCCTACATATTCCAGAGGGAAGCAAAAAAACAGTAATCATCCGGGGGCCAGATAAGTGAGCTGTAAAAGTTCTTCCCTGACCCCTCTCAACAAGGCGATCAAGCAAGCTCCTGGAGTATGTTTGTCTACCAGCTAAGAACATTTATAAAGCAATAAATTACATTAAATTACATTTTCAGAGTAAGAGAAGCTAAAAACAACATAGGAGAGACATGGCAAATACTGGTGTGTGTTTGCTATGGCCCAGGCCTAAAGCCGGAAGTGGGCTGGTGTATGTCTGTGTGTATGTGTGTGTGTGTGTTAACTAAATGCTATGACATCCACAGCAGACACAGACGCAGATGATGCGTTTCGCCGTTCCATCGCGGAGCACAACAAACAGACTGAGGAGAATCGGTATGTTCTGGGGAGGCTGATCACTTGTATTAAACTCTGTGGGAAGTGTGAAATGGGTTTGCGTGGTCACGACGAGTAGATATAGATGGTGAAAAGGACAGGACCCAACACTGAGCCTTGGGGCACTCCGTTAGCTAGAGACAAGAAATCAGACCAAATGTTACCCAATTTAACACACTGACACCTTGACGACCGACAGTCCTGAAGCCAATCACGAGCACCTCTATCCAAACCAATACTAGTCTATTTAAAAGCAGGTAGTGATCGACTGTATCAAATACTTTTGAAAGATCTACAAAGAGGGCAGCACAATGTTTCCTGTTGTCTAATGCTGAAATGATGTCATTAGCAGCAAGAGTAACAACATAAAGGGTGCTGTGATTAGCTCTGAATCCAGATTGGTGAGTATTTAAAACTGAGTAACTTGAAAGAACAGATTTCAATTGGTTATTTACCAAGGTCTCCAGAACTTACGTAAACTAAGCATGGTAATCTGGAGACAGGACGGTAGTTATCCAATCTTAACCCTATCACCCCCTTTGTGCAACGAGACCACCTGGGCAGATTTCCAAACCTGAGGAACTATACCTGATGCAATTGAGAGATTAAAAATGCATGACAATAGCTCACCAATGACGGGCTGCCAGTTTTATAAAAAAATCAAATCTAGATTGTCCTCACCAGGAGAACACTTAGGGTCTATGGATTGCAAGCAGGGGTGAAAATTAACTTTTTGGCTCACGGTGAGTCACCTGCCAAGGGGACTGTAGATGAAAAAATCTACCGGCCAAGTATATATTTTTTTCAGATAGCCTTCTGAAATCTAGTCGCCAATTGCAAATTTTACCTGCATTTGGCCGGTGGCAGGTGTTAATTTTCAACCCTGATTGCAAGATTCCTAACATTTCACTAGGTGTAAAAGGCTGAAAGGAGAAATGAGAGACACGATCCAAAGGGGGAATGCAACCAGAATCAGTATCCAAGAGAGCCAGCCCAGTATACAGCCTATGAAATAACTGCCCAGCCTCAGTGATACCTGCCTGGACCTTCAAGATATCTGGTTAGACCAATTTCAAATCTACAAGAGACAAAATTGGGAATGAGAGCCGTATAGCATTAGCCTGGCCCAGGATAGTACTGAACAGAGCTGCATCATTGAGTGTGTGTGTGTGTGTGTGTGTGTGTGTAGGGGTGCTTTGAGGGCACAGATTTGGATATCCCATCAACATCCCATGCAATTAGCAATGCCTTTGTTCAGGTGTTACATGTAAACATGACTACAGAGAATACAGCTGCTAGTCACGCACAGGACCCGGGCCCTATAAACAAGGGACCTCTGAGCACACACACACACACACACACACACACACACACACACACACACACACACACACACCACCCCCCCCCCCCCCCCACACACACACACACACAGACACACACACACACACACACACCACCCCCCACACACACACACACATGAACAGGGACACGGACACGCGCACACACGAAATACACAGAAAGGGGAAGAGAGAGAGATGAGAGAGAAGAGAGAGATTAGGTGGAGGTTGATCAACAGGGTGGGAAATGTACTGCATCAAGATGTCACTTAAACACACTATTTCCCAATATTGCATCTGCCATTAAAAAAAACTGACATTTGATTTGGAAAGGATACAAAAACTATAATGATTTACCAAGAACCACTGAATAACTCAGCGGAAAAACACACACACACACACACACACACACACACACACACACACACACACACACACACACACACAGACAGCCAAACAGACAGCCAAACAGCCAGTCAGTCAGACAGCCAGCCAAGAGAAGACAGTACTGTGAATAAGGGAGGGACAGGCAGTCTAGGGAGCTGGTTAGTTGGTGACTGAAAGCAGATTCAAACCATCGCAAATCCTCACAACAAACGTAACCGTCGGCAAGAGGATTGGCCTTCATGTCCCCAGGATGCATCTCACATGACCATGGCTAGATTGGCAGTGTGTGAAAGATAACGTGTGTTATGTTCAAGGCTTGTGTGTCTGTGCGTACTATTTATCTCTGTCTAAATGAGGTGAAACCCCCCAGTGTGTAGGGGCTTGGGGTTAGGTGAAACCCCCCAGTGTGTAGGGGCTTGGGGTTAGGTGAAACCCCCCAGTGTGTAGGGGCTTGGGGTTAGGTGAAGCCCCCCAGTGTGTAGGGGCTTGGGGTTAGGTGAAACCCCCCAGTGTGTAGGGGCTTGGGGTTAGGTGAAACCCCCCAGTGTGTAGGGGCTTGGGGAGGAAACCTGGTGTCTGGGAGAACAGCGAGGATAAAGGCCCCAGTCATCGGCCTGTCTGT
Organism: Borostomias antarcticus; assembly: GCF_949987555.1. NCBI lineage: Eukaryota > Metazoa > Chordata > Actinopteri > Stomiiformes > Stomiidae > Borostomias > Borostomias antarcticus. The sequence goes on from NC_140252.1 coordinate 21,857,265, forward strand.
CCCGTGCTCTGTGTTTACAAACTGGCCACCGTGACCAAATTATCATGGCTGGAGGATCAGACATTATTCAGCCTAGCGCCATCTTCCCTTAAGATGGCAAGCAATCAGACACACTACTGTATGAGCCAATAGGCTGTGTGTGTGTGTGTGTGTGTGCAAGCAAGAGAGAGAGAGAGAGAGAGAGAGAGAGAGAGAGAGAAAGAGAGAGAAAAAGATAGATAGTGTTTGTCTGTGTTTATGTGTATGTGAGGTGGTGTGTGTGTGTGTGTGTTTGAATGTGTGTCTGTGTTTGTGTGCGTGTGTGTGTGTGTGTGTCTTTGTGTTTGTAGTCAGGCCTACCCAGATGAGATGGTTATCTCCTGTACA
>NC_140252.1:21862630-21867630 GCF_949987555.1 Borostomias antarcticus
TAGGGTTATGATGGGGTTCATGAATGTTAGGGTTATGATGGGGTTATGATGGGGTTCATGACTGTTAGGGTTATGATGGGGCTCATGACTGTTAGGGTTATGATGGGGTTCATGAATGTTAGGGTTATGATGGGGTTCATGAATGTTAGGGTTATGATGGGGTTCATGAATGTTAGGGTTATGATGGGGTTATGATGGGGTTCATGACTGTTAGGGTTATGATGGGGTTCATGAATGTTAGGGTTATGATGGGGTTATAATGGGGTTCATGACTGTTAGGGTTATGATGGGGTTCATGAATGTTAGGGTTATGATGGGGTTCATGAATGTTAGGGTTATAATGGGGTTCATGACTGTTAGGGTTATGATGGGGTTCATGAATGTTAGGGTTATGATGGGGTTCATGAATGTTAGGGTTATGATAGGGTTCATGAATGTTAGGGTTATGATGGGGTTCATGAATGTTAGGGTTATGATGGGGTTCATGATAGGGTTCATGAATGTTAGGGTTATGATGGGGTTCATGACTGTTAGGGTTATGATAGGGTTCATGAATGTTAGGGTTATGATGGGGTTCATGAATGTTAGGGTTATGATGGGGTTCATGATAGGGTTCATGAATGTTAGGGTTATGATGGGGTTCATGACTGTTAGGGTTATGATGGGGTTCATGAATGTTAGGGTTATGATGGGGTTCATGACTGTTAGGGTTATGATGGGGTTATGATGGGGTTCATGACTGTTAGGGTTATGATGGGGCTCATGACTGTTAGGGTTATGATGGGGTTCATGACTGTTAGGGTTATGATGGGGTTCATGACTGTTAGGGTTATGATGGGGTTCATGACTGTTAGGGTTATGATGGGGTTCATGAATGTTAGGGTTATGATGGGGTTCATGAATGTTAGGGTTATGATGGGGTTCATGAATGTTAGGGTTATGATGGGGTTCATGACTGTTAGGGTTATGATGGGGTTCATGAATGTTAGGGTTATGATGGGGTTCATGAATGTTAGGGTTATGATGGGGTTCATGAATGTTAGGGTTATGATGGGGCTCATGACTGTTAGGGTTATGATGGGGTTCATGACTGTTAGGGTTATGATGGGGTTATGATGGGGTTCATGACTGTTAGGGTTATGATGGGGTTCATGAATGTTAGGGTTATGATGGGGTTCATGACTGTTAGGGTTATGATGGGGTTCATGAATGTTAGGGTTATGATGGGGTTCATGACTGTTAGGGTTATGATGGGGTTCATGAATGTTAGGGTTATGATGGGGTTCATGACTGTTAGGGTTATGATGGGGTTCATGACTGTTAGGGTTATGATGGGGTTCATGAATGTTAGGGTTATGATGGGGTTCATGACTGTTAGGGTTATGATGGGGTTCATGAATGTTAGGGTTATGATGGGGTTCATGACTGTTAGGGTTATGATGGGGTTCATGACTGTTTTCTTAACCAGGTCTACCCAGGTTTGCCCAGGTATACCCAGGTTTGCCCAGGTCTACCCAGGTTTGCCCAGGTCTACCCAGGTTTGCCCAGGTGTACCCAGGTTTGCCCAGGTATACCCGGGTTTACCCGGAGAGCTGTGTATCGGAACATCTACGGCCTCCGCGCTCCAGTCTGCGGGGTTAACCCTAACACTGCCATTAAAGCCTGACGCCGCGCCCGAGGAATGAACCAAGAGGGGGGGTTGGCAGCGAGGCCCGACGAGGAAAGCAGACACAGTGCTGCAGAAATACCACTGGGCCAGTCAGGGGGGGGCGAGCACCGCGGCCCTGGAGACGGGACTGGGCCAGTCAGGGGGGGGCGAGCACCGCGGCCCTGGAGACGGGACTGGGCCAGTCAGGGGGGGGCGAGCACCGCGGCCCTAGAGACGGGACTGGGCCAGTCAGGGGGGGGCGAGCACCGCGGCCCTAGAGACGGGAGTGGGCCAGTCAGGGGGGGCGAGCACCGAGCACCGCGGCCCTGGAGACGGGACTGGGCCAGTCAGGGGGGGCGAGCACCGCGGCCCTGGAGACGGGACTGGGCCAGTCAGGGGGGGCGAGCACCGAGCACCGCGGCCCTGGAGACGGGACTGGGCCAGTCAGGGGGGGCGAGCACCGCGGCCCTGGAGACGGGACTGGGCCAGTCAGGGGGGGCGAGCACCGCGGCCCTGGAGACGGGACTGGGCCAGTCAGGGGGGGGCGAGCACCGCGCCCAGTCTGGAGAGAACTCTGGAGGTCCTCTGAAGTGGTCAGCCGGGGCGGCCTGGGCGATCGCCCGGAGAGCTCTATCGATCGGTGCCGGGTTACCACTCTAATGACATTCCTATGGTAATGGTGCCTTATTATGGGCTGTGTGACTAGAGCCCTGTAGAAAGTCACCCATCCAGAGTCGTCTGTTCCTAAAGGGGCAGTCTGTCATCCACCCTCGTCCTGGCCGATAACGAGCACCCCGTGGAGCGTCTCATCATGTGACCCTGACCCTCATCATGTGACCCTGACCCTCATCATGTGACCCTGACCCTGACAACGATGTCACTCAACCATAGAAAAGTGTCTTACGGAGGCGGGGCTAGATTTTTCATAACATCATAACATCATAATAGTCCCACACCGCTGACCTCACCTAACCCTAGTCCCACACCGCTGACCTTTTACATCATAACATCATAATAGTCCCACACCGCTGACCTTTTACATCATAACATCATAATAGTCCCACACCGCTGACCTCACCTAACCCTAGTCCCACACCGCTGACCTCACCTAACCCTAGTCCCACACCGCTGACCTTTTACATCATAACATCATGATAGTCCCACACCGCTGACCTCACCTAACCCTAGTCCCACACCGCTGACCTCACCTAACCCTAGTCCCACACCGCTGACCTTTTACATCATAACATCATAATAGTCCCACACCGCTGACCTCACCTAACCCTAGTCCCACACCGCTGACCTTTTACATCATAACATCATAATAGTCCCACACCGCTGACCTTTTACATCATAACATCATAATAGTCCCACACCGCTGACCTTTTTAGACGGTGGGAAAAGTTGAGGTGGTTCATCACCTTCTTCAACCAGGGTTAGGGTTAGTTTTTTTTGGCAGACTGGTGTAAAATAACTCACTGCTGCTGCCCCACGCGGAGGGGTTTCCGGTTGTGTTCCAGTTGACATTTCTGACTGGCACTCTGACTATGACTCTGCTATCATACCAGGATCATCTGCTTCCTCTGACTATGACTCTGCTATCATACCAGGATCATCTGCTTCCTCTGACTATGACTCTGCTATCATACCATGATCATCTGCTTCCTCTGACTATGACTCTGCTATCATACCATGATCATCTGCTTCCTCTCTCTCTGACTATGACTCTGCTATCATACCAGGATCATCTGCTTCCTCTGACTATGACTCTGCTATCATACCATGATCATCTGCTTCCTCTCTCTCTGACTATGACTCTGCTATCATACCAGGATCATCTGCTTCCTCTCTCTCTGACTATGACTCTGCTATCATACCATGATCATCTGCTTCCTCTGACTATGACTATGACTCTGCTATCATACCAGGATCATCTGCTTCCTCTCTCTCTGACTATGACTCTGCTATCATACCATGATCATCTGCTTCCTCTCTCTCTCTGACTATGACTCTGCTATCATACCAGGATCATCTGCTTCCTCTCTCTCTCTGACTATGACTCTGCTATCATGCCATGATCATCTGCTTCCTCTCTCTCTTACTATGACTCTGCTATCATACCAGGATCATCTGCTTCCTCTCTCTCTGACTATGACTCTGCTATCATGCCATGATCATCTGCTTCCTCTCTCTCTGACTATGACTCTGCTATCATACCAGGATCATCTGCTTCCTCTCTCTCTGGTGTCACGCAGAAACTAAACGTTGGAAACATTTGTGTACAAACATAGCCGACAGGATGCAGTAATGACCTTGACCTTGACCTTGACCTTGACCTATTAATGAGTACAACACACTCACTATGTCAGTGTTTCCCAAAGTGTGGGGCGTGGAGGTACTGCAGGTGGGGCGTGAAAAAAAAGAGTTAATTTGGAAAAACCACTCGTTGTGTCTTCATAAAGAACATATTCAGGCTATGGAATAGGAATATAAAAAGGAAGTGGAAAAGTGATGCAACCTGTAGGCTAGTTCAAATAGTAGGAGGCTAATTTTGATTAATATATTATTAAAATGATTATTATTTGGGTTTGAGGCCTAATTATTTCACAGTGGCCAAATTTGTTCATTTTTGAATAAAATATAAAACTAAAATTGGATCTTTGTGTCTTGTTATTAGTAGTAAAAGAAATGCCATGTTTGTACAATAGCCTATAATTAATTCTACCAATCTAGGTGAGGCCCGAAAATATTTCCAATTACCCAAGTAGGGCCTGCCCACTGGGAACCACTGCACTATGCAATAAACTCTCTCTCTTTCTCTCTCTCTCTCTCTCTCACACACACACACACACACACACACACACACACACACACACACACACACACACACACTCGTCTCTACCGGTGCACCAGGAACACACAGGGCTGCCGTGTGACCATCTCATCCCCTTTAATGGCTGATACTTCCCAGACATGGAGCCATGATTCATACCCCCTTCCTCTAGAGAGAGGGGGGAGGCAGAGAGAGAGGGAGAGTTAGAGAGAGAAAGGGAGAGATCGGGAGGGAGGGAGAGGGAAAGAGGGAGGGAGGGAGAAGTCTACTATACTCGTTTGGCCTGCTGGGTAATGGTCGTTGCGTGCAGAGTGAGGCTACATCCCTGACAGCACCTGAACCCCATTAGCTAACAAACTGGACCACTTCCCATTAACTAACACACTGGACCACTTCCCATTAACTAACACACTGGACCACTTCCCATTAGTATCAAACTGGACCACTTCCCATTAGTATCAAACTGGACCACTTCCCATTAACTAACACACTGGACCTGAACCCCATTAGCTAACACAC
>NC_140252.1:21872630-21875931 GCF_949987555.1 Borostomias antarcticus
ACAGGACAGCTACACCAGCCCTCCATACCAGGACAGGACAGCTACACCAGCCCTCCATACCAGGACAGGACAGACACACCAGCCCTCCATACCAGGACAGGACAGCTACACCAGCCCTCCATACCAGGACAGGACAGACACACCAGCCCTCCATACCAGGACAGGACAGACACACCAGCCCTCCATACCAGGACAGGACAGCTACACCAGCCCTCCATACCAGGACAGGACAGACACACCAGCCCTCCATACCAGGACAGGACAGACACACCAGCCCTCCATACCAGGACAGGACAGACACACCAGCCCTCCATACCAGGACAGGACAGCTACACCAGCCCTCCATACCAGGACAGGACAGACACACCAGCCCTCCATACCAGGACAGGACAGACACACCAGCCCTCCATACCAGGACAGGACAGACACACCAGCCCTCCATACCAGGACAGGACAGCTACACCAGCCCTCCATACCAGGACAGGACAGACACACCAGCCCTCCATACCAGGACAGCTACACCAGCCCTCCATACCAGGACAGGACAGCTACACCAGCCCTCCATACCAGGACAGGACAGACACACCAGCCCTCCATACCAGGACAGGACAGCTACACCAGCCCTCCATACCAGGACAGGACAGCTACACCAGCCCTCCATACCAGGACAGGACAGACACACCGGCCCTCCAGACCAGGACAGGACAGACACACCAGCCCTCCATACCAGGACAGGACAGACACACCTGTCCCAGCCTGGCTGTCTGTCCTCCAGGCCGGGCGTGTCCCAGCTGTCTCCCCCCAGATCACTGTGTAAACTCTGGCCGTGTTAAGTCAGAGTCAGGTTTAGGGTGAGGGCTGCTAAGAGCGGCTTTCCTTGGCCCCCGTGCATACACACGCACACACACACGCACGCACACACACACACACACACACGCACACACACACACGCACACACGCACGCACGCATGCACGCACACACGCACACACACACGCACACGCGCACACACGCGCGCACACACACACACACGCACACGCACACGCACACGCACACATCCCATCCCAGACACACACACACACACACACGCACACGCACACACGCACACGCACACGCACACACACACAACATCCCATCCCATCCCAGTACTGGACCAGGGTCTTGCCTTGGATTCTGGTAGAACAGTGTGTGACCCAGCAGTAAATGTCTGTAAGCAGCCCTTAAAACACCGGGCCTCACAGTGACATCACAGTGACATCACAGTGACCAGCAACGCGGGGCTCAAAGTCAACGTCACTTTAAAGGTCAAACCGAGTAACAGCCAGAGTGCAAAACATCAGTTTGTAGCATCTAGTAATATCAACCAGTAGGCAGACAGACGGGGGACTGAAGGATCATGGGACAGTGTACGGTCGGTCCCCTGCTGTTTACGTGAAGAACAAACTATAAAGCTCTCTGGGCTGAGGGAGGAGAGGAGAGAGAGGGAGAGATAGAGGGAGAGAGAGAGGGAGGGAGAGAGAGAGAGAGAGAGAGAGAGAGAGAGAGAGGGAGAGAGAGAGGGGGAGAGGGAGGGAGAGAGAGGGAGAGTGATAGAGAGGGAGAGAGATGGAGAGGGAGAGGGAGAGTTAGAGGGAGAGATAGAGAGGGAAAGAGATAGAGGGAGAGATAGAGAGGGAGAGAGAGAGGGAGAGAAAGAGAGGGAGAGATAGAGAGGGAGAGTGATAGAGAGGGAGAGAGATAGAGAGGGAGAGATAGAGAGAGGGAGAGATAGAGAGGGAAAGAGATAGAGAGGGAGAGAGATAGAGAGGGAGAGATAGAGAGGGAGAGTGATAGAGAGGGAGAGATATAGAGAGGGAGAGATAGAGAGGGAGAGAGATAGAGAGAAGGAGAGAGATAGAGAGGGAGAGTGATAGAGAGGGAGAGAGATAGAGAGAGAGAGATAGAGAGGGAGAGAGATAGAGAGAAGGAGAGAGATAGAGAGGGAGAGATATAGAGAGGGAGAGATAGAGAGAGGGAGAGATAGAGAGAAGGAGAGAGATAGAGAGGGAGAGTGATAGAGAGAAGGAGAGAGATAGAGAGGGACAGATAGAGAGGGAGAGAGATAGAGAGGGAGAGATATAGAGAGGGAGAGAGATAGAGAGGGAGAGATAGAGAGAAGGAGAGAGATAGAGAGGGAGAGTGATAGAGAGAAGGAGAGAGATAGAGAGGGACAGATAGAGAGGGAGAGAGATAGAGAGGGAGAGATATAGAGAGGGAGAGATAGAGAGAAGGAGAGAGATAGAGAGGGAGAGTGATAGAGAGAAGGAGAGAGATAGAGAGGGACAGATAGAGAGGCCAAAGGGAGAGGCCAGATACAGGAGATCACACGCTCTCTTTCTCTGCTCACATCGACACCCAGCCACCCTAACCCACCCTAACCCACCCTAACCCACCCACCCTAACCCACCCTAACCCACCCACCCTAACCCAGCCATAAACCCTAACCCACCCTAACCCACCCTAACCCACCCTAACCCACCCTAACCCACCCACCCTAACCCAGCCATAAACCCTAACCCACCCTAACCCACCCTAACCCACCCACCCTAACCCAGCCATAAACCCACTCACCCTAACCCAGCCATAAACCCTAACCCACCCTAACCCACCCTAACCCAGCCACCCTAACCCAGCCATAAACCCACTCACCCTAACCCAGCCATAAACCCACTCACCCTAACCCAGCCATAAACCCACCCTAACCCAGCCATAAACCCACTCACCCTAACCCAGCCATAAACCCTAACCCACCCTAACCCACCCTAACCCACCCACCCTAACCCACCCTAACCCACCCTAACCCACCCTAACCCACCCTAACCCAGCCACCCTAACCCAGACATAAACCCACCCACCCTAACCCAGCCACCCACCCACCCACCCTAACCCACCCTAACCCACCCACCCTAACCCACCCTAACCCCCCACCTAACCCACCCTAACCCACCACCCTAACCCACCCACCCTAACCCAGCCACCCTAACCCACCCTAACCCACCCTACCCACCCTAACCCAGCCATAAACCCACCCACCCTAACCCAGCCACCCTAACCCACCCTAACCCACCCTAACCCAGCCATAAACCCACTCACCCTAACCAGCCACCCTAACCCACCCACCCTAACCCACCCTAACCCCCCACCCTAACCCACCCTAACCCACCCACCCTAACCCACCCACCCTAACCCAGCCACCCTAACCCACCCTAACCCACCCTAACCCAGCATAAACCCACTCACCCTAACCCAGCCATTAACCCACCC
>NC_140252.1:21876131-22053631 GCF_949987555.1 Borostomias antarcticus
CCAAATCGACATACAAGACCTGAGATGAAATATCACCTTGCATGTATGGCGTGGTACACATAGAAAAATGAATGAGGCCCACATACCCAGACACACACACTGAGGCATTGTAGTTGACTTGTTGACGTTGACACCTGATGCCACGTCTGCAGTCTCTCTCCCTTTCAGCTCAGCTAGCCCCCTGTTTCCTCTAGGCAGGTAGGAGAACCCACACCTGACCCCGCCCCCCCCACCTGACCCCGCCCCCACACACCTGACCCCGCCCCCACACACATAACCCCGCCCCCCACCTGACCCCCACCTGACCCCGCCCCCACACACCTAACCCCGCCCCCACACACAACCCCGCCCCCCACCTGACCCCCACCTGACCCCGCCCCCACACGCCTAACCCCGCCCCCCCCGCCTGACCCCGCCCCCCCACCTGACCCCGCCCCCACACACCTAACCCCGCCCCCCCCCCCCGCCTGACCCCACCCCCACACACCTAACCCCGTCCCCACACACCTAACCCCGCCCCCCCACCTGAACCCCACCTGACCCCGCCCCCACACACCTAACCCCGCCCCCCCACCTGAACCCCACCTGACCCCGCCCCCACACACACAACCCCGCCCCCCCATCTGACCCCGCCCCCACACACCTAACCCCGCCCCCCCCACCTGATCCCACTGCAACGCCACCGCCGCAGTCAGAGACGCCCACTGCAACCAGCCGGGGCTAAAGAGTCTAACCCAGCCAGCCGGGGCTAAAGAGTCTAACCCAGCCAGCCGGGGCTAAAGAGTCTAACCCAACCAGCCGGGGCTAAAGAGTCTAACCCAACCAGCCGGGGCTAAAGAGTCTAACCCAGCCAGCCGGGGCTAAAGAGTCTAACCCAACCAGCCGGGGCTAAAGAGTCTAACCCAACCAGCCGGGGCTAAAGAGTCTAACCCAACCAGCCGGGGCTAAAGAGTCTAACCCAGCCAGCCGGGGCTAAAGAGTGTAACCCAGCCAGCCGGGGCTAAAGAGTCTAACACAACCAGCCGGGGCTAAAGAGTCTAACCCAGCCAGCCGGGGCTAAAGAGTCCAACCCAGCCAGCCGGGGCTAAAGAGTGTAACCCAGCCAGCCGGGGCTAAAGAGTCTAACCCAGCCAGCCGGGGCTAAAGAGTGTAACCCAGCCAGCCGGGGCTAAAGAGTCTAACCCAGCCAGCCGGGGCTAAAGAGTCTAACCCAACCAGCCGGGGCTAAAGAGTCTAACCCAACCAGCCGGGGCTAAAGTGCGACCGAAGCGTTAAAAGTTGCCGGCGACAGATCGTCTGGACGTCATGGCTCCGCCCCTCACGCCCGTGTCTGGTGCTCCCTGCCACGATGAGGTGCGTGAGTCAAGGCCTAAAATAAATAATGTGTTCTGGGTCGTGATGGCGCCACGGCCGCGCCAGAGTAGCTGGAGTCATGAGTCGGCGTTTCAGCAGCCGGGGGGGGGGGGGGGGGGGGGGGTTGGACGTTGGCATGACAACGGCAGGACAACACTCCACTCTTCCTGGCCCTGTCCGCCAAGGGGCCCTGTAGAGTGAATGTTACGCACCCCTCCACACACACACGCACACACACACACCTCACACCACAACACACCACTGTTGAAAGGCCTCCTGGATCCTGACACCAACACCCCAGCGCTGTGCTGACAGACAGGGGGGGGGGCGCTAGTACAGAAGACCTTGAGCGCCCCAACAACCGCCCCGCCCACAGCCCCTCTCTCTGCTGACAGATCTCCAGGCCTGCTCTCACGCAAGCCTGGCCCCCCAGCCCCTCCCAGGGGAGCCCAGCGCCTGTGTTGGCCGGGAGGAGAGCGAGCCTATCTCTTCCTGTGTGCCGCACAGTGCAGATAAAACAAGTGCACACTAACGCCCCACCGGATCTGAAAGGAACGCAAAACTGCAGAGGGAGACAAAACAGAGAGAGAGAGAGAGAGAGAGAGAGAGAGGGGAGAGTTAGATTTAGAGAGAGGAGAGTTAGATTTAGAGAGAGAGAGAGAGAGAGAGAGAGAGAGGGGAGAGTTAGATTTAGAGAGAGAGAGAGAGAGAGGAGAGTAAGATTTAGAGAGAAGAGTTAGATTTAGAGAGAGAGAGAGAGAGAGAGAGGAGAGTAAGATTTAGAGAGAGAGAGAGAAGGGGTGGGGTGGGGGGCAGGCAAATGGCTGTGGCAGACAGACATGTGAATACACACACATACACAAACACACTTGCACACACACACACACACACACACACACACACTCCCACACACTCACACACACACACACACACTCTCTCTCTTGCACACACACACATGCAAACACACACGCAAACAAACACGCACACACGCGTGCGCACACACACACACACACACACACACACACACACACACACACACACACACACACACACACACACACACACACAGCTGGTATTTTCCTGTATCTTACAATGTTCATATTGTGCAAAGCTGCTTTCACTTCTTGCTTCACACCCCCAAGTTTGGGGACATTTTATTTTTGTTTCAAGTTCAGCCTTTCATCATAGCCTGCTGGATTTTCATTTCTGCATTTCAGAGAGCAATACACACTGGAACAACTTCCTAAACTACTAAACAAGCCCCTATACAATAGCCTTTACTGCTGTATACTGCTTTCCTCTGTTAACCAGGGTTTTGATCTGGCAGATTCAGCATGTGTTTGAACAACTGGACTAATGCTGTCGTCTTCGGCAGGCTTTTCAGCGTCTCCCTTCAAGGTACTCTCATCTCGTAAACCAGAGTGTAAAGGGTATAAAACAATAATAGAGGGAAAGTGAGGGATGTTGACGCGAGAGAGTAATGTAAACAACGGCCTCTCTGACAAGACCCTGCGTCTCTCCTGAGTCTCTCTTCCCAGGTCTAATGCGCCTGACCGGCTGCCTGTATAAACGTTCATTCATAACTACGGGTGGGGGGAGGGCAGCTGCCAGGAATGTTCCACCCTGACGATGAAACCAAACCACTTCCCTGTGTCCTGATGACAGCTCTGGCTGCAGAGCATGAGGGATGTGCTCAACCTGTGGTGTCAGGTCCTCTACGTAGAGGCAGTCTGTCAGGAGCTACAGAGGGAGTGAATCTTAAACGGGGCGGCCATTTTGTGTCTGTGAAACTGGGAATAGTAGGATCAATGGCAAGAAAGACGCCACCCTGTAACAAGCTAGAGGCCCATGTTTGTTCTTGACCATTAATCCTGACTGTGGTCTTTCTCATGACTGAGGAGTTTGGAAATGTCAGATATACTGACGGGTTGAAAAAATAATAGAATTTCAAATGATGCAGGAACTTGGGAGTTCTGCATGCAGTGAAACCACGGAGCAAGTCAGGAAACATCTTTTTTAATAACTGTAACAGATCTGTCAGCTCTCTCTCTGCTCAGTCATACACCTCTTACTCCACCTCCAACTGGTGTCGGTAAGTATTTCTGGGGGCTTCTGAGGCAGGACCAGGGGCTGAGGTCAAAACGAAGGTTTGCAAAGCTGACTGGCCTCTCAGCCACAGACCTCAGACATTCCTGTTCAGCCTCACTTCCTCTTATCCTCCATCCGAACAAAGAGAACTTCCTGTATACATAAAGGAGATTACTCAACATGTTTTACAGGTTTCCCTTGATGACTCACGAGGACAGGGCACGTTCTCCACCGCCCTCCACCGAGTTCCACCGCCGTGTGTACTACTGTAGGTGTAGCACGCCAAAGTTCAAGTTACAGAAATTACAGTATTGTTGTAAAACCTTAAACTCACACTGTTTTTCAAATAACTTAGTTAAATGAGCTGTCTGCTGGACGAAGGCCTTTGTGTCCTCTGGAGGAATTTTATTCAGAGAAAATAAAATGTCACGCTTGACTGTATCTGTTAGTACCGGAGTGATAGCAGACACAAAGAGGTTTATAAAGGTTCCAACAGCGAGAGAAAGAGAGAGAGAGTCTTTTTTTCCTCTCAACATTTCCAAAGCTCAATTCGTGCATCAGGGGGATGGATGATGATTCACACCCCGCAGGGCCGCCCCCTCACCTGTACCCGTTACCTGGGCTGCCGTGCCGGCTGGGCCCGGGCTGGGCCCCGCATGTTAGCGGTGACCATGTGTGTTAGGGGGTGAGATGAGGGAAATCACCCTGTGAGGGAAGACGCCGGGATCGAGGACGGTTTGGCGGCTGTGGCTGCGGCTGCTCGGTTCTGGGCCACAACCACTTTCTTCCCTCTGTGTATTTCTGCTTTTTGTTCTCGTTCTGTCTCTCTCGAGGCCTAAGCTGTCACACTCACACAGAACTGGTGATCTTCACCACATCCGCAGATAGGATTAAAAAGAGGTGATAGGTTATGGTAGCTAGGTTCCAGTACGTTACAGTGGGGAAGAGCACACCAACACTATGGTTTAGTCAGTGAGGGAAACTTTGCAGTGTTCCATCATGACTTATTAATCAGACATGGATTGAGCCTATACCACAAAGAGTTGAAAGCTGTTTTCTAACTAGAACAACCACATTATAGTAAGTAATTTACTCCTTTTACTAAAATAACAGTATGCCCCAGTAAACCACAACCGTCTGATTCTGAATTTATAAATAATTTATACAAACATTGAATCAAAGAGAAACACCATTAAATCCAAACTACTACTATTTTCTTTCTCATCAATTTCCTCTCCGTTTCGGGGTACAATGGTTCTTTAACGGATGCTTGGGCAGGTTCCCACTTGAGCAGCTGTGCGCTGTGTTATGGCTAGGTGGCTGTGCAGGGAGCTGATGCTATCTCTGGCTAGCCTTCCACGGCTAGAGTGCTGCAACCACTTCCAGGCGACCCACCAAGGGTTGTTTTGGTCCACAGGTTCCAGGGTGTTGGACATAACTTATCCTCTGTGCCAGCCTGGTTCTGTGCCAGCCTGGTTCTGTGCCAGCCTGGTTCTGTGCCAGCCTGGTTCTATGTTTGCCCTGACGACTGTTTGAGTTAAGAGCAGCCAGACCTCTTGAGTTACATAGCAGGCGATGGGCCAGGGCTCAGGAATCTTCCACATGCCTCCAAGATCGTATCACAAACAGCAGTTTATGCCTCATGAAACATTAACATCTTGAATATACAGCACTGTAGATACTGGGGGACTTATAATGTGTCCTTTATTCAACCTCCAATTGAGCAGGTCTACGGAAATCTCTGCTAACTTTTCATGCCTCCAACACGTCATTGCGACAATGCCTACGATGTCAACGAGTCCAATTTGGTCTACTGTGTTCAAGTCCTCTGGAATAACATCTACGCTATGGTAATGCCATAAATGTTGTAGACCACACATGGAATAAAAGTCAAGTTTAAGTGAACCGGGGTTGATCGGGTCATGGTGTAGGTCAGAGGTCAAGGTCACGACCTCAGCCGTAAATCTCACTTTCATCGCAGAGCTTCAACCTTTGACTCCTGGGTCGCGAGAGAGAAGTCTTCTTTTTTCACAGAACCAGTTTCTGTTACAACTTTCCAAAGGCCATTACGTTAAAATGAATGAAGCCAGCCAATACAAATGTTCTCCCTCTTTTTTTCCTATGAACAATGGAGAGGCTGCCTTTCTCTCTCTAGCGACACGGACTGAACAAAACAAACAACACTAGGGAAATCAGCAGCCACTGGAAGACAATGTCAGTTTTCTCTTGTGATTTTAAAAGAAATAAAAGATGGCGGGGGGCGGGCGGGTCATATATCCCACATTAGTTAAAAAGACATTGGGAGAGTTGTAGAGAGCAAAAAAAAAACTAGTTCTCATGGAAGATGGAGTGAGACAAATAGGACAAAGCTGAATGTCCCCATAGAGACTTATCCCTCTTTCCCCGGGAAACAACCGAGGAGGCTGCCAGGGACTGTGCTGCTCTGAGGAGACCTACCCTGGACAGGGAACAACACCCGGACAGACTACTTTCACCAGTGACCATTTTCACCAGTGACAATTTTCACCATTGCTGTCCTGTATGCTCTGACCCGTGATGCTGTATGTTAATGTCTGGTTTCTGAGACAGATCTTAAGCCTGGGACAGAAGAACAAAAAATAAAACTTTCTTTGGAGTATGTTCGCTGGCATGGTTTTTAGTCGGGCTCTAGGCTGAAACTGGGACTAGGGAACCGGTCAGCAGGCCTAGTGTCTACAGTAGAGTGTCTACAGTAGAGTGTCTTCACCTGGACTCTTCCTGCTTGACGTACCTACCTAGCGTATGGGTATTAACGCCCCCCCCTTCCAATGGGTATCTATTAACGCCACAAGCACTGCGACAAGACTAATTTCTGCCTTGTACTAGCGACATTTTAAACTGCAGTGGAAAAGTAATTGACTCTCCTCCAATTATATATCATAGAGTCTATGTCCATACTGCGTCATTATGTGAGCATTCCATTCATAATGTCTATGACTGTAACCATTACTGTACATTGATGGGCGTTAATAGATATCCTCTCAGAGGATTCTAAACTGCAGCGATATTGTAATTGTAAAGGACATTTTGAGCTACAAAGTAAGCTACATTGTTATCACCAAACGTCTGCTTTGTTGTAGAGATGGTGTTAATAGATGGCTGTCCACTACTGTACTTAGACTTCAGATCACAACATGTCATGTTGCATCCTGTGTATTCTGTGTTGCATGTGTTGTCCCTATGTTGTCTGTCTCTCCTCTCACGCTCACACAGGTTGAGATGGTCTGCCTGTTAGCTGGTCCCGCCCTCCTGTCTACCGTCAAGCCAGTCCAGCCAATCAAGCCATGCAAGCCATTTTCTTCATCCAATCAGCGTTGGGTCCGTCAGCTATTTAAACCCGTGGTTCCCACGCGTTGGTCGGGCACCTTTTCCTTTGTTTGATTGTTAGTTGTTTGCTGTCTAGTCTAGTCTCCCATTGTGTTATTGCCCCGTTGTCCGTCTGCCCTGTGGGTGTAGCAGGGGGAGACAGTGGTAGGTAAGACGCTCATGAGCAAACATTTACACCATGTAGGCTTGTTTGATGTCTAGTGACACCAGGTTATGTTAGAGCCGGGTGCCACCCTTGTCTAGATGGGGATTTGTTAGGCAGATAGCTATGGTATTTAGGTCTGGTATAGGGGCAGGTAGGATCAGTTTAGCGTGGGGTGTTTTGTTACGTTATTTACTTTGGCATCCGCAGTCTTCCTCTGTTTTCTGTGTGTCCTGCATGGATGTATTAATAAAACTGGATGCGGTGACTACGTTGACGCGCAGTTGTGCTTTTTAACCACGTGATTTGTTGACCCGGCTGCGTCCACAAAGTTTACACTTTAATGTGGATGTTTAATGCGCGTTCACCGCTCTCCCCGCTGTATTGCGTGTCCCTGCATTAGCATTGTTAAGTACCTGCCGTCAAATCACGATTCACGATAGACCGAGCTATCCATCTGGTGCATAACACTGAACCTCCGCCTCTCCAAAGGTCAGAGGTCACTGTTAACAGAGTGAGTGCTGGTTCCTCCCGGTCTCTTTCTCCTCCACACTCCATTTATGTAATAGTGTCCTGAGGCACTGTGCAGCCCTCTTCACCGTGTGTGTTTGTGTGTGTGTGTGTGTGTGCGCACGCGCGTCTTCCCTGCCAAACAAGTCCAGGCATCAGCACCTCTCTCCCCTACAGAAAGCTCATGGCAGTTACCATGGCGAAGGATGCATGGAGCTGGACGCCCTGCGATCGGAAAGCCCTGCACCCCTCCATCAGGGGAGGATCGGACAGCCCTGCACCCCTCCATCAGCGGAGGATCGGACAGCCCTGCACCCCTCCATCAGCGGAGGATCGGACAGCCCTGCACCCCTCCATCTGGGGAGGATCGGACAGCCCTGCACCCCTCCATCAGCGGAGGATCGGACAGCCCTGCACCCCTCCATCAGCGGAGGATTGGACAGCCCTGCACCCCTCCATCAGCGGAGGATTGGACAGCCCTGCACCCCTCCATCAGGGGAGGATCGGACAGCCCTGCACCCCTCCATCAGCGGAGGATTGGACAGCCCTGCACCCCTCCATCAGGGGAGGATCGGACAGCCCTGCACCCCTCCATCAGGGGAGGATTGGACAGCCCTACACCCCTCCATCAGGGGAGGATCGGACAGCCCTGCACCCCTCCATCAGGGGAGGATCGGACAGCCCTGCACCCCTCCATCAGGGGAGGATCGGACAGCCCTGCACCCCTCCATCAGGGGAGGATTGGACAGCCCTGCACCCCTCCATCAGGGGAGGATCGGACAGCCCTACACCCCTCCATCAGGGGAGGATCGGACAGCCCTACACCCCTCCGTCAGCAGTGACCTCTCACCTCAATAGCAACAGAGGCTAATTGACAAGGGGGCTGCTGGGGCCGTGGAGCATGTGAAAGGATTCCTCCTACCTGGGGCTGTGACATCATAAGACCATTAATCACAGAATCTGTGTCATTCCCCTGGGCGTATTTGTTTTGGGCTGACTCCTCCCGTCAGGCCTCTGCATTCCCGTGCGGTGGGGAGAATCAATCAATCAATCAATCAATCAATCAATATACTACGAGGAGGACACATTTGGCTACTATTGTACAATATGTTCTATATAAAACGTTTGTTGTTACCACATGGCTTTGAAATAGCGTGATGATATCTCTATAATTCAAGTCATTCCAGTTTTCACCACACTGAAGTTGGAGATGCTCATGCTCCGATAACACCACAGTTCTGACGTGTTCAGTTCGTTCCGTGTTGAGTCTCACCACAGTTCTGACGTGTTCAGTCTCACCAACACCCACAACACTCAACAGTCAGCACATAGTTCCAGGCTGCGGCAGCTGACTCTTGTCAACACTTCCTGACAACCCGTCTATCAACAAAGCCCCCAGAAACCCATCTTAAGACAAAATTCCCATTCATTCCCAGCAATGCCTCAATATATGTAGGCCTACTTAATATGCATTTAATTTGATCATTAGCCATGGGTCATTCTAAGGACATGTGGTCTCACCTGACCTGACCCCAGTATGACATAAGCCTGACCTCCAGAGGTAACAGACCAGAGACACAGTTTAATTACTTTGCAGTTGTAATCAGGTGCTGTGTCCCATGATGGCCTTGGCGAATAATTGATTATCTGTATTGACCGAGATCAATGGGGCATACTGTGGGAGAGGCAGGCCATGGGGAGGTCAGTGATGATCCATCACCATGTGATCTCTAGACCCCACAACTCCCCTCGTTTCCTCACAATGGTGTGTATTTATCTCAGTGGGGGGGCAGCTTGTCTGGGGGGGCTGCCAGTGCACAGTCTACTGTGTGTTGTCTGACCAGACAGGAACCTCAGGGCCATGTGGTCCATGCGTGATCCACACCGCTCTCCCCTCTGAAAATACACCGTCGAAGAGATCGTCCAACTCAGTCTAGAGAATAGATCTCCTGACTGAGTAGAGAAGAGATCTCCTGACTGAGTAGAGAATAGATCTCCTGACTGAGTAGAGAAGAGATCTCCTGACTGAGTAGAGAAGAGATCTCCTGACTCAGTAGAGAAGAGATCTCCTGACTGAGTAGAGAATAGATCTCCTGACTGAGTAGAGAAGAGATCTCCTGACTGAGTAGAGAAGAGATCTCCTGACTGAGTAGAGAATAGATCTCCTGACTGAGTAGAGAAGAGATCTCCTGACTGAGTAGAGAATAGATCTCCTGACTGAGTAGAGAAGAGATCTCCTGACTGAGTAGAGAAGAGATCTCCTGACTGAGTAGAGAATAGATCTCCTGACTCAGTAGAGAAGAGATCTCCTGACTGAGTAGAGAATAGATCTCCTGACTCAGTAGAGAAGAGATCTCCTGACTGAGTAGAGAAGAGATCTCCTGACTGAGTAGAGAATAGATCTCCTGACTGAGTAGAGAAGAGATCTCCTGACTGAGTAGAGAAGAGATCTCCTGACTGAGTAGAGAATAGATCTCCTGACTCAGTAGAGAAGAGATCTCCTGACTGAGTAGAGAAGAGATCTCCTGACTGAGTAGAGAAGAGATCTCCTGACTGAGTAGAGAATAGATCTCCTGACTGAGTAGAGAATAGATCTCCTGACTGAGTAGAGAAGAGATCTCCTGACTGAGTAGAGAAGAGATCTCCTGACTGAGTAGAGAAGAGATCTCCTGACTGAGTAGAGAAGAGATCTCCTGACTCTGTCTCAGTCTGTGACGAACACCGAACAAGACAGCAAGTGGTCAGACAAGAGCCCGTCTGTGTAGCCGGAGCCCCGGGGGCCTGGGGCAGCGTGGCCGTCATGGGGCCAGACGGGAAGCGTGGGATCCCACCCCAGGGCCTTTCTCGTCTCCACCTCACAGTCACATCCTCCACAGTCTGTCAGGGAGCGAGAGCAGGCCGAGCCGTGCGAGGGCAGCCCGGCTGGGGTGACAAGAGAGCTCTTTCTCCCTCGACGCCACCTCTCTGAACCACCCAGGCATCGCTCAGGCACTGCTGACTTCTTAACCAAAACTGTTGGAGAGCTTTGACTGTCCACACTGTATGCAGATATATACTGTACACACTTTTCCCCTAGAGCACACTTTTGCCTGGGAGACTGACGAGCTTTCCCATGTCACACTGCTGTAATAACAAGTTCACTTCCTGTTGCGTTTGTTTGAGGGCAGCCTCTGTGAACTTGCACTTTGCACAGACGGAGGTGGAAAGGCTGAACAGCGGGAGGAGGGGGGGCGCAGGAAACGGGTTTGGGCGGGGTCAGGGTTCAAGCCTCATCTTCTGACCCTCTCCGAACACTCCCCTCTGTCTCTCTGACCCTGTTCTCAGCTCCGGGGGAGAGATAGGCCTCTGTCTCTCTGACCCTGTTCTCAGCTCCGGGGGAGAGATAGGCCTACCCTAATGCTTTACTACCCTAATGCTTTACTTTTATCTGTGGAATGCCTCTTGACTTGATTTAGAGGCCTTCACTTAGCACACCATCTCCGCCCCCTTTAGATGCAGCTTTCAGAGAGTGACCAGAGTGTACTTACAGGAGGGGCGCGAGCTCTGAGGTGAGGGTTAACCCTAACCCTAACCCTAACCCAGTCTGAGGTGAGGGTCAACCCTAACCCTAACCCTAACCCAGTCTGAGGTGAGGGTTAACCCTAACCCTAACCCAGTCTGAGGTGAGGGTTAACCCTAACCCTAACCCTAACCCAGTCTGAGGTGAGGGTTAACCCTAACCCTAACCCTAACCCAGTCTGAGGTGAGGGTTAACCCTAACCCTAACCCTAACCCTAACCCAGTCTGAGGTGAGGGTTAACCCTAACCCTAACCCAGTCTGAGGTGAGGGTTAACCCTAACCCTAACCCAGTCTGAGGTGAGGGTTAACCCTAACCCTAACCCTAACCCAGTCTGAGGTGAGGGTTAACCCTAACCCTAACCCTAACCCAGTCTGAGGTGAGGGTTAACCCTAACCCTAACCCTAACCCAGTCTGAGGTGAGGGTTAACCCTAACCCTAACCCTAACCCAGTCTGAGGTGAGGGTTAACCCTAACCCTAACCCTAACCCTAACCCAGTCTGAGGTGAGGGTTAACCCTAACCCTAACCCTAACCCAGTCTGAGGTGAGGGTTAACCCTAACCCTAACCCAGTCTGAGGTGAGGGTTAACCCTAACCCTAACCCTAACCCAGTCTGAGGTGAGGGTTAACCCTAACCCTAACCCAGTCTGAGGTGAGGGTTAACCCTAACCCTAACCCTAACCCAGTCTGAGGTGAGGGTTAACCCTAACCCTAACCCTACAGTACATCTCTCAACTGTATTTGTAAGTGAATGTGTTCGTTTTGGCTGCTCAAAATGGCAAAACACTGCGGAAGTTCAGTACCGTCAAAGACATATTATTGAACGGGCCTACCGGTCCCCGGCCCAGGCGCCCAAGAGCTCAGGGGCCCTTTGCATTTGTTGTTGCAGGGACACCGATATAAATTTAGGGTGAGATTCCTTACACAATTAAACATTAAAAAAACATTAATATTTTGAACAGTTTATAGGGGCCCACGTCTTTTTAAAAAAGAGAGAAGCTTGTGTGGGCTACATATTTTCTGTAGTCTACTCATTAATCTAATGGGTGGGAATGAAGCCTACCTTTCCATAGATAAGTGAGTAGGCTATTAAACTAGTCTATAGAGGGAACTATTAAAGTTTGTGAACTCGAGACAGATCACACAGGTGCAGGTCACACAGGTGCAGGTCACAAGGTCAATTGGTTCAATCAAAACGAAAGATCCGAAAAGAAAAACAGTCAAAGTCAGATTCTTTACAGCAGGTTCCTCACATTTCCAGCTTTTTAAAGAAAACAAACGATGAGAACAACAGTGTTGCGGCGGAGGCTGTTGGGGGTGGGGGGAGTTGGTAGGGAGGCGGAGGCTGTAGGGGGGTGGGGGGAGTTGGTAGGGAGGGGGAGGCTGTAGGGGGGTGGGGGGAGTTGGTAGGGAGGCGGAGGCTGTTGGGGGTGGGGGGAGTTGGTAGGGAGGGGGAGGCTGTAGGGGGGTGGGGGGAGTTGGTAGGGAGGGGGAGGCTGTAGGGGGGTGGGGGGAGTTGGTAGGGAGGGGGAGGCTGTTGGGGGCTGGGGGGAGTTGGTAGGGAGGGGGAGGCTGTAGGGGGGTGGGGGGAGTTGGTAGGGAGGGGGAGGCTGTAGGGGGGTGGGGGGAGTTGGTAGGGAGGGGGAGGCTGTAGGGGGTGGGGGGAGTTGGTAGGGAGGGGGAGGCTGTAGGGGGGTGGGGGGAGTTGGTAGGGAGGGGGAGGCTGTAGGGGGGTGGGGGGAGTTGGTAGGGAGGGGGAGGCTGAAGGGGGTGGGGGGAGTTGGTAGGGAGGGGGAGGCTGTAGGGGGTGGGGGGAGTTGGTAGGGAGGGGGAGGCTGTAGGGGGGTGGGGGGAGTTGGTAGGGAGGGGGAGGCTGAAGGGGGTGGGGGGAGTTGGTAGGGAGGGGGAGGCTGTAGGGGGGTGGGGGGAGTTGGTAGGGAGGGGGAGGCTGTAGGGGGGTGGGGGGAGTTGGTAGGGAGGGGGAGGCTGTAGGGGGGTGGGGGGAGTTGGTAGGGAGGGGGAGGCTGTTGGGGGCTGGGGGGAGTTGGTAGGGAGGGGGAGGCTGTAGGGGGGTGGGGGGAGTTGGTAGGGAGGGGGAGGCTGTAGGGGGGTGGGGGGAGTTGGTAGGGAGGCGGAGCCTGTAGGGGGGGGGGGGAGTTGGTAGGGAGGTTGGCCCTCTACACGTCAAGACCCAGGAGCCCATTTTTTCATGATCCATCTATGAGTACCGTGTTGTGATGCCAAATGACTGAGGGGGATTGGAATAGCAATGCTGTTGGAAGAGCCTATAAAGTATTACAGTGTGCAGCCTGCAGAGTAAAATACCCACACACATGTTTATGTTTATCACCCTTAGAATATTCATAACAGAAATCTGTAATTCTATATCTGTATAAGGTTACACATCAACATACAATACGCAAAAAAGCTATGTGTGATTTGCCTTTTTTTATAAGTGCTCAGCTATTGGAGGGCCCCCAAAACGAGCCTCTGCTTTTGGAGTGCCTGCCCACTCACCCTGCTAGCAAAGAGACTAGCAGCATCTGGCTCTCATTGATGCTATTTTGGAAAGTAGGAGAACAATAAGAGGAAACATGGCGCAGAAAGACGGGAACACTAGTCAACACCCAGCGCAACCTTAATAGTCTTCCCCCCGGTGATCACAGTTCTTACAGTGCACAATGGCTGGGTTTAATTACAATCACATTCATTTAATTCAGGAAGTAAATGACAACAAATATTTCACAACTTTTGATGCAAAACACTTCCTCAATTCAATATTATTGTATACAGAAGCATTTAAATGAATTAATGCAATTGAAACTGAATTGACCCCAACCCCAGTAAGAACATCCTATGTACATTTGAAGGAACTCTTAGTGAACAGGGATCAAATGATGTTTAGAACTTTGTACCCACACAGGAAAATTGCAAATCAACAACAATCTTTTAAAATGGCACTGTGGGATTGTTATCTCATCAGTAGATGTAGCTCCTCGCTGATCCATGACAGAGTGGGACGGTACCAGTATAGTACTATCTACCGTACCAGTAAAGTACTAGCTGCAGTACCAGTATAGTACTAGCTACAGTACCAGTATAGTACTAGCTGCAGTACCAGTATAGTACTAGCTACAGTACCAGTAAAGTACTAGCTGCAGTACCAGTATAGCACTAGCTGCAGTACCAGTATAGTACTAGCTGCAGTACCAGTGCAGTACTAGCTGCAGTACCAGTATAGTACTAGCTGCAGTACCAGTAAAGTACTAGCTGCAGTACCAGTATAGTACTAGCTGCAGTACCAGTAAAGTACTAGCTGCAGTACCAGTATAGTACTAGCTGCAGTGCCAGTGTAGTACTAGCTGCAGTACCAGTATAGTAGTACTAGCTACAGTGCCACTGTAGTACTAGCTGCAGTACCCGCATAGTACTAGCTGCAGTGCCAGTGTAGTACTAGCTGCAGTACTAGCTACAGTGCCAGTGTAGTACTAGCTGCAGTACCAGTATAGTAGTACTAGCTACAGTGCCAGTGTAGTACTAGCTGCAGTACCCGCATAGTACTAGCTGCAGTGCCAGTGTAGTACTAGCTGCAGTATGGGACAGTAGCAGTATTGATCCATGAGAACAATGGAGTGGGGAAAAGCAGCATCTTATAACTTTGTAATGAACATAAAATCTGTGATGACAGCCCAGTGGAGAGGAAGATGAGTCACTCACCATTGAAGAAGCTCTTGACCTTCAGGTATCCCACACTGAGGCGAAGCACGGACAGCTTGTCCAGCCGCGCCCGAACATCCTCGGAGAAGGGCAGCAGGCTGGTGAGCTTGTCCAGCTCGCCGTTCAGACGATCCCTGTGGCGCTTCGAGGGGTTGGACTTGACGGCATCGTGAGGAGGGGGTTTAGGCCTGGTGGGAAGAGGGAAAAAAAACAGGCACAGAAATGTGAGGCTGAGTGATGGAGGCTTTGTCGTAATGAAAGATGGTGAAACTGTGGGGAACGTCTATCGTGGGTGCTGTTGGCAGTCAGTGTCAGCCGGTAGTCTGGTCTACCGACTGACAGATGAGAGCTAACTAGAGCAGACATTCACTTAAAACCGCAGTGCTTAAGGAACCAGGTCACTGCGTGATGTCATCTTCATATACAGATGATTTTGACACAGTTGGTCTGATACACATGCTTGTGACACAGTTGGTCTGATAGACACGCTTGTGACACAGTTGGTCTGATAGACATGCTTGTGACACAGTTGGTCTGATAGACATGCTTGTGACACAGTTGGTCTGATACACATGATTGTGATACAGTGTATCTGAGCCTGTGCTTAACCATTTCATATTTCAAAATGTCCCCAATTCAGAGGTATTTTGATAAGTTCTAGAAGAGGTTTGGCTTTCCCGTTTTCTAATATGGCTGATACCTATCTTTTGAAAGTCCTGATTCAGAGTTCGGGATATAGCTCCTTGAGAAACCATTGTTTGCAAAAGTAGGTTGGTTACCCAATACGTTGCCTTTTCACTCGATGCTTACCTAAAGGCCTTTCAGCTGTAACTCAAACCACAGGTTAAGACCCAATTTTAGACTTTCCCAGATAAGAAGTGAAACTGACGGCACCTGAAAAAGCGGAGGGGACAAAGGGCTGCAGTCACTCCACAGACCCCCACAGTACTGCAGCTAGTACTATACTGGTACTGCTACTGTCCCCTACTGCAGCTTCTATTATACTGCTACTGCCCTCCACTGCAGCTAGTATTATACTGGTACTAGGGTTGGGTGATATCCACATTTTGAAACCGTTTTTAAAGGACAATGCTCGTTTTTGACAACCTGGACCTTATTTACGACATATTATAAGACGTTTGACTCACCGAGATCACTTTGGTGTAGTTCGGAGGCATGTAGAAGAAATTTAAAATTCAGCGCAAGCCAGTATATCCATTTAATGGCGGTGGTCGGGGCACTTAGACTGCAGTTTCTAAAAATCTATTTTCTGCCGCGAAACGGTTGTTTTCATCAATCTGTCTTGATGAATCGCTAGTTGTGCTTACATAGAGCGTAGGCCTGTTGTGGTTTTCACATGCCATGATCTTTAGAAACGTATTTCGAAACGAAATAGCTTCCTCACTTGCTCCAGCACTAATGCGCACAGCGCGCAATCGTTGCTCCAGCACGCTGTGCGCATGCGTGCTGGAGCAAGTGAGGAAGCTATTTCGTGTCTAAAGACGTTTCTAAAGATCATATTACAGAGGCATGTGAAATACCACAACAGGCCTATGCTCTATGTAAGCACAACTAGCGATCACCACGACCACCACCAACAACAAAAATAATAATATATTTTATTCAGAAATTGCTGCATAATTCTTTAGACGGTTTTGCTGACGAGACCGTCCAGATTTTATAGCACTGCGGTAAACCGTAATACCGGAAAACCGCCCAAGCCTTACTGGTACTGCTACTGTCCCCTACTGCAGCTAGTATTATGCTGGTACTGTCCCCTACTGCAGCTAGTATTATGCTGGTACTGCAGCTAGTATTATACTGCTACTGTCCCCTACTGCAGCTAGTATTATGCTGGTACTGCAGCTAGTATTATACTGCTACTGTCCCCTACTGCAGCTAGTATTATGCTGGTACTGCAGCTAGTATTATACTGCTACTGTCCCCTACTGCAGCTAGTATTATGCTGGTACTGCAGCTAGTATTATACTGCTACTGTCCCCTACTGCAGCTAGTAATATACTGCTATTGTCCCCTACTGCAGCTAGTATTATACTGGTACTGTATGTAGTACTACACTGGTACTGATACTGTCCCATACTGCAGCTAGTACTATAATGGTACTGTAGGTAGTACTATACTGGTACTGTAGGTAGTACTACACTGGTACTGCTACTGTCCCATACTGCAGCTAGTACTATACTGGTACTGTAGGTATTACTACACTGGTACTGTAGGTAGTACTACACTGGTACTGCTACTGTCCCATACTGCAGCTAGTACTATATTGGTACTGTAGGTAGTACTACACTGGTACTGCTACTGTCCCATACTGCAGCTAGTACTATACTGGTACTGTAGGTAGTACTACACTGGTACTGCTACTGTTCCATACACCCCACAGTCCTTCACCTTCATCTTGACTCCATGTTGAAGCCCAAACACCTCATATCTCACTTGATTTGTTTAAATACACATTGATGGTCCCCCATAACACATGTAGAGTAAGATCCTAATCCAGATCCAAGCCTATTAAGATTCTAATCCAGTTTCAAGCCTGTTAAGATTCTAATCCAGTTCCAAGCCTGTTAAGATTCTAATCCAGTTCTAAGCCTATGTTATTAATACAGACCTATGTTGATGAATTACCAGTGTGATACACACACAATGCATTGGTCTTAATAAAAACGGAAATGGATAACACAGATGCTACACAACAGTTATTAACCAACAGAGTTCAAAATAGAGGCAAAATAAGGATTCATAAAGCTTATAGATGTTCTTCAGAATCCATTCGACTGTTCACATAATTGAGCCTCACTGTGTCTGATAGAAACAGTGGAGGATCATGGGATGTTCACTTGCTCCGATAACCTCTTAAAGAACTCACAAGCATCTGTTTCTGATTCACCAGACCAAAACAAAGAGAAATTGTACCGAAAGATGGCAATCTATCCAGCCATTCACCAGCTGCATTGGAATCACTGAAAACAATCGACATATATTGTTTTTGTATCTATTCACTTTCTCTATCTTGGCAGGTCGTAAACATTTTCTTGCAAGCTCCCCTACACTTAGAACATGGTTCTACAGGGCTAGGTGTTCTAAGGGAACATTTCCCTTTTTATTGGTGAAAGAGCTGGAACCTTTTCTTGAGAAAATTGTTCTTCCTGGAACCAAAAATGGTTTCTGTGAGTGAACAAAGACACCATGTTGAGACAACAATGCTCACAACTAAAGACTGCTTTCAGTTTTTGGGTGAAAGAACTAAAAACTTCTTAACATTCTTTTCAAAGTGCCAGGAAACTTAAGCGATGGTGAAGGGTAGTACACCTGCGGGTGAGAAGGGTAGTACACCTGCGGGTGAGAAGGGTAGTACACCTGCGGGTGAGAAGGGTAGTACACCTGCGGGTGAAAGTATCCCTGGACACAATTGTAATTCTTTCCTGGTCCAAAACTCACTAACTGCAAAGCAGCACCGTTAGAACACCATAGAGTAGACATTCAAAAGGACTGACAGTGATATTTCAATAAGCTCAGAGAGATTCCATTGAATATTTTCTTTGCTGTGGTCTATGCCATCAATCTTCTGATGTAGGCTCAAGTCACTGGTCAACCATAGTTCCAGCCTGCTGTGAAGGTTATGGCAGAAATGTGTGCATAACCCGTTTATTTGAGTACAGTGGGATAGCTCTCCAACAGCACTGACCATGTGAGTGCATAGCCTATACTGTATTACTTAGTCTACTTGATGTAGCACTGTAACAGATATTTCTTACACAATAAATACCTACCAAAACAATGTTACGAACATACAGTAATGCTTTCTCTCTTGACATAGGCCTACCACAACAATGTTACGAACATAATGCTTTGTTTATCTCTATGCTTGTTTCTCCCTCCGTCTCTCTCACAGCGTTCACCTTTATAATAATCAACAAACTAAAATGATCGTCTCTGTGTCAAAAACCAATGTTCTGTAACTGTGTGCGTGACTTGAAAATATTTTAATTTGCTGGAAAAACAACGAGAGACCAAACGTGTGCCCTCATAAT
Organism: Borostomias antarcticus; assembly: GCF_949987555.1. NCBI lineage: Eukaryota > Metazoa > Chordata > Actinopteri > Stomiiformes > Stomiidae > Borostomias > Borostomias antarcticus. Next base: position 21,894,921 of record NC_140252.1, read on the forward strand.
TAGAAAAGAATCAAGGCCTCTCAGATTACAGGAGCGCGCGCCCCCTCCCTCGTGCGCGCATCGCGTGAGAGCGCAGCAGCTCGAGACTTGATGATGATTAATGCAGGATCGGTACTACTGCCCTGCCAGAGCAGACCTAACCCTAACCCTACTACTGCCCTGCCAGAGCATATCTAACCCTAACCCTAACCCTACTACTGCCCTGCCAGACCATATCCTAACCCTAACCCTAACCCTACTACTGCCCTGCCAGACCAGACCTAACCCTACTACTGCCCTGCCAGAGCATATCCTAACCCTAACCCTAACCCTACTACTGCCATGCCAGAGCATATCTAACCCTAACCCTACTACTGCCCTGCCAGAGCATATCCTAACCCTAACCCTAACCCTACTACTGCCCTGCCAGAGCAGACCTAACCCTAACCCTACTACTGCCCTGCCAGACCATATCCTAACCCTAACCCTACTACTGCCCTGCCAGACCAGACCTAACCCTACTACTGCCATGCATGACCATATCCTAACCCTAACCCTACTACTGCCCTGCCAGACCAGACCTAACCCTACTACTGCCCTGCCAGACCAGACCTAACCCTACTACTGCCATGCATGACCATATCCTAACCCTAACCCTACTACTGCCATGCCAGACCAGACCTAACCCTAACCCTACTACTGCCCTGCCAGAGCATATCCTAACCCTAACCCTACTACTGCCCTGCCAGAGCAGACCTAACCCTAACCCTACTACTGCCCTGCCAGACCATATCCTAACCCTAACCCTACTACTGCCATGCATGACCATATCCTAACCCTAACCCTACTACTGCCATGCCAGACCATATCCTAACCCTAACCCTACTACTGCCATGCATGACCATATCCTAACCCTAACCCTACTACTGCCATGCCAGACCAGACCTAACCCTAACCCTACTACTGCCATGCCAGAGCATATCCTAACCCTAACCCTACTACTGCCCTGCCAGACCATATCCTAACCCTAACCCTACTACTGCCATGCCAGAGCAGACCTAACCCTAACCCTACTACTGCCCTGCCAGACCAGACCTAACCCTACTACTGCCATGCCAGACCATAGACCTAACCCTAACCCTACTACTGCCATGCCAGACCAGACCTAACCCTAACCCTAACCCTAACCCTACTACTGCCATGCCAGACCAGACCTAACCCTACTACTGCCATGCCAGAGCAGACCTAACCCTAACCCTACTACTGCCCTGCCAGACCAGACCTAACCCTACTACTGCCATGCCAGACCATAGACCTAACCCTAACCCAGACCATATCCTAACCCTAACCCTAACCCTACTACTGCCATGCCAGAGCAGACCTAACCCTAACCCTAACCCTAACCCTACTACTGCCATGCATGACCATATCCTAACCCTAACCCTAACCCTATTAATGCAGGGTACTACTGCCATGCCAGAGCTGCACAGAGACCAAATGTGAAGGTAACCCTACACATCTGACGAGACTTGTGGCCTATTACCTTATAAAAACATATAGGCTACTTGGCGTGTAGCCTACAGATATAATATTTTAATAACTTTTATCTCCTTAACTTTTGTCGTCTTTTTTCTAATATATGATATCTTACCAGCAGTGTGTTACAGTGTGCCCAGTTATACATCCATACCTGAATTAAAACCCGAGGGGACCTAAAACCTAGTGGCACCTGGGCGATAGGTCGTTTATAAAGTTACTTATAGGCCTATCCAAGTAAATTAAATAAGATTCATTTCCAACCAGCCTTCATGAACTTGAGCTTACACTTTCTGAACAGGCTTCTTCCGTTTCTTCGCCGCGTAGAGCGCCACGTTATTTCCCAACATGATGGAGCCTCACGGCAAAAGTGTACAGGAAGCTATCTTTATCTCCTTCGTCCTCCTCTTATTCGTGCAGATCTTTTCCTTAGATTCACACTGAAAAAGAAATTCTGAGTAATGTGAAAATCCCCGCCGAATGAGCCGACATGCAGCTCGCCTCGACTCAGATCGGCGTTGACAGAATCCTTCTTGATAAACTGAGAAATCCAGAACGTTTAAATGTTGCAAAAGTGACACAAAGTTATGAAACTTTTTGATAATCCACAGATGTAGTTCGGTAATGATTGTCCGTGTTCCTTAAACGTTTACTTGTGTATAGAGTCAGTCCACTCGGCGGCTAGTCTGGACTATCCAGCCTGCAGCTGAGCAGGTAGGCTACTGTACAGCCTCGCTATGGTGCTGCGCTCTGGAACACACACGTTTAAGGTGGTCCGCATGATATCATGAGACTTGCAACACATCATACTGGTCTAGTGACTTGAAAACTGCAGCAGTTATACTAATATTTAACCCTACATCATTATTAAACACGAAGCGAGGTTGTTTTTTTCAGGCGGGTATATGAGCCAGTGTCACGGATTTTCCTTAACGTCCCCTGCATCTATTACAGAACGGCTAAGACAAAATTGCTTACTTCTTTACAAAATGTATATTCAGTTTACCAACTAATATGCTAATAATGCAACTCTAATTACTGCACTTATCAATAACCTACCTGCCCAACCAATCTATCTATATACTGTATCTAGGGCTATATAGATATCTAAACTATTGCTATATGAATGGAGAGTTCACTGAAATGAGACAAATACTGTAGCTATTGTGACCTAAAGTTTACAAACCCAGCAGTGAACAAGTGGCTATAGCCTGCTGTTTAGTGGTTGACAGTGGGTACTGGTTTAGTCATTCTTACCTCAATGGTGAGATTTAGAGACTTCTTGACTGAAAGTGTTATTACAAATCATGTTTAGGGCAAGTGTTTGCTGACACATAGATTCAGACATTCAGGGTTCAGTGTTGACACACTCCAGCCATGATTGGGTCACTGTGCTTGCCAGGGTGTGGAAAAATACACACAGCCTCTGACCGACCATACCACAAAGAAAGAGCTTCACAATATTGAAACAGTGTCAGTGAAAACAAAACACATGACAGAATGGACTGTTCAAAACCGATGAGTGATCTGGCAGAGACCTGCAATGTTATGTAAAAACAATGATTTCTTTCATGTTGAAAGTAGCAACAGTCAAGGTACACATATGAACTTCTTTGTGGGGACGACCATATTTTATTTTTATAACTGCTCTATTGACAACTCACTCCTACTAACTGTCAGAGATTAGGCTGACAAAAGGCCTGACCAGGTTTCGAAATGTCATTCTCTCCTAGTGCAGAAATCAATCACAAGATATATTGGCTGTAGTTCCAGCATATTGTCATGAAAGCATGCCGATATTTTTTTTTTTTATCAAGCCTGCTCCAAGTAACGCTCACTTCATTACTCAAGTGGGAAGTTTCTTTGGAACAAAACATGACGCCTAATGCTGTGAGATTTTCCATTTGAATGTTTGATCACACTTACAATTGACTGGCAGATGACATTGATTGCTTTGAAATAGTGATCAGTTTGGCTAATGTGTATAGAGCACTTTATATTAATTTCAGCCTTTCTATAATTTCCAGACCAGAATCATTTGCATCACAGATGTGCATGTGTCCTTTGTTGGAAACAGTAGGAGGGAGACTTATTTAGTTGCGCAGATGCTATTTACTACTACTGTTATGCTACTGTTATTTAATTATGAACAGAATGGCTACACATTAGCATGTATTTATGATGTGCCACCCTCTGGCTCCAGTACAGTTAACTACTCTCTGTTGGAAATGGACCCTTGTGAAATATGATTTGGCCTCAAATGAGGGAAGTTGGGCAGCATTGCATTGGCATACCTTAACATAAGACACACATTCTCAGTATAATTCTTTTTACATCTGGTTGTTTATAAGGAGTTTGGGCTGTTGTTTCTAGCAATCTACTTGTAACAATGTCACACTCTCAGGCCTGATACCAGGATTGATCAGCTGTAGTCTGGGAATGATCAAGCACTGCAATAGGGTAGGTCATTTGAGAATGGACACAGCCTTAGGTTTCAAGCTTTCTTGGTCCAAAGTTGTTTTAAATAATAAATAATTTGGTGATAAAAAGAGTGAAAATAAGTTTGGCTGGGTCTGAGTTAAACTGTTTGAGTAGGCAAATCACACATCACTCCAGTATTTAAATAAGACAGAGGTGATTTTAACACTAATATGTGCAGAAACACTTAATTCATATTCATAAACACATGATTTAAATATGGATTAAGTGTATTATGTTTAGTGAATTCATTCTGGAAGTGCTTTTTATATTAATTTCTTAATTCATCATCTAATTTGTGATGCAGTTTGAATGCAACTGCTTTTCCAACTCTGTTGCTGAAATTCACACAATGTTCTTAATTAATTACCAAGTTCCACCGGTTTGAGATAACAGCTTATATTGCATTCAAAAGCAAAACATGAAATATTGCCACCTACTGGTAAACGGTACTAAGTTCAAATAGACCTGAATAAAACCCTGCTATAGAATCAATTGCTGTTGAAGTTAACAGCTGGGTCAGCTATAACTAGAGTTGTCAGTGAAGCTCCTGTAGCTATCTAGTCACGGTGGCCGAGAGGTTAAGGCGTTGGACTCGAAATCCAATGGGGTTTCCCCGCACAGGTTCGAATCCTGTTCGTGACGGAAATCTTTAGTCATTACATTGGAAGTGATACCTGTATCTTCCACTAATAAACCACCTTAGGTTTGAGGGTATGGCAGTTAAAGCACAAGTTGTGATGCCTTTAATTAAAGTAGACATCCAAGAAGTGTCCGGATAGTGTAGCTCATAGTACCAACACCAATCAAGATGAGTCAGTATGCATTCATACTGTATACTGTACAATAGCCTACAAGGTGTGTAGATACTATTGTATCACAACACAGAATTGATTTGAATTTTTTACTTTTAGTTTTAAATTATTTTAATGGACTAGCTCTCCCAGGATGAAATGTTTAGGCTAAAGGCTACAACCCTCTCCCTGGTTGAAGTGTGTAAGCTATAGACTACTCCCCTCTCCCAAGGCTAAAGGTTAATATCCTCTCCCTGGATGAAGTGGGTAGAATGTAGGCTACTACCCTCTACATGGGTGAAAGTGTGTAGGCTAATAGGCTACTACCCCTTTTCCTGGGTGGAAGTATGTAGACTATAGCTCAAATCAAATCAGGCTTTATTTGTATTGTGCATTTCATACACAGATACAACTCAATGCGCTTTACAGAGAGCAATGGGGGGTGGACATAGGTCTCACCCCTACATATTCCAGAGGGAAGCAAAAAAACAGTTTCACCTGCGGGCCAGAAACGTGAGCTGTAAAAACTCTTCCCTGACTTCTCTCAACGAGACAATCGAGCAAGCTCCTGGAAAATGTTTGTCTGTTGGCTAAGAATATATACAGAGCAGTAAACATGGGCTAAATACTTCATAAGAGAGACATGACTAACAGCAAAGTTCACAAATAGTTACAGAGAAGTTGCCTACAGGGAAGGCCACTATGGGTTAGCTATCCCTGTAGTCTCTAATATGAAATTTAATTTAATTATATAACAAAGCACAGCAAGCACTTAGCAGAACAGGCTCATAGAGAATGCTGCAAAGCAGAGTGTGTGTGTGTGGGGGGGGTTGGCAGGATAGGGACAGCTGACTACACAGAGTCGGAAGGAGCTAGTCACGAGGAGGCAGGGGGCCTTTCCGGGAGTCATTAGGTGGACTGTGGCTCCTGGAAAGGCCCTGTGCCTCCTTGTAGCTGATAAAAGTTGTTGTGGGGGGTTGCAATTGTATCAATTAACTAGGATTTGCACTTAAGGTGTTGAAATACATTGAAGTACATTTCCTGGAGAAAATGTGAGGTGGGCTAGCTGCTGCAGCTGTATAACAGCTACTGCTAGAACTACTACGGACCGGGCAATCTCCATGCACCCACCGGTGAAGACTGTGCGTCTCTAGCCCACTCAGGGGCTGAATTGTGGGGTCCGTGGCGTGGACAGTGGCGTGGTGACGAGACTTCGCCCCCTCAGGTCAGAGCTGACTGGGGACAGTGTACCCCTCTCCGGGCCACCTACCCGCCCACACCGGTGAAGACCATGTGTCCATGACACACAGCACACCCCACACACACACACCACACACACACACACACAAACACACACACACACACACACACACACACACAGCACCCCCCCACACACACACAGCACACACCACACACACACACACAGCACCCCCCCCACACACACACAGACAGCACACACACACACCACACAGCACAGTACACACACCACACACACAGCATACACAGCACACACACATACACCACACACAGCGTGCACACACACACACACACACAGCACACACACACCACACACAGCACATACACCCCCCATCCACACATAGCACACACAGCACACACACACACACATACCCCACACCCCACACACACACATACACATCACACACAGCACACACACCCATAGCACACACAGCAGAGTCACGCAAACTCTGAAACACTGAGAGCTGTCCAGCCTGTTCCAGTAATTGCTGGCAGATGTTGGCGAGGATATGGAAGTGAGTGTGTCTGCAAAGGGGTGGGGGAGCGTGGGGTCATTGTATAAACTTTACCTTAACGTCTGGTCATGGCTTTTTCCACGCTGTGCTCTCCAGCCTATGAATCACACTGGGCTGGTTGGAGGGATTGAACCTTTTGTAGGCGTTAACTTATAGTAGAGCCTTTGGAAGACAAATTGTTCCCATTTCTCATCTTGTTTTTATGACGAGAAATGATTAGATGTGGACTTTTAAAAGGAGGAATGGGGAGTGAATATGCTGTTAGTCCTGCTGAGGCTTTGGACTGCAGTGCTGCCAGTACGTTCTTTCTCAGGAAACTATTTGTTTGTATCCCTCTGAAGCCGGCCTTTGCTCTCTTCACCCTCGCCTGTGTGTTCAACAGAAACGTGTGTTCGCTTTGAGCTGAGAGCCGTGGATTAAACACAGACGGGCGTTCTTTGCTCCTCTCCCAGAGGGCCCACACCACTCTTTAATGCCCAATCTTCTGCAAGTGTGAGAAAATAAACATATTAATGAAGAGGGGAGAGCACCACTCCACATGTGGTTTGAGTTCAGAGGGGATCGGAGGATCAGGTTTTACAAAGCCCCCTTGGTCACTGCTGTTCAGAGGTGTAAAACCGGCTTCAGAAAGTGAAAATACTGACATGTATTTGCTCCACCCATGCACTGAACCAGTTCATTTCACTAGTTCCCTAATTCCCTAGTCCCTTTCACTATCTCCCCTACCTGGCTGAGGAGTCGCGCTAATTAGGATCAGCTGGTTCAGTGCATGGGTGGAGCAAATATTGTACAGGGTTAGTTTTGACTTTCTGAAGCTGCTGCTGTTGTGCAGTGCTCTCAGGCATGGCCCACATCAAGCCCCACAGTGAACCTACCTCTGCTCCTAGCCCTAACCCTGCCCCTAAACCTACCCCTGCTCCTAACCCTGCCCCTAAACCTACCCCTGCCCCTAACCTGCTCCTAACCCTGCCCCTAACCCTACCCCTGCCCCTGCTCCTAGCCCTAACCCTGCCCCTAACCCTACCCCTGCCCCTGCTCCTAGCCCTAACCCTGCCCCTAACCCTACCCCTGCCCCTGCTCCTAACCCTAACCCTGCCCCTAAACCTACCCCTGCCCCTAACCTGCTCCTAACCCTGCCCCTAACCCTACCCCTGCCTGCCCCTGCTCCTAGCCCTAACCCTGCCCCTAACCCTACCCCTGCTCCTAACCCTGCCCCTAAACCTACCCCTGCCCCTAACCTGCTCCTAACCCTGCCCCTAACCCTACCCCTGCCCCTGCTCCTAGCCCTAACCCTGCCCCTAACCCTACCCCTACCCCTGCCCCTGCTCCTAGCCCTAACCCTGCCCCTAACCCTACCCCTGCTCCTTACCCTGCCCTAAACCTACTCCTGCCCCTGCTCCTAGCCCTAACCCTGCCCCTAACCCTACCCCTGCTCCTAACCCTGCCCCTAAACCTACCCCTGCCCCTAACCCTACCCCTGCTCCTTACCCTGCCCTTAACCTACCCCTGCCCCTAACCTGCTCCTAGCCCTAACCCTGCCCCTAAACCTACCCCTGCTCCTAACCCTGCCCCTAAACCTACCCCTGCCCCTAACCTGCTCCTAACCCTGCCCCTAACCCTACCCCTGCCCCTGCTCCTAGCCCTAACCCTGCCCCTAACCCTACCCCTGCTCCTGCCCCTGCTCCTAGCCCTAACCCTGCCCCTAACCCTACCCCTGCTCCTAACCCTGCCCCTAAACCTACTCCTGCCCCTTACCCTACCCCTGCTCCTAGCCCTAACCCTGCCCCTAACCCTACCCCTGCTCCTAACCCTGCCCTAAACCTACTCCTGCCCCTTACCCTACCCCTGCTCCTAGCCCTAACCCTGCCCCTACCCCTGCTCCTAACCCTGCCCCTAAACCTACCCCTGCCCCTAACCTGCTCCTAACCCTACCCCTGCCCCTAACCCTACCCCTGCTCCTTACCCTGCCCTAAACCTACTCCTGCCCCTAACCCTACCCCTGCTCCTAACCCTGCCCCTAACCCTACCCCTGCTCCTAACCCTAACCCTGCCCTAAACCTACTCCTGCCCCTTACCCTACCCCTGCTCCTAGCCCTAACCCTGCCCCTAAACCTACCCCTGCTCCTAACCCTGCCCCTAAACCTACCCCTGCCCCTACTCTGCTCCTAACCCTGCCCCTAACCCTACCCCTGCCCCTGCTCCTAGCCCTAACCCTGCCCCTAACCCTACCCCTGCTCCTAACCCTGCCCTAAACCTACTCCTGCCCCTTACCCTACCCCTGCTCCTAGCCCTAACCCTGCCCCTAACCCTACCCCTGCTCCTAGCCATAACCCTGCCCCTAACCCTACCCCTGCTCCTTACCCTGCCCTAAACCTACTCCTGCCCCTAACCCTACCCCTGCTCCTAGCCCTAACCCTGCCCCTAAACCTACCCCTGCTCCTAACCCTGCCCCTAACCCTACCCCTGCCCCTGCTCCTAGCCCTAACCCTGCCCCTAACCCTACCCCTGCTCCTAACCCTGCCCTAAACCTACTCCTGCCCCTAACCCTACCCCTGCTCCTAGCCCTAACCCTGCCCCTACCCCTGCTCCTTACCCTGCCCTTAACCTACCCCTGCCCCTAACCCTACCCCTGCTCCTAGCCCTAACCCTGCCCCTACCCCTGCCCACTGATGTCAGGACAGCCGAGTCACTGCCCATCTTTCGCCTCAGGCTCAAAACTCACCTCTTCAAAAAGTTCTACCACAATCCTTTCTCTTAAAGCACCTACTGTACAATATTGTATTTATATTCTGATACTCCTGCACTTTGTCTTCAGCACTAGATTATGCTCTTACCCAGTTTAGAAAAGAGATGCACTTGTGAGTTCTAGCGAGTAGTAGTACAATGACTACCTACATTAAATGCAACTATTGCAAGTCACTTTGGATAAAAGCATCTGCTAAATCTAAATGTAGGTTCCCCAAAGATGAATGAAAGCTAGATTGTAATTCAGTTCTACTGTACTGTTATACAGGTAATTAGAATTTCCAGTTTGACATAATAATATCACAATAATATACCAGAAACAAACAATGCATTATAAGCAAGTGAGGATGGTGTCCGTTGGTCACCTGCCAGACTTATTCAGTATTGGGATTGGATTGAACAGTGATCAAAGTATATCCTCCACGGTTTGAGGACTGTCCTTAGATCTTCAGCAAAGGTTAGGGTCAGTCAAGCATGCCAGTAAGCTACCATTCATCAGCCAAGCCTAGAAAATAAATTACACAGGCACATCATGAATTAGAAATTTGCTTCAATTCTATCAGCGTTTTATGGCATTAAATCCCCTTTCACTGTGTTGTTCTCTGAACCAAGCAGAGCAGTGGAATGTGCAATTATATTGAATTACACCTACCTGGCTCTACATGGAGGTGGAGAGAATATGTTTTATCTCCAACTTGAAAAGTGGATGAATGTGATTTCTTGTGTTTAGTGGAGGAATGTGATTTCTTGTGTTTAGTGGAGGAATGTCATTACTTGTGTTTAGTGGAGGAATGGGATTTCTTGTGTTTATCTGAAAGTGTTTTCAAGATCTGAAATGGAATGTGGGTGAGCCGTTATCTCACTTTATATAAATTACCTCAGATATTACCTTTATATAAATTACCTCACTTTATATAAATTACCTCAGAGGTTGAAGCCTGAATACCTGATGGCCTGGGTCTGGAGGTCTGATGGTCTGGAGGTCTGGGTCTCGAGAGGTCTGAGTCTGATGGTCTAGGTTTGGAGGTCTGATGGTCTGATGGTCTGGAGGTCTGGGTCTGATGGCCTGGAGGTCTGATGGTCTGGAAGTCTGATGGTCTGGAGGTCTATGGTCTGGAAGTCTGATGGTCTGAAGGTCTATGGTCTGGAAGTATGATGGTCTGGAGGTCTATGGTCTGGAGGTCTGATGGTCTGGAGGTCTGATGGTCTGGAGGTCTGATGGTCTGGAAGTCTGATGGTCTGGAGGTCTGATGGTCTGGAGGTCTATGGTCTGGAGGTCTATGGTCTGAAGGTCTATGGTCTGGAGTTCTGATGGTCTGGAGGTCTGATGGTCTGGAGGTCTATGGTCTGGAGGTCTGGGTCTCATGGTCTGGGTCTGGAGGTCTGATGGTCTGGAGGCCTGGGTCTGGAGAGGTCTTGGTCTGATGGTCTGGAGGTCTGATGGTCTAAGTTTGGAGGTCTGATGGTCTGATGGTCTGGAGGTCTGATGGTCTGGAGGTCTGATGGTCTGGAGGTCTGGAGATCTGATGGTCTGGAAGTCTGATGGTCTGGAGGTCTATGGTCTGGAAGTCTGATGGTCTGGAGGTCTGATGGTCTGGAGGTCGGATGGTCTGGAGGTCTATGGTCTGGAGGTCTGGGTCTGATGGTCTGGAAGTCTGATGGTCTGGAGGTCTATGGTCTGGAGGTCTATGGTCTGGAGGTCTATGGTCTGGAGGTCTGATGGTCTAGAGGTCTATGGTCTGGAGATCTGATGGTTTGGAAGTCTGATGGTCTGGAAGTCTGATGGTCTGGAGGTCTATGGTCTGGAGGTCTATGGTCTGGAGATCTGATGGTCTGGAGATCTGATGGTCTGGAAGTCTGATGGTCTGGAGGTCTATGGTCTGGAGGTCTGATGGTCTGGAGGTCTATGGTCTGGAGGTCTGATGGTCTGGAGGTCTATGGTCTGGAGGTCTATGGTCTGGAGGTCTGATGGTCTGATGGTCTGGAGGTCTGATGGTCTGATGGTCTGGAGGTCTGATGGTCTGGAGGTCGGATGGTCTGGGTCTGATGGTCTGGAGGTCTATGGTCTGGAGGTCTATGGTCTGGAGGTCTATGGTCTGGAGGTCTGATGGTCTGGAGGTCTGATGGTCTGGAGGTCTGATGGTCTGGAGGTCTGATGGTCTGGGTCTGATGGTCTGGAGGTCTATGGTCTGGAAGTCTGATGGTCTGGAGGTCTATGGTCTGGAGGTCTGATGGTCTGGAGGTCTGGGTTTGATGGTCTGGAAGTATGATGGTCTGGAGGTCTATGGTCTGGAGGTCTATGGTCTGGAGGTCTATGGTCTGAAGGTCTGATGGTCTGGAGGTCTATGGTCTGGAGGTCTGGGTCTGATGGTCTGGTAGGTCTGGATATGGTTTTGTCAGTGCAACGTCATGATTGAATTGTATGGAACCGAAAGGATGGTTTATTCTGTAATGTGAGGTGCATTTACAAAGCTTTATGAGGATAAGATAGTGACAGATAGAGAGTGGCACCATATTGGTGAAAATCTATCTCTATATTCCACTTACAGGCCTAGGAGTAGGATTAGTGGTAAGGTTAGGGTTGTACTTGCTCTCCAGTGTGTTCTGCGTGATACTTCCAGCAAATGGCACACTACATTGACCTCTGGTCTGAAGACTCAGTCTTGAGGCTTTTTCTCTCAGGATTCACTCTGTTCAAATTCTCCTTCCCTGATCGACTGGCTTTACTGTAACCAGCAATAGCGTACAGCATATGGTATAATTAGTGGTCACAGAAACCTTTATGACACCTATAAGAATCATGGATACAATACAAGGCCTCCTTAATAGAACTTAATAGTTTGCTGTATAGGAGTGAGAACTGTTTAATAGAACTGCTGGTTTGGTCTTCGTCTTGGTTTCCATGAACTCACACTGTACTCTAAGCTTGTTAGTCTGTGTGACAAATCACAAGTGGGAAAAGCCTGGTGAAATAAATACATGAGAAGGAATTCTCTATCTGTTCTCTGCCAGGCCAGCAGATGCATATTAACGTGCCCACAGAAGCCTGGTGTTGGGTTGCTTTCTCCATGGTTTCCTTCCAGAAAACCTTGTGTGTCTGTAGCGTTTCCCTTATGCATTTGAAAATGCCCATCTCATGCTGAAAGAACCTGTAATTTAGACTGAAAAATATGGTCTGTCACAGAGGACAGTTCCATGCTTCTGTGATTTGCACAGTACATGAGAGCTACTCTCTCTCGACAGAATGGCTACTCGTATAAGTATGTCCGTACTGTTAAAGTATGTTGCCTCTGCCCAGCGGAGACCCAGCCTTGTCTGGGGACTGTAGGGTTGACAGCAGGGACTGCGTATTGAAGGACTGGGCTGTCTGAGTGGGCAGGATCCCCCCCCAGCTGCGTTCGCACGCGAGGTGCTGTGGGGGCCCTGTCTCAACATTCTCAGGTGGTGACTTCAGGAGAATCTGTGTGCTGAGGCTCGGAGCCCCTGGGACCCACCATCCAGCCAGACTGTTATTCCTGGTGTTATTGAAGAGGGCCCGCCTCTCCTCCTGGCCCGCTCCGTCCTGCTCATCTGGGCCTCATTAACAGCCCGGTTCCCTGGTTCCCGTGCGCTGACATGAAGTATGGGCCTGCTGTGGTTGCCGGCTCCGCACACATGCAGGGGAACCAAGTGGCTTCCCATGAACTCACTGGTCCCCCACGCCCTGCGCTCTGGAGCCCGGTCCTGCCGCGGTCACCTCCGCCTCCGCAGAGCAGGACGAGCCTGCAGACATCAAGACATCACACATGGAAACTAGAAAAACAACAAGCGCGCACAACTCTTGGTGAGAAAAAAGAGGGTAATGAGTGCTCGGTATGGTAGAAGACTATAGAGGAGTGAAGATACCAGCACTCACAATCGTTGATTTTCTCTTTTATTAAATAGGGCAACTGTGCCCTACCACACATGGACACCATGACATGAGTGCTCTGGCTGGGAGCAGTTCGTTCACCTCATTAAAGAGGGATCGTGTCTTCACTCTCCTGCCTCCTGTGTCACCTGCTGTTGCCTTGATGTTCATTACTGGCAAACAAGACGATCGGTTGTCTGGTCGGAGCCAGTGAATGTCATTATAGCATGAGCTGCCTAAGCATATCTGACAGACTGTTTGAGTTGGAGAAAAATCACTGGCTCCCTCCACTACAGCCCTCTGCTCTGCTCCCCTCATGATTGGGTCAATCCTTTGATGTGATTACAGTCTATGATTAAGAGCTATTTTTCCTGGAAAGAGGGCAAGTCCCGGTTCCCTAGACACATCTCTTCCAGCTCTGCACACCTGTCCGTGTCCAATTCCTGATCAGTTCACATAAACCAAGTGGCTGTAGTTCAACACTCCCAACTTGAATGTAGAATGTTAATCAACCATCACATTACTCAAGGCAAATACAGACTTTGAATATTGAGAAGGGCCTTGGTCATTTTTTGGGCTTGAAGATTGGAACCTGGGCTGGCTCAAGGAGACTGATTTTTGGCATCAACAGTCAGAATAATGATCTAATAAAGCAAATGTATTACATTATTCAATTCAATTTTCAATTCAATTCTTTATTTCGGACCCAGGGGGATCCATATCACAATTAAAACAGTAAAATACAGCACATTAAAAAGATAAGAAAAAAGAAGATAGAAATAGATTAGAATTCTGAAGCCTGTATTTACCATGTTCTATCGGCTATTTAAAATGGAAAATGCCAATACTCATATATCAATTTGACATTTCAAAGAAAAATAGATTTACTAAATAATAAGCAGAATCAACATAGCCAAGAGTCAACACCTTGAAACTATTTGAGCTCAAGTACCATGGAGGACGAACAAGAGATTTATTGGACACAAAGGAGATTGTTATTTGATAATGTTGCAGGAAGGAGCGTTTGGCCCTCCTTGCTATCTATAATCTTATCAGTGCGTGTCTGACGGCCAAGAAATGCTGATCCCTGTTTGAATGGAGATTGTGCATTTGTGCTGAAGTCATAGCTGGTCTGTTCCAGGCTTCTTTTACAGCCGATGATTAACCTTGGTTGACCCCTGGTCTCTGCTGGATGGATGGACGGAGCAGAGGCTGTCAGCTTTTCGAGACAAATCATTACCAGTGTGAAGACTGTATTGCATAATGCAGATTATCTAACTGTTACCTTGAAAAGTGTTTGGTGCAGAACTTCTCATCCTCTGGTCTGCTTGCGGTGTAGTCTAGTCTATGGTAACTTATTTTACAGTTCAGCTCTGCGATCACACAGAAGCTTTTCAAAAGGACACCGTATGGCACTGCGGCCTCACCTGAAGCTGCTCTGCCTGCTGCCGGACAGGCACATGGTCAGCATGATCATGGAGCTTGTCCGAAAACCGCAGCTTTACCAGGTCCAAGTGCTCAGTCCAGGTCCTGCTCAGGGACCAAGTGCTCAGTCCAGGTCCTGGATAGGGACCAGGTCCAAGTGCTCAGTCCAGGTCCTGCTCAGGGACCAAGTGCTCAGTCCAGGTCCTGCTCAGGGACCAAGTGCTCAGTCCAGGTCCTGCTCAGGGACCAAGGGCTCAGTCCAGGTTCCTGCTCAGGGACCAAGTGCTCAGTCCAGGTCCTGCTCAGGGACCAAGGGCTCAGTCCAGGTCCTGCTCAGGGACCAAGTGCTCAGTCCAGGTCCTGCTCAGGGACCAAGTGCTCAGTCCAGGTCCTGCTCAGGGACCAAGGGCTCAGTCCAGGTCCTGCTCAGGGACCAAGTGCTCAGTCCAGGTCCTGGTCAGGAACCGGACTGAAGAGCATCTGTTCTTCTGCATGTTTTTTGTATTGGGCTCTTTGGGAGGAAACCCTTGCGAAGAGAACATGCAAACTCCGCACAGAAAGGCCCAGAGACCATCTTGCTGTGAAGTGACAGTACAGGGTACTGCGCCACCGTGCCGCATGTGAGTGATTTTGGGGTTCAGTGTCTTGCTCAAGGGCCTTAACAGCTAGTGAGAACAGAATGAACTATACATCTGAGCTGGAACCAAGCCTGCTTAAATCTCTATCACTTTTTTTTTTTTTTTACTATTTATAATTTTTAAATCTTAAACATTACGAGACAGTGATATTTCTTCCAGCTGCAGCAAGCAAATCATTTCTTGCTTTGACCTATAGCCTACCGCTGTAGACTGCTTTAGAAATTTCATGAAGAGGATGGCCTATATTTGGGGGCCAAGCAGCGCAGCTGCTGCAGCACCCATTGTGTTTGAACGTTTTCTTCTTTCTTTCTTTATTTCTTCTTCCATGGGAGTCTATGGCAGCCTATAGAACCGTATGGTCAAAAGTTGTGAAAATTGGCACACTCATTCGGGACAGTTCCCTGACCCTCCTTACCAAGTCTCATGTCCACACCTCGCCCTCTCTAGCGCTAGTTGGAGGTGCATTAATGCATGCAGCTTTTCTTCAGCATGTCCAATTTTCAAACTTCAGGTGTCCTTCAATTCCTTGGCTCAAGCCGATTCAACGCACTCTATGACGTCATTGTAGCCATCTTGGATTCTCCACTATTTTGAATGATGTGCAAACCCCTTAAAATGTATCTCCTCCTAGGAATTTCGACCAATCTGCATGTAACCCGGTATACACATTACCTAGACCAATGTCCACAAAAGTTTTACAGGGATTTTTGATTATCCATCAATCAAATTGGCAGAAAAGCTGCAAAACAGGAACTGGGGTCATATCTCAGTAATGTTTTAATCTATCAAAACCAGATTTGGCACACTCATCTGGGACACACCCATGACATCTGTCACCAAGCCTCATGTTGACATCTCGTGCACTCTAGCGCCACCAGCGTGTCAAAGTTGGAGTTGCGTTTATGCCAGTAACTTTTGAACTGTATGTCTAATCTTTAAAATTATGGTAGCAATGGATTCCCTGGCTCATGCTAAGTTCAAAACACCCCATGGTTTCATTATTACTTCCTTTTTTTGATTGCAGAATGCAAGGAACACTTTTGGTCTCCTGCACAATTTCACCAGTTTTAGAGTGGTGACAAGGAGCACAGCTCATACACATATTATATATCAAAACGTTCACACGACTCTTGGGATTCATAAAATGAGAAAAGGCTAAGCTCTCTGATGTATATTTTTCACTGTGTGACAGTTCGAACGACGACTCCCCCCCTCCATTGAAAACAATGGAGCCATGCTCTAGAAAATGACAAAATCAGTGTTGAGTTTCGAACTCGTCACCTCTCCTACACTTCTGAAGACCGAAGGACATATTATACATGGAAATGTCCGTGTGATTGTCTGGATTCTGAAGAAGTAAATAGTTGAGCTATGCTATGTATACTTTTCGTTGTGTGCCAATTTAAACGACGACACCCGCCCTCTCAGTCTACCGAGAGGAAGCGAAAGCTGACATGCCTTGTGCACTAGGGCGAGTCACTTTCGCAAGATCTGTTGTAGCACAGCGTCAGCCTCGCAACCAGCATGTCCAGAGATCGAATCTCGTTCAGATTTTCCTCCAATCTGCATGAAACGTGGTAGGCCTACATATAATCTGCAGCCATTTTAACTTGAAGCAGTGCACATCGTTTGCCAGATTAACAGGTGTAATTAATAATCAATCTGGTTTCAGTCACAGGATGAACATAACTCTGCTTTCTAAAGATGGCTGCTATGAAAAAACCCTATTGCTATTTCACCACAAACAATGTTTAATTTTATCTTTATTTTTTACATTACATATGAAGTTAATTTAAGTTTCAGACCATTTCAGGGATTAATTGCTCTCAGGTTGTGAAAAGACTTGAGACCCCACTTTGAGGAATAGTAGCACAAAACATTTAGCATCATGTTGACCATGAGGGAGCACTGCAATAAGCAAATATGTGTCTGTGTTTACAGCAATGCTTTTGACATGATCATATCAAGTTGCTGCTGATACCCGGGCATGCCTAATGGCCACTGAAGAAATATTAAGCGAATTGGCCACAGGGTGGCACTATAACAAGTCAAAATGCTTAAAAGCCACGCACTAACTTGATTAAGAAAATGACTGAATCAATGTTGTGTTTCTAACTTGTCACCTCCCCTACACTTTTGAACATAGGAGGACATATACATCAAAATGTTCGCGTGATTGTCTGGATTCTATAGAAGTAAATATCTAAGCTATGTTATGTATACTTTTAACCGTGTGCCAATCTAAATGACGACACCCCCCTCTCACTCAACCGAGAGGAAGTGAAGGCAGACATGGGCGATTCACCTGTGCAACATCCTGCGTAGCACAGTGGATAGCACATCGGCCTTGCAAGCAGCAGGTACTGAGATCAAATCCCGTTCAACCATATGTTTGACTTTTGAAATTCTCAGGACCATCCTTGACCCTTGACCCTTGTCAAACACTTCTCATGTTGCCACGTCAGTCTAGCTAAACTGCTTGGCCCCCACATCCCTGCTTGCAGGTATATTTCATTATAGATCTGCTCTGCCCTTCTTGACATTGAATTCACCACTACTTATATTGTAACCATAACCCCACTACTGTATATTAAAGCTTTTTATAGACTGTGCCTTGTGAAGGCAGAATGGAGAATCACCCTGTTTTACACCCTGCCTGACATCATATTAACTTACTGCGTGACACCGCACAAAGCGCAGAATGGCAATGTTTGAACTGGCCCGAAGCAAAACTAACCCTAACCCAGTCAGTACTAAACCCAACTCTTACCCAGTCAGTACTAAACCCAACCCTAACCAGTCAGTACTAAACCCAACCCTAACCAGTCAGTACTAAACCCAACCCTAACCAGTCAATAATAAACCCAACCCTAACCCAGTCAGTACTAAACCCAACCCTAACCAGTCAATAATAAACCCAACCCTAACCAGTCAGTACTAAACCCAACTCTTACCCAGTCAGTACTAAACCCAACCCTAACCAGTCAATAATAAACCCAACCCTAACCAGTCAGTACTAAACCCAACCCTAACCAGTCAATAATAAACCCAACCCTAACCAGTCAGTACTAAACCTAACCCTAACCAGTCAGTACTAAACCTAACCCTAACCAGTCAGTACTAAACCCAACCCTAACCAGTCAGTACTAAACCCAACCCTAACCAGTCAGTACTAAACCCAACCCTAACCAGTCAGTACTAAACCCAACCCTAACCAGTCAGTACTAAACCTAACCCTAACCAGTCAATAATAAACCCAACCCTAACCAGTCAGTACAAGATGGTCTCCGGGAATGTGAGACTGCTTGGCATGGCGTTGGCAGACTTGCCGAGTTTTCAACCCAAGTGGATTCAGAAGTTCAGGCGACGTCTCACGTTGTGTTCCAGACCTCAAAGTCAAGTGTTTTATTCATGAAGTGCACAGTATAGCACAAGGTCTTTCTGAACAATGAAATTCCTAATCTACATGGCAAGCAACAACTACATAGTAGGCATTAAAAGATAAAATTGTTAAAAAATAACCTGGCTATCCCACTGTGCTACTTTATAGTGTCCATGTTTAGGCACTTAAAGACAGAAATAACAGTATGTAGCCACTTTGCCATAATTTCAGGCTTTTATAAAGCTTCCTACTGTGATGTTCTTTTCATAGCTGAGTGTGTGTGTGTGTGTGTGTGTGTGTGTGTATGTGTGTGCGTGTGTGTGCACCTTGCCATGATTAGCAAACATCTGTGTATAACACTGTGTTCCTGTAGCTCAAGATTAAACTTCATTTGTAAATAATATTGTCCCTACAGGTCGGGATGAGCCTGGGGAGAGAGGGACAGAAATGTGTTGTATGTGAGAGGGACGTCCCCACGATGTCACAGTTCATCACTCATAACGCCGTCCACCGTCTGCCTCTTCTGTGACGCTTGAACTAAGTGTGTGGTCTCTGTTCTGATGCGGAAGACAGTTGGCGGCCCTAGCTGTTCAGTTCCCCCTGGCATTCCTCCAGCTGTCTGGATGTCTTGGCTGGAGAGAACTCAGGGCCCTGGCTCTCTCTGCGGCCTCCTCCCACGCTGCAGCAGCCTCTTCTAGCAGCAGTAATACAAATGTGCCCTTCTAAAAACATCTTACTTACTGAGAAACAGTCTTTTCCAACTCACTACCAGTCTGTCAGTCCACTGGCCTAGGTATTCAGCGTAATATAGGGCCTCACATGGACTGAAGACCGGAGTATTGAAGACTTTGAGCATTTCACATACAGACTAGCCTACTGTACTAGAGCCACATTCACATTCAATGAGACTTCCCTGCATGGTCACAAAGGTCTTAAAATACTAACAATAGGCCTTATTATAATTACCTGCATTACTGGTTCCCTTACTTTGGCTAACCTTGTTGCATTACCTTACTTGTACCACAAGGTGGTGCAGGCAACATATGATTTTAGTATAGATTGTGTGTGTGTGCGTGTTTATTTATTTATGTTAAATATGAAAACCATGATAATATTAATGTTTAAAACATTTCAAGTGTGATGATAATGTACCCAATAATCAAATTAAGGAGGGTTAATTAATTAAAATATGTGTTCTGTCTCAAAAGAGACATAAATGAGTCAATGTTCCATTTGCATCATTGTTGGAGCAATTTAATGAGCACCGCCATAGTCCACCATTGCCAACCTTTATCACAGAACTACATGTAAAAGGGCAGATCGCTGACAAACTGAACCTTGATCATCTGGACAGAGGGAAACAGACACACGACACACACGGCACACACACACACACACACACACACGGCACACACACACACACACACACACCCAACACACACATGCACACACACACCAGTCAGGTCATATCAAAAGAGACGCATTAAAAGACTGCTCATCAATACCGAGTTGTCAACCTTGGAGCTGATTGTAATCACAAACCTGGCTCTCTCTTTTAATTAAATCTAAATGGCCTTGCAGTCAATGGGGCAATTCCAGCCAAGGCCTTGCATCATCTGCTTCCGATTGTCACACCAAATGGTCTCGATGGGCAAATGTAATGGCCGCCCTTGCTACCTTCTCAGACAGGAAGGCTTCGTTTTGTCTTGTCTGCAGTTTGCAACTTTAGTAATGTCAAGCACGAAATACATTGTTGATCCCATTTAAGAACACAGAAAATACAGTGATGATTTAGATGCAATTTATAAAGTCTTAATTAAAGGGGTAGTTCCGAATTTTGGACATAAACCCTCATTTACGACTTATGTTGTAGATCGATGGAGAACATTTTCAGCTGATTCCATGCTGTCTCTCGTTCGGGCGTTTTTAGAAATATTTTTATTACATTTTTCATATATAACAGAATAGAACAGCTCAGACACAAGTACAATTAGTAAGTAAAAAAATAAAATAAACGAGTGGCCATTATATCCATTCCTCACAGTCACAATCCCCTACAACAGAGAAAGGCAACATCTAATGGCTAAATACAAACAAATAGCAAGGGTACAGGAAACTGGCTTGCAGTAAAGAAGCTACAGATACAGGCTAGTCTAAGTGAGGAAACCCTTGTAATATGGAAGATGATAGCGTAGGTCCAATATATTTTAAGTATGGGTAACTTGTTGTGTTGATAGTAAGAGAATAGTCTTCTCAGTTCCTTGTTGTTGTGAAGGCAATAGTGCCGGCTAACGTATCACTCCGCCTTCCTATTTACAGAGAGCCATATAGGTCCGAACAAACGAATGGGTTCAATGATAGTTGGACTTCAGAAAGGATGGTATGAAAACTCAAATGAGCCCCTGACAGACTGCCCTCATATTTTATTTGGGTGCAATGTAGTGTTAAAGTTAGTTTTCTTTGAATGCTAGCTGTTTCTACTACATTGTGCTAGCATTAGCATGTCACTATCACCAGAACGAGAGACAATATGGAATCAGCTGAAAATGTTCTCTATCAATCAACAACATTATGGGTAAGTCGTAAATGTGTGTGTCCAAAATTCTGCACTACCCCTTCATGCCTTCACAAAGCCACTATAAGCTCTACCATGAGCACTACATTAATGTGCCACACAAAGCATGTATAACCATCTGGCATGCTTTATAAACAGTTCTCAGGTTTACATCATAGTGGGTCCATCTACACACAGACCCAGAGATTAAACTCTGACAGGCTAATGCTAAACTTGTCCATGTTAGCCAGTTTACCTCTGTGTTGCAGATGCAATAAATCAGGTTTGAACACATGTTGACTGGAGCTCTCCATCCTTTCAAGACTGAACTGAAGAATTGCGTAGCTTTTACTATTTTACTATACATCCTCCTGATGACATGTCGAAGTGTCCTTGAGCAAGACACCAGCGAAGAACCCCAAATTGCTCCCAATGAGCAGACTAGCACCTTGCATGGCAGCTGTGGCCATTGGTGTGTATTTGTGTGTGTGAATGGGTGAATGAGGGGCCATTGTAAAGCACTATATAAGTGTAGTCCATTTACTTTACCATTTACAATGCGGTAACAAGGTAGCATCCATCTTCACAGGCAGGTACCTCTCTCCCTGAAAGCCACTATACCACTATTCAAGAGCATAGCAAAACCATACTTGTTTCTAATATGTTGTATTATGAAGGGCAGTCGTAATAGTGAATCCTCCAATTTGATAAAGCAATAGGTATGTATAGGTACTTCATTGAACCCCAAGTGGGAATTGTTGGAATTTTAAGTTGAGCACTACTCTCCCCAATACCCCCCCCCCCACACACACACACACACATACCCACCCTAACCCCCTCCACTAAAGCTAATTCTGGATCAGGTGGTGTTACACATTGTCACTGTGTGGAACATCACCATCAGCTAATGAAAAAACAGGTGACTGATAGTGAATTATAAATTATGTCTGTCCCATTCTCCTGGAGGAATGACAGGAGACAGAATCCCAGAGAAATACATTATTACCTCTTTCCCAGGATATTACATCATTATTCATAACTTTTATATGGTTAACAATTATCTCTGATTTATTTATACCAATTATATTTGATTTGATTGGGGGCAGGAATTGGGTGCACTCCTCTGACACAAAGCCTGAGGCAAATTACAGTATAATGCAATAATAACCTCAAAATAAACCCATATGGATAGACTAACGTGTCATGGAAAAACCTAGCTGTTCAGGGCATGCTAGGATTAATGAATATGCACACCTCTGGAGCCGTATAGTATTAAGGTATGGGTTATTGTTGCTATTAAAGTGCATGTTTATTTTTTTTATTTTCTTCTTTTAACACAAATGACTGCAGGAAAGTTGTAATTCAAATGGAAAATTACACATTGACATCAACTTTTTCAACTGACATTTTGTTTTTCAAAAATATAGATGAAATGAGAATTGCTGAAGGCAGGACATTTTTTGAGCCCAGTGGCAAAATTGACTAATAATTGCCCGTCATTAATGAAGCCAAACTATGAGACAGAATTGGATCCCTTTGCTAGGGCCAAGTCGTGTTGAAGCTTTGTAAGCGTTTTCCTGCTCGGAAAAACTGACCCTACATCAATAGGATGTGACAGCAATGATCGGTCACTAAGGTCAGCAGTGATCAGTCACTAGTGTCAGCAGTGATCAGTCAACTAGTGTCAGCAGTGATTGGTCAGTAGTGTCAGCAGTGATTGGTCATTAGTGTCAGCAGTGATTGGTCATTAGTGTCAGCAGTGGTCAGTAGTGTCAGCAGTGATCAGTCACTAGTGTCAGCAGTGGTCAGTCCCTAGTGTCAGCCGTAATTGGTCCCTAAGGTCAGCAGTGATCAGTCTCTAGTGTCAGCAGTGATCAGTCTCTAGTGTCAGCAGTGGTCAGTCCCTAGTGTCAGCCGTAATTGGTCCCTAAGGTCAGCAGTGATCAGTCTCTAGTGTCAGCAGTGATTGGTCGCTAGTGTCAGCAGTGATTGGTCGCTAGTGTCAGCAGTGGTTAGTAGTGTCAGCAGTGATTGTTCATTAGTGTCAGCAAGGATCAGTCACTAGTCTCAGCAGTGATTGGTCACTAGTGTCAACAGTGATGGATGTGTTGTATAAACAGTCAGCCTGCTTCCCTCAACCATGAGTACCCTGTGCACATGACCATGAGCACACTGTGCATGTACGCACTCGACTGCTCCTCTTTCTTGTGATCTTTATCCAAGTACTTTTGTGTGATCACTATTTTTCTGGGGGCGTTTATAGCACCTTCACGGCGTGCATTGTTTTTATATACAGTGTATGTCCTTAATTATCCTCTAGCTACTGTATCTAGGGTACAGTAACTAGAGGGGCGAGGCAGACACTTTCTCGTGGTGCGCCCCGCCAGTAGCTGCGATTACACACCGCAAGTGAAGCAAAGTCTGCCAACTGAGGGCCACCAACCGGGCTGGTGTTCGTCTGCCACAGGCGGGGAGTGCAGCCTGCTCTGCCGGTTCCCAACCCAGAATTCTGCAGCTGAACACTGAAGGGCTCACCCCCAGTATGATCGATGTCATCGAGCACCTGGCCTGCACCAGCAAGGTCCTCATCATCCTCCTCCAGGAGACCCACTGCGTAACAGCAGATAAGCTAGTTCTCCCAACTTTTGCTCTAGCTAGGTTTATCCTAAGCAGGAAGCATGGCCTTACTACGTTCGTCCATCAAAGGTTGAACTGGACTCTTGTCGACCAATCCCCAACTGGCTCGGAGATTGAGTCTCCCAGTGTTCTCCCACCCCTGTCTCTATGTTGCCGACTTCAATTGCCAGCATGAGGATTGGGGGTACAGCACTAATACATCCGGCGGAGAAAACCTGGCTGATTGGGCAACTAACAACAGCCTGGCCCTGTTGTACGATCCCAAGGGTGCAGCCAGCTTTGTCTCAGGTCGCTGGAAAATTGGGACAAATCCTGACTTGGCATTTGCGAGCATCGGTGTTGATAATCAGCTCCCTGATTGACGCGTGCTAGGAAAGTTCTCGCGGTCCAAACATCGGCCATCGCTGATAACCATGCCTAAACTCATGGACCTCGTCCCGAGCAAGCCAGTGAAGCGATAGAACATCCGAAAGGCCAACTGGAAACGCTACCGCCTCCTTACCCATAGATCCACAAGGTGCCTCCCACCACCTATCACCAACAACGTGGACAAGGTGTACTGGGAACTCTGCGGCATACTGGTGAAAGCCGCCAAAACATCCATCCGAGGCAGATGTCGCAACAGCTACAAACCGTGCTGGGATGCGGAGTGCAAGAGTCTCTAGTGTGCCTTCCTCCACGCCCCCCCAGGAGCTGAGTCAGACAGGCTTGCTTCAGCCCTGCTGTCAAGACTCAGCCAAAGGATACGAGCGCTGGGAAGAGGCCATTAACTCCATCGACTTCTCACACTCCAGCTGCAAGGCATGGAGCATCCTTAACAACCTCACTGGTAGGTCTAGACACTCCCCCCCGTCACTGCCCCATCTCTGCAAACAAAATTACATCACAATTTGTGAAAAGTGGGACATACAAGGGCAAAGACCGCAAATCACCACGTCTTGTGCAAGCAGGTTGTGACGCCTTAAGAACGGCGTCCCCCAGGGCTTTGTCCTGGCCCCCTTCCTTTATAACATCTACACCTACGACCTGCCAAACACAGTCTCCAGGAAGTACGCCTACGCAGACGACCTTGTGCTGGTGTACTCCGGTGGAAACTGACAGGCTGTGGAGGAGACCTTGAGCCAGGACATGCAGACACTAGTGGCATACCTCCGGAAATGGAGATTGAAGCTCAGCGAGGCAAAGACGGTGTCGGCAGCCTTCCACCTTAACAAGGAAGCCAAACGTGAGCTCCAAGTGCACATTGATGGAACACTCATTTACTCGGTTTTAAAATTAGTCGAAAATCCCATCCCTATCAGCGGGACATTGGACAGCTCGCTCACGTTCCACCGACACCTCGAGTCACTGGCCAAGAAGTTAACATTTCATGTGGCATTGATGAGGCGACTGGTCTCATCAGGCTGGGGCGCCAGCGCAAAAACACTGCATACGGCAGCCCTAGCCCTTGTCTACTCGACCAGTGAATATTGCGCACCGTCGTAGAGCTCACACCCACCTCACTGATCCGCCTATCAACGAAGCCTTGCGCATCGTGACAGGATTTCTGTGTCCCACTCCTGTGGACAACCTTCCCATCCGGACTGTGGAGCCTAACCACCTGCTCCACGACAGGTTCACTGCAACAGCAGAGCCTCCCCGGCATCTCAAGTCGAAACACCCTTTTGTGCCTGCCACGCGGGATCTCCTGCAGCAATGCAGAGATCTTAACTTTAGCAAGGCAGTATGGGCGGACTACACCTGGCATGCGGAGTGGGAGGCAAACACTTCCAGACTCTGTGATTTTATCCCGGCCGCCGGTCCTTCCCCTATCGGGATGGACTTACCCACACCAGCGTGGGTGAAGCGTTATCATCTCCGGACTGGCGTCAGACGCTTCTGCTCATCGATGCACAGATTGGGCTTGGAATCCTGGGCGGAATGCGAGTGTGACGGTTGTGGATGACGAAACAGTGACATGGCTCCTGGAGGTGTGCCTGGGTGACCCCCTCACCCAGGCTTGGGGTGCAGCAGAGTCTGTTGGTTTTTGGCCCTCTTTTCCCAGTACCATCATCTAGCTGGGACACCAACTCATTTCCCAGTAGCATCCTCTAGCTGGGACACCGACTCAGAGACCCCTTGAGATACAGCTATTCTGAAGTCTTGTCTTTGAAACTTCCCAGAAGTTGTTCACACCAAATAATGTTGTCCCTATATCTGCTAGGAATTTGTCTCTCGTTGCTAATTAGACGCTGACACAATTTCCCTTGAAACTGGAAACAGTTTGGTTGCAGAGTCTTGTGTAAGAATGGAGAGGGCCTTATTCTGACAATAGTAAATACGATAAAAAGGTGATTTGCATTTCCTTATGGTCTTGTGATCTGCAGTCAAACCAATGAAACAGTTAAAACGGTCTGAAAATAGTAGTCTTTATTTTTTTTCCTCACAGCAAACTACTCTTTGGATACAGTTCTCAACATATAAAAATATAAAACAGGGTAAGTTGTTAGGGTTAGGGTTTGTATATATTTAGTTAGTTCTTACATCTTAGACATTTTCATAGTGACCCTTTTCAAGAATCTTGTCATATTTTCACAGGCTTGAAGTCTTTCTTATGACTGCCAGTCCACCCTCATCATCTCACTATCTGGGTACCCCTGACTGCATCACGTTACCTTACGTCTTTATATTAGTCACATGTAGTTCATGCTGCTGGTGTATAAAAACTGATGTCGAAAGTGCAACTGCATAGCTAAACAAAGGATATTATTGAACAAAAAACATACTGTAAAAGTGACATAAAAGGAAAATAGGACAGCGCCAATTCCCAGACATGCTTGACGTGCTGTAACCCTATAAGAGCATTTATTTGGTTAAAGATTTACAACACGCCATAGAACACTGTGAACCATAATTAGCTCACTGTTCACAATGTAGTGCACAGAATGACCTCTAATGGTGTCACTGTACTCTACATTCACCTGACCAATAAACACTTGATAGTGGAACTCATCAAGAGAAGCAATATGTTTGCACGAGATGATGGTGCCCTCGAACCAACTGTCAGTCCGCACAATTCAAGCAAACACAAAGCTAACCCTTTCAAGAGAGGTTCCGGTTCTTTCTATTCGTCCTCCACCGTCTCCAGTAGAGCTAGGGGCCGTTCAGGTTCTGCGTCTATATCGACAGACTCGCCGTCGCCGGACTCGTAGGTGAGGTAGGATCCCTTATCCTTGAACATGTACCTGAGCACCAGGAAGGTACAGCAGCACAGCAGCAGCAGGATGACCGCAGCAATGACCCCTGGGACGGGAAGAGGTACAGGGTTAGACACGCTACTTGATCTGTTCACTTACCAAAGTGACACAGTCTGTTGTATGTATGTTCTGTGTATCTGTGTATGTTCTTAGCTATTGAGCCTTATTGAATGCTGAGAGGAGTTTGGTCCGAATAGTTCTAACCATTGAAATTACTAATTATTATTAATCTCCATGAAGCTCCCCAGTAAGAGTGTCCTCATGCTCCTAGCGAGGACAGTATAATCAATAAGCCTCATGCTCCTAGAGAGGACAGTATCATCAATAAGCAGCACCACTGGGCTGAGTGATCGTTTCTCACCTCCAAGAATAGCTTCATCACCGCCCACTGAGGAACCTGGATAGAAGGAGAGCAACAGACATATGAACAGCAATAGGCAGCAGAACATTATAGGATCTTCAGTATACAGCACAATTAGTCATCCTTCTATATACTGTATAATAACACCTGTGAACGCCACCTGCCTGTTAACTGTTTGCTAGGTGTAGTTCTGCACTCTGCTGACCATGCAACTGTTATCATTCTCCCAGCAAATGTGAGAAAAGGTTCCTTTTTTTACCTTTCAAGCAAGGAAAACTGAATAAAGACAGAGATTGAGGAGGTGCTCAGTAGAAGTTATTGCTGTGGAACAGCTGTCCACCTTGACTTTAATCTGGCTGTGGCATTTTTGTAATATAATAATGCGTATGAATCAGCTGTGTTCCCTACGCAGGGCTCTTCCAGGTGCAGGGAGAGAAGACTGAGGAAATGACCTCAAATGTGATTAATGCTTAATCACCCTCCACGCACGCTGTATAGTAGGTCTCTGCCTATTATGAAGACGCCACCATTATAATGAGCACCTACTGTTGGCAAGTATCATACTGCAGACACTAATTTGCCAGAGCACAAATGGTCAGATTGGAGAAAAAAAAACGTAACGGTTAGAATGGAGGGGAAAGCACCTCAATTGAAGTCTGAATAGTCCAGGATGTTATTAAGAGCACCTCTGCAGGGAAATCGTGGAGTAATGTTTCACAGGACCAGTATCATACTGTACTTCCAAAGCGCAGTATTCTGAGTATTACAATAAACTGAGGATCAATTTTGCTCCAATAAATTCAGGCTCTACAGGAAGTCATTACACTGTGAGTATCCGCTCCGAGTGGGAGCAGTGACCAGAGGGAGGAACAGCAGTCGGTCACATGTTGGGTGGATATGACGGCCTCCCAGAGGAATACGGGAGGAGCTGTTGGCTCCTCTGAAGCTGAATCGCAAATCGCGCACTTAGGCGAAATTGCAGAGCACTCGCGACCTTGTGGCCTTACATGCGCGTTCCCGCCAAGTTCACAAGGGCTCAGGGTAGTCCCAAAACGGAATTGCTAGGTCCACAAGTGCGCCACTGCCGCCATTTTGCGCACTTTAACCACACTTACCGAAAGTCTGCAATTTCGCAGACTTAGGAGCAGAAAATACCCACAGTCCACCGCGTCTCATGTGACACAGTGAGTGTATCCGAGTCATGATCCAAGTGCATCACACATAAATGATGACATTTGCCGATAACAAAAAATGTATCTTGAAATCCGCATGTTGCAAACATATCCCACCTAACATAAATTTAAAATTATTATTAAATTAAAACAGACGTCAATTTGCGGAGCTGAGGAGCGCGTCAGAGCAGCCTCTGTGTGGAGGGACGCGGCAGCCAATGAAAACAAAGTGGGAGGGGCATTGAGCTAAACTGACTTGGGAATCGTTGGCACGCCGCTGGAAGTGCTGTCCCATTTAATTCACGGCCCTGCACCCTCTGGCCCTTCCAGCTGACGTCATTTAAGTGCTCAGGCCTCAGGCCGCAAGTGCAAGGGGCCACAAGGGTGGTTTGCGCACTCAGATTGGGATTCAGCTTTTGTGAGTGGGTGGGTGTTCTCAGTGTATGATGTCAGAGTGGGTGGGTGTTTTTGGGTATGATGTCAGAGTGGGTGGTTGTTCTCTGGGTATGATGTCAGGGGTGGGTGGGTGTTCTCTGGGTATGATGTCAGAGTGGGTGGGTGTTATCTGGGTATGATGTCAGAGTGGGTGGGTGTTTTTGGGTATGATGTCAGAGTGGGTGGTTGTTCTCTGGGTATGATGTCAGGGGTGGGTGGTTGTTCTCTGGGTATGATGTCAGAGTGGGTGGGTGTTCTCTGGGTATGATGTCAGAGTGGGTGGGTGTTCTCTGGGTATGATGTCAGGGGTGGGTGGGTGTTCTCTGGGTATGATGTCAGAGTGGGTGGGTGTTCTCTGGGTATGATGTCAGAGTGGGTGGTTGTTCTCTGGGTATGATGTCAGGGGTGGGTGGGTGTTCTCTGGGTATGATGTCAGGGGTGGGTGGGTGTTCTCTGGGTATGATGTCAGAGTGGGTGGTTGTTCTCTGGGTATGATGTCAGGGGTGGGTGGGTGTTCTCTGGGTATGATGTCAGAGTGGGTGGGTGTTCTCTGGGTATGATGTCAGAGTGGGTGGGTGTTCTCTGGGTATGATGTCAGAGTGGGTGGGTGTTCTCTGGGTATGATGTCAGAGTGGGTGGTTGTTCTCTGGGTATGATGTCAGGGGTGGGTGGGTGTTCTCTGGGTATGATGTCAGAGTGGGTGGGTGTTCTCTGGGTATGATGTCAGAGTGGGTGGGTGTTCTCTGGGTATGATGTCAGAGTGGGTGGGTGTTCTCTGGGTATGATGTCAGAGTGGGTGGGTGTTCTCTGGGTATGATGTCAGAGTGGGTGGGTGTTTTTGGGTATGATGTCAGAGTGGGTGGGTGTTCTCTGGGTATGATGTCAGAGTGGGTGGGTGTTCTCTGGGTATGATGTCAGGGGTGGGTGGGTGTTCTCTGGGTATGATGTCAGAGTGGTGGGTGTTATCTGGGTATGATGTCAGAGTGGGTGGGTGTTTTGGGGTATGATGTCAGAGTGGGTGGTTGTTCTCTGGGTATGATGTCAGGGGTGGGTGGTTGTTCTCTGGGTATGATGTCAGGGGTGGGTGGGTGTTCTCTGGGTATGATGTCAGAGTGGGTGGTTGTTCTCTGGGTATGATGTCAGGGGTGGGTGGGTGTTCTCTGGGTATGATGTCAGAGTGGGTGGGTGTTATCTGGGTATGATGTCAGAGTGGGTGGGTGTTTTTGGGTATGATGTCAGAGTGGGTGGTTGTTCTCTGGGTATGATGTCAGGGGTGGGTGGTTGTTCTCTGGGTATGATGTCAGGGGTGGGTGGGTGTTCTCTGGGTATGATGTCAGAGTGGGTGGTTGTTCTCTGGGTATGATGTCAGGGGTGGGTGGGTGTTCTCTGGGTATGATGTCAGAGTGGGTGGGTGTTCTCTGGGTATGATGTCAGAGTGGGTGGGTGTTTTTGGGTATGATGTCAGAGTGGGTGGGTGTTCTCTGGGTATGATGTCAGAGTGGGTGGGTGTTCTCTGGGTATGATGTCAGAGTGGGTGGGTGTTCTCTGGGTATGATGTCAGGGGTGGGTGGGTGTTCTCTGGGTATGATGTCAGAGTGGGTGGGTGTTCTCTGGGTATGATGTCAGAGTGGGTGGGTGTTCTCTGGGTATGATGTCAGAGTGGGTGGGTGTTCTCTGGGTATGATGTCAGAGTGGGTGGGTGTTCTCTGGGTATGATGTCAGAGTGGGTGGGTGTTCTCTGGGTATGATGTCAGGGGTGGGTGTTCTCTGGGTATGATGTCAGGGGTGGGTGGGTGTTCTCTGGGTATGATGTCAGAGTGGGTGGGTGTTCTCTGGGTATGATGTCAGGGGTGGGTGGGTGTTCTCTGGGTATGATGTCAGAGTGGGTGGGTGTTCTCTGGGTATGATGTCAGGGGTGGGTGGGTGTTCTCTGGGTATGATGTCAGAGTGGGTGGGTGTTCTCTGGGTATGATGTCAGGGGTGGGTGGGTGTTGGCAAGCAGAGAATGACA
Organism: Borostomias antarcticus; assembly: GCF_949987555.1. Taxonomy (NCBI): domain Eukaryota; kingdom Metazoa; phylum Chordata; class Actinopteri; order Stomiiformes; family Stomiidae; genus Borostomias; species Borostomias antarcticus. The sequence continues at coordinate 21,925,965 of NC_140252.1, forward strand.
GTAGGACCCATCTGTCGGTTCTGGCCAAATCGCAGACATTAATTAGTTCCAGACCCTTGAGCAGAGCATGGTGGCTAAGCAGTAGGCAGTGTGCGCTTGATGTTATTAGATGCTGTAAAAGATGACTTGTATTGAGTTGGCTGTAAATCTATAGGCTTTGAGTCCACGTTAGCGTGAGCATGATACTAAACAGCCTCGTTGGCTTCATGGTCCTGTACCACATTTCTTCAAATAGGATTGTGGGCTGCATACAGTTTATGCAAAATAGCTTGAACACAAAACTTCAAACTGAACTGTTCTGTAACAAATGTAATGTGTCTTTCTGTGAACTCCAAAATAACCCCCCTGAGAGGAGCTCAAATGGGTCATAAGTTCATCACCTTATCTGTTATCGCCAAAACCAAAAATAGATTCACTTGCAAAAACCTGAGAGGGCAAAGTGTTGGCATTTAGAGACAGCAGTCTGAGAACCACACACTCGCTGCTCTTTTTTTATCTGTTATTTGTACTATGTGCTCTTTGTGTGTTATTGTTGTTTGACTTGTACAGCACTTGGGTCAACTTTGCTGTTTTTAAATGTGCTCTATAAATAAAGTGGTATGGTATGGTATGCTCTGTCTACTGTCTGCTCTGTCTGCTCTCTGCTCTAGCTACTGTCTGCTCTGTCTATTCTCTGCTCTGTCTCTGTCTGCTCTGTCTCTCTCTGCTCTGTCTATGTTATGTTATGTTATGTTATTTTTATTTATAATGCGCCCCCCAACCAACTGTTACATCAACCCGGGGCGCAGCCCAGGTACAAAGGGAGACAAACAAAAACAAAGGACTGCAAACAAACAGATTAACAAGAAACGCCTGGAATTGGAGAGTGGCTGGCTGCTGTCGGGCGTAGCCTACTCTCTGCTCTGTCTGCTCTGTGTCTGTCTAATTTGTCTACTCTCTGCTCTGTCTACTGTCTGCTGTCTACTCTCTACTCTTTCTACTGGCTGCTCTGTCTACTGTCTGCTCTGTCTACTGTCTGCTCTGTCTACTCTGGCTTCTCTGTCGACTCCCTGCTCTGTCTGCTCTGTCTCTGTCTGCTCTGTCTGCTTTGCTGCAGTGTGAATCCCTGCCAAGTAATTAATTCCCTCAATCAGCATAATTACCTGTCACGATCATGCAGATGAAGGCTTAACTTGCAGCGGTTGCAGGGCTGAGCTCTGCAGAGTAATGATCTCTTCAGGAAAGATAATAGGGTTCAACACGGCTCAATCTAAAGTGTCTGTTCATGAACAAACAGCAGAATGTGGAACCGGGCAATTAGGTGTTTGTTGCCCCGCGTTACCACATATCCTCAGTTCCATTTCATTTCCTGACTCATCACTAGATGTGTCCACTCCCAGCCCCCGTACACCTCCACCCGGGCTGCGTTCCGAATCGCATACTACCCTACTATATAGTATGCCAAAACAGGATGTAGTATGTCCCAATACATAGAATGCCACATGCAGTATGGCAAAAATACCAGGATGTCCTACTACATCCGGTCGTATTTTGCAGTATGCAAGCCAGCAGCCTTTTCTGGCTATTCTGACCCACAATCCTGTGCGCAGCAGAAATGTGTGTCACATGTGCGAGTCGTGACAGCTGTAGACGAATGTCGCGTTATGGACAGCGACGGATGTGGGCAAATTTCAAGGCGCAATGTTATGACAAGGTAGTATGTCCCAATTGGATGCCTACTGCTTGCAAAGTACATACTTTCTAAGGGCAGCTGTAGTAGGTACTGGTAGTAAGAAGTAGAAGTATGCGATTCGGAACGCAGCCCTGGACTCCCCAGATGTGGGGAAGATGACAAGATGGCGGTAAAGCTGCACTCAACCAGACCTCTTTCCTGCCCTTCTGGTGAAATCAGACAGATTCAGCATTTACTGTAGTTGTACTGTATGTACTGTAGCAAATGGGGAGGGACAGGAGAACTCACCCCAAGCCGGGATCGAACCCACAACCTCCCACCTCCAAACCTGGCTCACTAACCGCAACACCAAGAGAGCTAGCTCCTGTCAAGGAGCTCTTAACGAGAGTTGTTACAGTATAGTGGGGTATGGTTACCCTGGAAGTCAGTCTTTTGCAATACAGACTGGACTTCCTCATATCCACATTGATTTCCAGAAATTACCATGTAATCAGAGCCAATCAGGAACTGTGTTCTAACTGTTCTGTTCTAACTGTTCTGTTCTGTCCCCTCAGTGGAAGCAGCCCCTGATTGGTTTCTGTAGTTGATAATGTGAAATACAGGCGGCTGTTGGCAAAACAGTAATGGTGTTTCCGGAAGCAACAAGCGGTAATGTTAATGTTAGTAGAATAAACACAGCCATAAGTGCAGTTATTACAGAAATAGACTCAATAACAATTAAACAAGAACAAGAGTATGCACAGCGAGTATTGTGTTTAGTAAATGTCCTGCATCAGATGGCCTCCCCTCCCTCTCTCTCTGCTGTAGCTTCGTATTTCTGATCTCCCAGCTGCTATTGCAGCAGTGTGAGATCATAGTTGTGTGTTGTCATAGTAACTAACTCTCAGGAGCAACTGTAAGCTGCTGTGAGCCGGACAACCTCTCTCTATCTCTCTCTCTCTCTCTCTTTCTCTCTCTCTCTCTGGTCCTCTTATTAACTCCTGAGTTGTGGAGAGGAAGAGAGACAGACAGCGAGTTAGAAGCACTGACAAGTCTAATTTGAGGCAGACTTTCCAGGCTTCCTTGACATTTCAAACTTCAAGCTCAGTGCATAATTAAGTTGAGGTGACTTCAAAAGAGTGAAAATAAGATCTATTGGATTGTACTGAGGGGTTGCACTAGTTATAGTGACAGCAATGTGAATTAAAGCAATACATCGCGATATTTGGACCTTTACAAACATGTCTGGTGCTAATTCTCCAATTAGATTTACTAAAAGTAAGCTGAATCGTCCAAACAGTCTACTCAGAAAGATAATACATTTACATTACCTTTTAAAACTCGCGCCCCCGGGAAGCAGCATTCAGTCGAAGTGCGCATGCGCAACGTTGTGCTTAAACAACACAGTAGTAGCTAACTATTTCGGCGTCTATGGATATCATGCATTTTTTAGCTCAATGATATCATGGCGGAGGTGAGAAAACCGAAGTGAAACATCACAGAGGAAGCCAGAAAAAGAAAAAGACAATCTGATAACTTTACGACAGTACGACAGTGCACTTACTCGCAGAGCCTGTGGGGGCGCAGTTCTGAGAAAACCGGAGAAAACGCTATGTATTGCTTTAATGTAAAGTAAGGTTCTGTTTTTGGAGCTCCTTCTAAATCTTGATTTCCCTCAAGAAACTTTCTCTCACAAGAAAAGCAAAGTGACTGCTTGTCTGTTCCACAGTCTCACAAAGGAACGTTCTAGAATGCCCTGTGTTCCTTAAGCATTACCCATGTCCTCAGGCTGCTCTGACAGCCCAGCGTTGTCTTCAGTGTCTTTGGTATTCAGCGAACATGCCTGGTGTGGGACAGCTCCGCTTTGACCCTGTCATGCGGACTTGTCAACATCAGGGGGTAGCTGGGAAGCAGCTCAACCCTGTCAACATCAGGGGGGTAGCTGGGAAGCAGGCACACACAGGCCTCAACACTGAGCAGAGATGATCTGCAGGACCTGGTGTCTGGATGTGGATAGACACACTGTCACCTGTTCTATATCAAGCAAACCATAGCTTCATCAAGACACAGGCTGTGTTCACACATGGTGCCATCAAGAGAGTATGGTGCCATCAAGAGAAGACGACAGCCTCTTTGTGACATTTTAGGTTTTATACAGATCAGATTGAGTCACTGCAGCTCATGAAAGTCTGTTGAACATTGCTTGAAGACCATACAGTACAGAGTCTGTCAATTGAGCATAACACCAACCATGCTATTCAAACTGTCATTCTATTTTAGGGGTGTGAGAGCCATGTGTGCAACGTGAGAAAGGGTGGAACACATGTGGCCTTCGTTATCACACGGTTCTGTGCTCTTTTTACCCAGTCTCCTCTGTGAGCCCTGGGCACACCTGATAACAGACACTCCCTTTAATCTGCTGCCCTGCAGAGGAATACTGTGCCACACGCCTCTCAACCGCATCACACGTCTCTGCCTGCCTGTCTCTCTCCCTTCTCTCTCTTCCTCACCCTCCTTCTCTTCCATTCTCAATCCAACAGTCCGAACTTCACCATGGAGGAACTAGGACAGCTAAAGAGTTATTACCTGTTCATGCCGTTGTTTGGAGGTAGCCCTCGCCTCCTTTCATTGGTCTCCATAAATTACCTTTATCTCTCACCTTCTCTAATGGATTAGAGGGTTAGGGTTAGATGCTATTTCCATAACGCTATTTTGAGAGTTGCTGAATGGGGCCGTAGTTTGTATGTGAGAAAAGGACACCACAGAGAAAATGCCAGCAGACACCTTGAGGAGCATTCTACATGCATGCTAACCATGCTGAGGTGAGGCAGAAGTGCACACTCTTTGACACCTCAAGTAATCTGTAATATAAAGAACTCCCTAGAAAGACCATGGTCTTTGGTCTCTATGTCCAATGTGATACTTGATATTACTCTAATGCTCTTGATATGAGCCCACGAGAATAAGGCTATAGTTTCATGTGTATGAAGTGTGTGTTATGGGGTTAGAGTGGCCTGTGCATAAACATAGTTTGCACACTTCTCTGATCTCTGACCCTTTTTGCCACTAGCTCACTTCCTGTCACTCTCAAAAGTAAACACTGACGAGATGACTTCCTAAAGGGTTGGGGTAAGAGGGAACAGCAGGGGGTTTATTCTGGGAAAGGAATGTGGCGCTCTCACCGGTGGGGAAGGGTTGTAGATGAGGAACGGTAGCTTCATCAGCTGTAGCTCTGGTTATGAACGGAGTCTCAGCAGTGACAGGAACAGAAGGTTGTGTGGTCATGATGAATCACTAGTTCTGGATCTAGACTACAGAAACAAAGACAGCGTGAACTGATAGATATCTGAAGATGAGCCTAGAACCAGGTGGTTTTTGTTAGGGAATTCAGTGCAGTACATATTATTTAGCTGTTCTAGTCCAGCACATAATCAACAGCTCTTGTTTTGTATTGTGTTCTTCTTTTGATGCTGCTGTCTCTTAACTGCAGTGCAGATTCACAGATCTAACAAAGCTCATGGCAAAAAGTCTCAAAAACAAAACTGACAGTGTCTTTCAATAAAATCAAACCTACCCTGCATCATTCATCTACAGTACTAATGCAAAAAGTCACCTTTGTCACAAGTATAATTTCTGCAAGCTACAGCTGGCTTTCATACTGTTGCAACTCTATTCTTGGAAAATGTGTAAATTTTTTCAAAGGGAACCATATCTACATACAGTAACGTACAGGGTAAAACAAGAAAAACACTAAAGCAATAAAAAACAACTTACCAACAATCAGCACAGGGCTGTTCCCCTCAACTTACTAGCTGGTGTAAAAGTGTGCCTTCAAAGTTTCTTAGTCTTTCCCTCTGTCTCACCCACTCCCTCCCTCTCTCTCTCTCTCTCTCTCTCTCTAGCTCTCTCTGGATGGGTGTGGACCACATCTGTTGCTCTGCAAGTGATCTGCTTATTCCCTGGGTAGACTTTCTAACTTGTGTTGCCAATAGTTAAACAGACCCCTCCCTTTAAATAAAAAATAAACCAGATGCTAGGCAGTTTAAGGAGTTTGTGTCATGGACAACCATTTTAACCCAACCCTAGCCATGGACAATCATTTTAACCCAACCCTAGCGATAGACAACCATTTAAACCCAACCCTAACCATAGACAGCCATTTAAACACAACCCTAACCATAGACAGCCATTTAAACACAACCCTAACCATAGACAACCATTGAAAATCCAACACTAACCATGGAAAACCCGTTATACTCAACCCTAACCACACAGACATCCATTTAAACACAACACTAGACAACCATTTAAACACAACACTAACCATAGACAACCATTTAAACACAACACTAGACAACCATTGAAAAACCAACACTAACAATAGACAACCATTTAAACACAACACTAACCATAGACAACCATTGGAAAACCAACACTAACCATAGACTGATGATAACATAAAGTCATCCCCACCAGGAACCCCAGTCTCCTGGGTGGGAGTCCAATGCTCTCACCACTACTCTACTTGTGCAGTGGAGATCGGTGGGTGGGTTTTGGTGTCCTTCTTCCAGTCCCTAGTGTGGGTTGGGGTTAGAATATGGGTTGGAGTTGGGACAGGATCTGATCTATAAGGCAAGGGGTAAAGGTTGGAGTGAAAGGATTAACATGTGGAGGTTTGGGGTCCCATAAAGTCATCCCCACTTCAACCCCAGTCTCCAGGGTGGGAGTCCAATGCTCTCACCACTACTCTACTTGTGCAGTGGAGATCAGCGGGTTGATTTTGGTGCCCTTCTTGATTTTGGTGTGCTGGGACTACTGCCTCTTGTGGTGCCAACAGAGAAATGCAGGCCAACATTGTCCGCAGTAACGGAGGGAGGGAGGGAGGAAGTGATAACCGGACAAACGCATTTCTGACAAAAGGGTAATTATTTATGCAACTTTATAAACCTTACTTTGACTGGTCTATCAGAGATATATGTCCTTCAATGTAAACTTTTTTTTTCCTCACTCGAAATGGTTGTCCATTCTGTGGTTAGAGTTAGGCTTTAAATGATTGTTGATGGTTAGGATTAGGGTTTAAATGGATGTCCGTGTGGTATAACGGGTTTTTCATGGTTAGTGTTGGTTTTTTAACTACTTTAGCCACTAACCGCTACCATTAATGTTATGGAAGCTGCTGCTAGTTGTTGTGAGCACATGAGCTAACTGGCTATCCCGCTCTTATTGTGCTGGATTAGCATTGGAAGCATTGGAACTGATGTGTCCAGGTGACAAGACCCATCTTTTTTTTATCAAACATTACCGTCCTACCAGTTCCGCACAGAAACAAGCCAGCCAACACACATAAGCCAGGCTGGACCTGGCCTGGTTTACAGAGTAAAGCATTATTGACTGCTGTCTACAGGGTGTCAAAATCACAGGCATGTCATTTCATGTATACCTCTCTTAAGACAGGAGAGAGAACTGATATCTAATCAGCAGGTCATTTAATTAATACCTCTCTGAAGACAGGAGAGAGGAGAAATTATGTCTGATCACTGGAGGAGGGGTGTGTCTGGTAGGGTTAGGGTTAAGGTAAGGTGAGGCTAAATGAAAAGCAACTAATGGCTCCAAAAATCATTAATCAATAAAGGTCATTAATCAATAAAGTGCACTTCAAGAACTTTCTATTAAATGTGTTCTAGAACCCAGGTTTGGGGTTTGGAGTCAATGTACAGTACACCATTATACTATGCACACTTGCTATAAAAATGTATTTTAATAAATTATTCCTGAAATAATCATACCCATCACAAACAAACAAAGAAAGTCTTGAAACAATACATGTTCAGTCCTGTGAATTTTGTAACTTGAAAAGATACAGTACAGATCTAATGCACTTGAGGGAATACAAACAAGAAATTTACTTTATTGAGAATCTCCCAGGCCGAAAACTTGATAACAGTAGTAAATTGCCATAAATTACATTTCAATTAAGTTTGATTCATGAAAATCTTGCTACATAATGTACCCTTGTCACTTCAAATCCAAGAGCCAACATGTTGTGACAGGAGTCAAGGCTGCAGTTCTAACAATAACAGTTAAGAAATCTACAATACTTTGACATTCAAATAAAACAATAACAACTAGGTCATAACCTCACCACATACCTGTAGCACACATTTGTAACTAATATTTACTTTGGTTATCCCTGTCGAGTTGTCAGGTCAATAAATAATCAACCCCAAAAGGTTCATACCACAGTCAGTCACTGAACATTGTACCACAATTTAAACAGTCTGAAATGGATGAAATTGTAAATTCACTCTTTGGGGGGGACTGTTTAAATACTATAAGAGCAGCTACACGTCTGTCATCACCCTAATCCTTGCCCTGCATACCTCCAGTGATTGCCGTTAATTTTGCCGGTAACACTTTACCTTAAGCTGATGTAATATGTAACTACGCAGTAATACCTGTAGGAACAACATTGTAGTTACTACATAACTACACCGTGTTTTTTATGGCATGGGTTATTAAGCGTATGGAGGAGGAGGCTCTTCAGGGGTGAGTGGGTGTTGATCTCATTTCTTTGGTAACCGTCAGTTGTCATTTCACAACATCAACGAACCCCCGGAGGCCCCGCCCATCCTAGCCAGGCTTAACCATCATGATCACTAAATAGACTAATGCTGTCCATACACTAGAAGACTTTGATGAAACTTTTAAAAGATTTTAAAAAGACTGTCATCTGACACCCTCTTACATCTAAAGACTTTTAAAAGAGTTTTAAGTCACAGACTAGTCGCAGACTAGGATTCTGCAAATCGCCTATTGGTTGTTGATAATGGTCACGTCAGTGAACCACACAATTTGCATAAGACAAGACTAAAGACTTGCGAGAATATCAATCATGTTTGATATTGTCATAAGGCCAAGAAGTGACAGACTGGCCAGAATCGAGTTTTAAGACCACCTTACACCCAACAACTGTGATCATGGGAGCGCGCAGCAACTCCAGCAAGACTCAAGATTTTATTCTGACTTTGAAATCTGGGGGAAAGTCAGTAGGTGTAAGGCCGGCATAAGCTACTGTAGTGAACAAGTAGCCAGGCTTCACCATCCTGATCACTAAATAGACGAAGCTACTGTGGTGAAAAGTAGCCAGGCTTCACCATCCTGATCATGTGAGCTCTGCAGAGTTTATCTCCACAGATCAGTCTGGTCACGCTCCCATTCAGACTGAGTTCCACCCAGCAGATATTTGCCGGACCAATCACAACCATTTATCTAATCTGGGGCGGGTTTGATACAACGACTGCACCCATTTGATATGATGATTGCTCTGATTTGTTATGGGTCTGTCCAATTGTGTCCAGAGGCATTTTGGTCTGCGACTGTTGATAACGGACTTTGGTAATCAAAAATAAAGTTAGCAGCTCCAGACCCTTTGCATTTTTGCGAACTGAGTCTGGCGAAGCCAGGCTAACCCACTCCCCCATATGCTGCTAATGTGTAATTCCATGGAAATATACATATCCATTCCTATGTAAATAACATGTTACTAAAAGTACTACTATGCTGTTACATAGTAATTCATGTAAATTTAAGGTAGAATCACATTCAAAAAGAACATTGAGGACACGGCTGAACAGTGAGGACACAATAAACAATCTACCAAACAGAAGAGAGAAGCTTTGAAAGAGAAATAAAGTTAATTTAGAATGAATGAATGAATTTAATTTAGAGATGCTCAAGTCTTTGGCACTCAACCAATCCGGACGTAGAAGCTCCACAGAACAAATATATATATATTTGTTGCTCCTAATTACACACCAGACATAAGAAGAAATAAAAAATAAATCATAAAATTAATTATATTTCTACTCTGTTCAGTATTACGAGGGCAACATCATTATTACTTTAATTGTTTTTACTGTACAGCACTGCATTGGGTAATGTGCTGTAGGTGTTTTGTTACACGATAACCAAGTGAACATTCAATGAATTGCTGTGTATGGCATGTGTCTTGGTTTAGACACACGTTTAGACAGCAATAGCATCTAAAAAAAGTGATTAGACTCTGATACAAAGAACTGCTATTGAGGGGAGGGAGAGGTGTGTACACTGGGTTGGGATCGAGACGCTCAGGTGGTTCAGAAAGATATCCGCAGGGGAGTCAGATTAAATACTCCTTCCTCTTGTCCATCCCACAGCTGTGGAGGTCCAGGTGGGTAGAGCAGCCTGTGGGGTCGTCCAGGCCGGCACAGGGGTCCTTCTGTGTGACGGAGACGGAAGTCACCTCCCGCTTGTGGCGGCAGTGCTGGTGTGTGACACAAGCTGCCACGGCTACTGCACACAGGGTGACGCCCACTGCCGTGGCGATGATTCCTGGTGATGGCAGAGAACAACAGAGAACACACCTGGGTTAAGGGCTTGAAGGTAGGGAACATGCCTGAGTTTAGGGCTTGAAGGTAGAGAACATGCCTGAGTTAAGGGCTTGAAGGTAGAGAACATGCCTGAGTTAAGGGCTTGAAGGTAGAGAACATGCCTGAGTTAAGGGCTTGAAGGTAGAGAACATGCCTGAGTTAAGGGCTTGAAGGTAGAGAACATGCCTGAGTTAAGGGCTTGAAGGTAGAGAACGGGAGGAACTGCTGCATTTCTGAATCTCTGCAGATTTCTAAGGTAGCAGATCTCACATATCTCACATTATGCTACCTGCCAACCCTACAAGTCCTACCGTGCTCTTATCCTGACATAATACCCTAACCTTTTTTTGTAGAAATTACCTCCTCCCATTGAATCACAATGGATACAGATCAGTGTCATCTGTGCTTGACTGTTCTTGTCTGTCACAATGGAACCAATTAGGTTTCCCCAAAAATGCAAACCCCACCCACCTCACACTCGGTCAGCAAAAGCTGATGTAGTTAAGAGGATTTCAGTTTTGTCCTCTGTTTGAGGGGGAAGACCATGACTGAAAAGCATACGTTTCAGTGTAATATAACTGTAATGTGTATGTTTCAGTATAATACTAGTAATACTAGTACTAATAACAGGAATGTGTACCTCCAACTACTGCTGAGCTTCTCTGCATTGAATTCCATTGTTGCTCTTTGCCGCCGTGGCCGATGTCCTCTGGATGATCTACAGCGTGATGGAAGTAAAGTAGTCAATGGAGAATATATTATTAATATAACTAATATATATTAATAATACAACCCTTAATACAATCCATGATCATTTAATAATAGCAGACCCATATCATAAAGCTAGACAAGGACACAAAGTCAAGCTTAATTGACTCGATCAATATCAACTCCAACACTCACCCGATATTGAGTGCGATGTAACGTCAGCCTGAGCTCCACAGCTGGACTCGACTAGATTGCCATGAACACTGAACCATGAGTCAACACGGTTTAAGATGGCTGCCTTCAGTGGCGCCAAATGATTGAACTGGACAGATGCCAGGCAGCCAATGAAACCTCTGGATCCTGCTCTCCGCACCTCTTCGTCAATGCCACCATGTCCTGCTGATGCTAATCACAGGCATTTGACAGCGCAACATAGATTTAGATATGGAGCAAAATGTATGGGGACTATTTCTGTGAATTAACATTAATTAAGTATTTGAAACAACAATTTTTTATGTTGTTACTGTAAATGATTGGTCACAGCTCCAATGCTGCCTGGCAAAAAAAAAGACGAGCTTATTGGAGTTAAATAATAATAATAATTTTGATTTAATAATGATGCTGTGACTTCTCATATTCAATATGCTCGGTCTTCTTGAGGATTCTTGTCACTCAATAGGGAATATATAAATGTTGCATTCAAAACATCAAAGATTCACATAAGTAAGTTTGACAGCGATATCTACCATTCCTGCTAAACGCCTCAGAGCCCTGCAGGTACCTGTGACTTTTCCTAACGTCAGATATGTAAGTCTGGTCATTTCTGTGTCAGATGAAAGGCTGTATTTCTGGGTGACGCCTTGGTTGACCTGTTTTGAAATAGAAAGCGATATTTAATAGCATGCACTGTACAGTACATACCAATGGTAGATGCAGTACTAGTATGCCCCCCAGGTCCTGACAGTGAGTCCACTGACCTGAACATACAAGTCTGTCCCCTCTCTGTGCATCTGGACTCGGTGGAGCAGCCCGTCAGCCAGGTTGTAGGGGCTTGGGCTGAACACGTCAGATCTGTTCTCTCTGTTCAGCTGGTACTGGATCTGCAAACTCCCTGTATAGAAAAAAGATGGAATGTTTACTGAAAACCTTGCTTACAATTTCATGATAAGGCAGTGATAGTTAGTATACCACACTTAATTCAAACATTTTAAATGACAGGAAGGAAGAGTGGTGTGAGAATAGAAAAGAGAGATGCAGAGAGGTGAATATATCTACCGTTTGTAGCCAGGATGATGGCCATATGCTGCTGATGGTGGCTGCTCACACAGAGTAACATGGCGGGGGCATGAAGCGTGCGGAAATGGAACGCTATGCTGTTGCGAATCTTGGCAGATGATTGGCCGTCTCTGCTGTCCATCACAGAGAAGGGCTCCTGGAAGCTGTAGGTGACTGAGGAGCCATTCTCAAAGGACACAGACACTTCTGGATTACAAAAGAAAAAATAGATTGAAAAGTTTCTGCACAACTGAGTTGTCTGGTGTGTAGGAGAGAAATGCAAGACCTGTAATAAAAATGGCCCCAGGTACTTGGAATTGCTTCAGGCATCACAGGTAAAATGGGAAAATCGTAGTGGTTGACACTATTATATTATGTGACCCTCTATATTGTGTTCTCTCCAATTTGGCCAATGATGCTGAAATGTTGCAGTTTTTTTCATGTGCAAGCCAAGGCGATGTGCGGGAGCCTTTTTCATTTGATGCTATTGGAAAGAAACCGATGAAGACAGAACATTTATGGGAGAAAACAATCTTAAATGGTATATATAAAGTTCAGGCTACTGGTCATGGCTAGAGGCAAATAAAGCAGGGTCAGCAACATTGGAAAACGTGATCATATGAGGTTAAGTTAGTAAATAAGTAAGTAAGACTACAGCTTTTGGTGACCACTATGCTATTTGGGCTTGTGTGCACATTGAAGAATCAAATTATCTGAGGAAAAATCATATAAGAATTGTATCAAAAGCGGCATTACTAGGTCTGCTGAGGTCTTTTACTGTGTGCCAGTATCAATAGAGCTTTAATTGAACTGACCACTATTCGGATCAACAGCCTTGTGCCATAAAAACACGCTAATAGATGTTTCATGGAAATTAAATTGACATTTTTATATCTGGATCACAAACATATTACATTTCATCCTCATATGCTTAATATCATCCAAGTTTGATCTTTTTTTTCTCTTTCTTCTACCTCTTAAATGCCTTGGCTGTCAAAATGTTCTGACTTGCCTTTCTGGCAGTGCGGTCCTCCATAGGCAGAGTGAGTGCAGTCGCACACATAGCCCCGGTTCTTCTCCCGGCACCGGCCCCCGTTGTAGCAGCGCTGGGCCTGACCACCACAGTTGCCCAGGCAGCCCGGCCGGACTCCTGGGCTCGTCCTGGCTCGCTCCTCCAGGTCCAAGGGTACCCCGTTCATGGTCAACGCACGGACACAACCCAGGAAGCTGTTCTGTCTGGAGGCTGTTCCTCCTGTCATGGAGAAGTACGGGAGTGTAAATAAAACATCTTGAGAGAGAAAAAAAACACATCTCTATTGACATGAACAGTTCCTCTCATCTAATCTCCCTATCTGTGGTGAATCATTGAGAGAATTGAGCATCTCTGCTTCGAGAACTGTGACCTCCCTGTGACCTCCAGCCAGACCCACCTATGAAGAGCTGTGAGGTGAGCTGCAGATGATAGTGGCCCTCAACTGGGGCCGCCAAGGCCTGCAGGGGCAGCTGGTCCACCCGAAGAGTTGCCTCCCTCAGGTTGCGCTCTGCTTGGACGTAGTGCCACTGCTTGTCATTCAGGGGGACGGGGGACTCCACCACTAAGACCACTGGACCGTTGCCGACGTCAAACTGAAATGTCACAGCTGAGGGAGCTGAAGAAAACATGTCAATCGAATGAAATATGAAATGTAGTCACCTTCTTGTGGAAATGCAATGTCCAACTACTGTATCATCAGAAGACGACTGAAAAAAGAGTCCAGTACATTGATGAAAATATAACAAAATAGAACTAGGTCCCTCCTGTGACTGATGGCTCCACACTCCCATGTGGTGGGACTCACAGGTCATGGCCAGCCTGATGAAGTCATTACTGCCCAGGTTTTCCAGGAAGACCCCGGAGTGGCTGCTGGTCCTGAAGTAGAAGGAGATGTCCACACTGAGCTCTGCCTGGAAGGTGGGGAAGTGGAGGCAGGAAGAGCCCTCGTAGATCCAGGCTGCGTTCCACAGAAACCCTGGAGATGTAGACCTTACATTGCAGTGTTACAGTATGCTTCTGCTGTAGATTGAATGATAGTTTCTGAACGTGTGTCTGTGTTAGTCATCTCCGCAGAATTCTTAAAGGACAATGCTCGTTTTTGACAACCTGGACCTTATTTACGACATATTATAAGACGTTTGACTCACCGAGATCACTTTGGTGTAGTTCGGAGGCATGTAGAAGAAATGTAAAATCCAGCGCGAGCCAGTATATCCATGTAATGGCGGTGGTGGGGGCACCGAGAATGCAGTTTCTAAAAATCTATTTTCTGCCGCGAAACGGTTGTTTTCATCAATCTGTCTTTATGAATCGCTAGTTGTGCTTACATAGAGCGTAGGCCTGTTGTGGTTGTTCACATGCCTCTGTAATATGATCTTTAGAAACGTCTTTCGAAACGAAATAGCTTCCCCACTTGCTCCAGCACGCATGCGCACAGCGCGCAATCGTTGCTCCAGCACGCAATCGTTGCTCCAGCACGCTGTGCGCATGCATGCTGGAGCAAGTGAGGAAGCTATTTCGTGTCTAAAGATGTTTCTAAAGATCATATTACAGAGGCATGTGAAAAACCTCAAGAGGCCTACGCTCTATGTAAGCACAACTAGCGATTCATCCAGACAGATTGATGAAAACAACCGTTTCGCGGCAGAAAATAGATTTTTAGAAACTGCATTCTCGGTGCCCCCACCACCGCCATTACATGGATATACTGGCTCGCGCTGGATTTTACATTTCTTCTACATGCCTCCGAACTACACCAAAGTGATCTCGGTGAGTCAAACGTCTTATAATATGTCGTAAATAAGGTCCAGGTTGTCAAAAACGAGCATTGTCCTTTAATGTATGCAATTAGAGAAATGGACCAGCGATGACCACCAGTGGTGGGATGGGTGACCGACTGGACCGGCAGGTGTGATTCACCACCTAGTCACCAGAGGGCGCTAACCCTAACCCACCCAGAGCCTGGAGAACTGTGCCGGCCACTATGTCACAAATCACCAATAACATACATGGAAATTCTATCAGCAAGTAATGGTGGACATTGTGGATAAATAAATGGGATGGTGGGGAACAAAGTCTCCAGTCTGTGGAGAGTGTGAAACTGGATTCACAGTAACGTAGGGTCTTGACAACATTTGCTAATGACAGAGAAACAGTTAGCCAAGTTAGCTATAGCCAAGGTTAGCATGCTAGCTAGCTAGCCTACTGCTACTACTTACTAGCTAGCTAGGCACTATAGCTAGACATGAGTACATAGTGGACAAGTGCCTTATTTAGCTAACCGTAGGTGAACTGATTTACATAAAGCAGGGCAGATGCAAGGTAAGCTAGCTAGATAGATGCCAAGGCCAAGTACTAATGTGTCGTCTGTGACCATTTGGTTCAATGGATAAACTGTCATCAGAGCCGGACAGTGGCTTCGTCGGGCAGATTACCCCCAATGTGCATCAAGCTCTGATCTACTGCCGCTGGCTCTGCTCTGATTTATCAGTCTACCAACCCAGCTGAGAACGATCAGCCCACATAGTCTGTCAACGGCAGCAGTTCAGATCCCATGAAACCCATTCGTTTTTGACTAGTTGTCATAACCTTCGGCCTGACGTTGTAGACAAGCGTCAACATGAAGTTATGCTGTGTTCAGTGGTCGGCAATCATTTCTATATTAAGTCTGGTTGACCCGAATGCTTTTGTCAAGGTCATCATACTATAATGGCAGGAATCTCTGTATTTGTAGGTTATGTATGTCTGTCTGCTTTTTGCTTTGTAGAGAGAGCTGCATGGACACAATGCACTAGTTTATTATAATAGTGTCACCTTACTTACTGTCACCATAACATTGAAGTGGTCCAACCTTGTATGTAGCCAGTGAGCCATTTCTGTCCGTGTCTCCGAGAACCATCTCTGTCACGGGCAGGTGATCTTTGAAGGAGAGGAATCCTGCGTCACTCACACTGTTGAAACAGATGAAATCAGATGTTCTGTTCTGTACTCTAACATGGAAGACACTTGAAGATGGAAAGGCAGACTAATCAGATGCAACATTAAGTATAGACCATTGAAAATGACCAACGTCCACATCTTACAATGAGTTTCTGTCTGCATCACAGTTACAGAAGAAGTTGTTGTCTATGCAGTTCTCTTCCAGGCTACAGGAGCACTGTTGGACCCCGGGCTGGAGACCCGCCCAGTACGTCCTCCTCTCTCCAGCCCGGTCCACCCACCAAGACATCGGCGTCCCATCTGAAACCCATGCAAATAATTGGTCAATCACTCCTGTCTCTAAACTTACAGTTCGCTCTTGCCATTAGAACAGATGCCCCGTAGTACAGTACATGTGTAGTAGCCGATGACTGAAGTATTTGTGTGACTGAGACTCACCTAAAGTATTGAAAAGGCGGGACTTCCTGCAGCCGTAGACGACTTCCTGTTGACAGTACTCAGACCTGCCCACCAGGGGGAGCAGCTGTTCAGGGGAGGCGGTGTAGTGGAACCTTCTGACATGTGGCTTCTGCATGGACGATCCCTGCACACTCACTGGGCCTGTGATGTTGTGGACTACCACTGTCCATGCCTTGTCCTCTGTGCACATAGCAGGGATATAACCGGAGAGCAGGAAGGACAAGTGGCTTAATGTCAAATGCACATGTATTGATCCAGATAATTGAACTTGGAAGATTTGGGAATTGATTTAGCATCGTAACTTGTGTAAAGTGCTGTTTTTGTGTGTTTTGAGCCCACAGCTCACCAGTCATGTTGCAGAACACCCGTGTAGAACTGAGAGGACCACTGCCATCTGGATCAATAGAGAAGTAGCCAGATATGCTGCCCATCTGTCTGTGAGCCTCACACGAGGCCTCATAAATAGCTATTCGGCACAAAATAAACATTGTTACTACCCTGCCAAATAACTTTCAAGTTGGTTTTGTGCAAATTAATATCTTCATTAAATTGTCTTGACCTGTGCTACATCATGTGAAGCAGAGAGAAACAACAGAATAGGCCAGATGATAACAGGTGAAATGATAACAGTTAGGTGAAATGATAACATTTAGGTGAAATGATAACAGGTGGAATAATAACGGGTGAAATTATAACATTTAGGTTAAATGACAAATTAGGAGAAATTATAACATTAAGGTGAAATGATAAGTTAGGTGAAATAACAGGTGAAATGTCAACAGTTGGGTGAAATGATAAAGTGAAATTCACATTTAGGTGAAATGTTAACAGGTGAAATTATAACATGTAGGTGAAATAAAAACAGGTGAAATGATAACATTTAGGCAAAATGATAACAGGTGAAATAATAACAGGTGAAATGATAGCATTTAGGTGAAATGATAACTGGTCAAATGGTAACAGGTGAAATGATCACATTTAGGTAAAAATATAAAATTTATGTGAAATGTCTTACAGTTGTGGCAGGTTGCTCCAGTGTATCCAGTCCCAGAGCAGTTGCAGTAGAAAGTGTCCCAGGACTGGGAGCAACGTCCGCCATGCTCACAATAATTGGGTAGACATCTATGGAGAGCAACACACACACACACACACACACACACCTGACACTAAATTTAAAAAAAGGCAGGTGTACTATATACCTCTATCTGGTATTCTTCTACCACGCGAGCGCACGCGCACACACACACACACACACACGCACACACACACGCACACACACGCACACACACAAAATATTGTAATAAACCTTGTGTATGTGAGAATGTGTAGAGTCGCACACAGAATGTCTCTACTGTGCACACAATTAGTTGAATCATCTCTGGTCTCACTCTACCCTCTACTGTGCTACTAGTACTACTACTCCTGTCTCACCTCCATCCCCAGCACACAGCCTCACTCACTACAATATTAGAGGCAACTGAAGGCAATAGTGGAAAACTGGAACATATCTTGTACCTCACATTAGAACACGGCCATCACAGCCTTTATTGGAGATCTCCTTGCCTATACTGCCAAAGCAAAACTCCACTGAATAAGCGTCAGCGTTAGGGTTAAGGTCACACCTGCATACACTGGCACCCCACAACACATTTCTCACTCTGCCTAATACCTCAAGCTGGCACAGAGGCAGATCAGTATTGGCAGAACAGAGATAGGGGAGAGCCTAACCCTGACCAGCACAGGAGATCTGCAAGGGCATCAAGACCACAATGGACTTTTGAGAATTTGGTAATTTACTGTAATTTACTGTAGCTCACACTCTGTTTGAACATCAAAGACACATTTACAAACCAAACCCTAACCTTAATCACTGTAAAAGACAAAGAGGGATAAAAAAAAAAAAACATTCTCCTTCTCTTGAGAGATGTGGGTCAGTGCCTCAAAACAGCAGAGCAGGAAGTGACCTCATCTGTCTAACAGCAGTCCTACCTGTCTCGTATTCCACAGACGTCAAATTGGACGTGGCTGAAATTACCCCAGATCCCTTGCTGCACATAGGACAGGTTGACAGGCTGGCTGTTTATAGCGATCTGGCGCAGGCATCCCTGGAAGGCAGAAGTGGGATTCCGGCACCCGTGATTGGCTAGTGATGGACAGCCTGTTGACAAGCAGATCAATTACCATATGCTCACCAGCCCATTTGGCTTTTCATGAGAAAATCCTAAATGGTGAAGCATTCACATAGAAATTACAAAGTCGTGGTCAAGCACAACGTCACAGGTTACTTAGTATGCCAGAAGCTACAGTACACAAGCAATTTTGTGACAAATGATTTTCCCCCAAGCCTTCCTGTTGTGATTTTAAAAGCAACTATAGAACTCCTTTACAGGTGATTAAGAATCGATGGTTCCAGAACGGTCACCTTACCTCCGAAAAATATTCTCTTGCCTACGTCCACATGGTTTTCCACCTTCATGGTGGAGACTGGCCCACTGTCTAGAGCCAGGGAGACCTTCAGACCCTGGAGGCTGAGGCTGACTGTGTGCCACAGCCCGTCACTGACACCGTGGCCTGCTGGAAAACACACACGGGTGACCAGTGCTTATGAGCGACCTTTCACACCACTGACCAGAGTTACCTATGTATGTATGAGAGGTGAAATCTGAACGCAATTAAATAATCTCAGGGTTAGGGTTATCATTTCAACATACAGGCGTCCAAAAACAAATGGTCCCATTGCAGGGAGCTTAACAGACTAAAATAAGAATAAAACTGAGCTATTTTCTTACTACATTTAACATGCAGTGCCCTGTAACTAATAACCCAGGAACCCAGGACACCATTCAGTAAAAGTGGTTCTGCTGCACTGTTCACCTATGACGATATCAGACTTCTGTGCAGTAAGGTGAAGCTGGCCGTTTCTGATGTGCAGGAACAGGAACTCTGGGGTTTGAGCCAAAACTGTCGAGAACAAGAGTCCCTCTCGGTTCCAGGTGCGGAACTGGAATTGAACCGAAAGTTCCTGCATACTGGGTTCCACAGGCAGAGACAGTTCCTCCATCCTGGGTTCCACAGGCAGAGAGATAAAGCTGTTGCTGGAGCTCACAAAGGAAGTAACCAGCAGCTGAGGCTCTGAGCAGGAGAAGGTTATGTTGCCCTGGGAATGAAAGAAACATGAGGTCAATAATATTTCTCTCTGCTCACTCCAGCGGTGCTCTTCTGCATTGGCATGTGCTGAAAACCAGGGATGAGTGCTCCTCTGAAGGAACGCGCGCATGGGGGCAGAGTATCTGAGGGGAAAGGCTTTCGAAACGTCATTACTTATTCTGCAATAAAGTCCTAGCTGTGAAGGCAGCTGAGGGACTGAATACAGACATGTCCAATAGCCAGGCTGAGCTCAGTGGAGCAGATCATTGATCCTGGCACCTCCACAACAGACTCTGGCTCCCTACGCTGCGCCTCACAGCCCCATACACACTATCTCCTGCCTGCTATACTAACACACTCTCTCCTGCCTGCTATACATACTAACACACTCTCTCCTGCCTGCTATATATACTAACACACTCTCTCCTGCCTGCTATATATACTAACACAATCTCTCCTGCCTGCTATACATACTAACACACTCTCTCCTGCTATACATACTAACACACTCTCTCCTGCCTGCTATATATACTAACACACTCTCTCTCCTGCCTGCTATACATACTAACACACTCTCTCCTGCCTGCTATATATACTAACACACTCTCTCTCCTGCCTGCTATATATACTAACACACTATCTCCTGCCTGCTATATATACTAACACAATCTCTCCTGCCTGCTATACATACTAACACACTCTCTCCTGCCTGCTATATATACTAACACACTCTCTCCTGCCTGCTATATATACTAACACACTCTCTCTCCTGCCTGCTATATATACTAACACAATCTCTCCTGCCTGCTATACATACTAACACACTCTCTCCTGCTATACATACTAACACACTCTCTCCTGCCTGCTATATATACTAACACACTCTCTCTCCTGCCTGCTATACATACTAACACACTCTCTCCTGCTATACATACTAACACACTCTCTCCTGCCTGCTATACATACTAACACACTCTCACCTGCCTGTTATACATACTAACACACTATCTCCTGCTATACATACTAACACACTCTCTCCTGCCTGCTATACATACTAACACACTCTCTCCTGCCTGCTATACATACTAACACACTCTCTCCTGCTATACATACTAACACACTCTCTCTCCTGACTGCTATACATACTAACACACTCTCTCCTGCCTGCTATACATACTAACACACTCTCTCCTGCCTGCTATACATACTAACACACTCTCTCCTGCCTGCTATACATACTAACACACTCTCTCCTGCCTGCTATACATACTAACACACTCTCGCCTGCCTGTTATACATACTAACACACTCTCTCCTGCTATACATACTAACACACTCTCTCCTGCTATACATACTAACACACTCTCTCTCCTGCCTGCTATACATACTAACACACTCTCTCTCCTGACTGCTATACATACTAACACACTCTCTCTCCTGACTGCTATACATACTAACACACTCTCTCCTGCCTGCTATACATACTAACACACTCTCTCCTGTTATACATACTAACACACTCTCTCCTGCTATACATACTAACACACTCTCTCCTGCTATACATACTAACACACTCTCTCCTGCTATACATACTAACACACGCTCTCCTGCTATACATACTAACACACTCTCTCCTGCTATACATACTAACACACTCTCACCTGCTATACATACTAACACACTCTCTCCTGCTATACATACTAACACACTCTCTCCTGCCTGCTATACATACTAACACACTCTCACCTGCTATACATACTAACACACTCTCTCCTGCTATACATACTAACACACTCTCACCTGCTATACATACTAACACACTCTCTCCTGCTATACATACTAACACACTCTCTCCTGCTATACATACTAACACACTCTCACCTGCTATACATACTAACACACTCTCTCCTGCTATACATACTAACACACTCTCTCCTGCTATACATACTAACACACACTCTCTTGCCTGCAACAATACAGGATGAAACAAGCCAAACCACATTATGCATATGAATTAAAAATACAACAACAAAAATAAATATGTTGAAGTGAAATGTTTAGATTCGGTTCGCATACTTCACTGGGCATGTTGAGCTTGTCGACAGTCAAGTAACGGGTAGGCAACTGATCAGAGTGATGAGGTTGAAAATATACAGCAGTCACTGAGAATCTGGGCCCAGTTTAACTGCTGCAGGCCTCTGCTAGTACACCAAGTATTTTCTAACATGTTTGTCATCAATAGACCATGCAGATGTGGTATGTTTATAGCTCTGTTAATCAGCTTAAAACATCACAATCATACTATGCATGTGGTTGCCAGACATTATTACACATGTGGGACTCATGTTAATATGTTAGGGACAGAATTAGATTAGATTCTTATATTATTTTTGATCTTTATTTCTAATTGTGTTCTTATTTAACATTTTCTTATTTTACATTTTGCACTTATATACAGTATGTGTGGTAATAGGATGGTCACTCCCATACAGTATACTTTGTAAGGCAGATGTATTTCAGATGGAGCAATAATTCAACAGGCATTAGTAGGCCAGCCCAGGGGTCCTGGGGTCAGGGGAGGGTGTCATTTAGTATAGGACCACCACGAGTGGAGAGTAGCAGTTTACTGATGTGCTTTGATTCTTCTATTTCAGAGAAAAGAACAATACATATTTTAAACATTATTCATGCCTAGTCGCCCGTTTGTCTAAGTGTGTTCTACGCCACAGGTGTCAGTACTAATGGGGTTAAAATGGGCTCTGAAAAAGAACACCGGGACATTCAAATCATGCTGTTCTGGCTGGAACAGTGGCTATCATGGAAACCCAGAGTACACTGTGATTGGCTCAGAGAATAGGTCATTACTGTAAATAGCTTCCTCATCAAGAACTATTCATGTCTACCTTGTAACATAGCAGCCAGTTCAAAACACAGGCTACAACAATAACCCTACACTCAGCAAATCCACTTAAAGGAGAATGTTCGTTTTTGACAACCTGGACCTTATTTACGGCATATTATAAGACGTTTGACTCACCGAGATAACTTTGGTGTAATTCGGAGGCTGTAGAATAAATTTAAAATCCAGCGCGAGCCAGTATATCCATGTAATGGCGGCGGACGGGACACTGAGAATGCAGCTTCTAAAACATCTATTTTCTGCCACGAAACGGTTGTTTTCAACAATCTGTTTTTATGAATCGCTAGTTGTGCTTCCATAGAGCGTAGGCTTATTGTGGTTTTCACATGCCTCTGTAATATGATCTTCTTCTTCTTCTTCTTCTTCTTCTTCTTCCTCCTCCTAGGAAGTCTGACTTCCCATATATGAAAAACATCCAAACTTTGCTCCTCGGTCCAGTCCTATGGTCCAGTCCTATGCCAGAAGTCCTCAACTGGCATTGTGGGCCAATAGTCCTGATGGTGATGCTACAGCAACCGTCTAAAGTTTAAAACTTAAAAAAAGAATAACAAATCAGCCGTACATGCTATCACTTTATAACCACCACCCAAAACAAGGCCCAAGTGAGCAGAACCTTCCATATGCTTTGAGCTGGCAGGAATTATGAAGGTCATCACTCTGTTTTTCTCAAAAACTGTAAAACCTATCAAACCCTACCCCTCCCACCTTTTGGTCAATTGACACCCCAATTGCTATACTGCATTTTCAGACTGTCCTCCACAAACTTCACAGATTTTTGAAATATCAAAAACTGAGCCCACAGCACATTAAAATATTTTACTGTAAACAGTACTGTATGCAGCTACTGCAAATATCTATAAATCTCCAATGTTCATGGTAATTACTTGGTAGATGTAATGTGAAATATTTCAGGATTTTATCTCAAAAACTGAATTTTTGACAGTATTTTGAAGTCTGTCCTAATTGTGTCCCCTCAAACTACTGTTGTACTGTGCTAACTTGTAAGTCTGTAAGCTAGTATGCTTTGTCCTTTGTTCTCTACTTGTTGAGTGTTGAGTGTGTACCTTGGTTTTATTATTTAGCCTTTGATTTTGGTGTTTGCCTCTCATGGTGCCTTTATTTTAACAAACATTTTATGAATGTGATATTAACATGCAATCCTTGTGATTGTGATGTTTAAGTCATTGTGAAACCATCTTTGGCTTCTCACATGGCAGGAAACTCAACAAGAGTTCAAGCCCAGGGGGATGCAGAATAAAAATGCTCATGCATACTCAGCCATTGTGCTGTGTAACATGATTTTTTAACATGATTTTTTAATTTGAAGCTGCTACTGTTTCTTCATCTTGTTTGCATATCTTTATCTGACCAGTCTTGTCTGCTTACATCTCAATCAGTCCCACCTGTGTTCAATCCAATCAAATCAATCAGTGAATCTGTGCTCAGTCCAGAGTCCCACAACTCATTCCCATGTATGTAGGCCTACTAATATGTTCATGCAGGATGCCTACGGTGTAAATATCCAGCTGTGACATTTAGACTTTTTTTTTTAGGTCAAACTGCCAGCTTCTCACCTGGCTCAAGAACATGACCTTGCCTTGGTGTCTGGTTGTGAGTTCAAGCCCCGAGATGCAGAATAAACATGTTAATGCCTACTCAGACATTGTACTGTTTGGATTTCAAACTCATGATTTTACATTTTTAAATAATTCCCCTTCCTCCTCAAAACGCCTGGTCCAGTGCTGCGCAGCAGCTGTAATACTGAACTTAGTATTGAGTATATGTGAGATTTAAAAAAAACAATGTTTTTTTGAAATGGCATTTTCCAGTGCTATTGCAATGGAAGACCTACCACACTGTAGATCTGTGGTTTGCGTCTCTTGGCCAGGTTGATGATGTTGATGCCGTTGTAGTACAGGTTCTCCACGCAGCCTTGGAAGTTCCTCCTCAGGAACGTTCCTGGTTTGCCGGGCAGAGGGATACCGCCAAAGCTAAGCTTTGTGAAAGATAGAGATCAAATAAATGAGGCTGTGTGTGTAGCGGTGTGTGTGTGTAGCTGTGTGTGTGTATGTGTGTGTGTGTGTAGCTGTGTATATGTGTGTGTGTAACTGTTTATGTAGCTGTGTGTGAATAGCTGTGTGTGTGCCAGTATGAAAAATATGTTGTTGTGAATGTTGTACATGTACTGTCTTACATATCTCACACATCATACAGTACGTCTACAAAGAATGTGGTCCCTTCCTTACACACCTGATTAGATATAATGTGAGATTTTTACATGTTTCTGATATGGTTTAATACTATACATTAAACATTTTCTGTATGTTTAATAACAGTTTCTGTTACTGGTACTGTAGAACATACAAGAATACAATGGAACAATCTTTATCTAATGTGTGTGTGTGCGTGTGCGTGTGCGTGTGTTTGTGTGTGTGCACTCTATTCCCAGGAGATACCTTATTACACCTCATATAGACTCTCCTACAACTCTCCTAACCCTTATTACACCTCGTATAGACTCTCCTACATATGAATGTTCATGAGATGATCCTATACCTCGTAGTCCACCTCTAGTGAGTTGGCTGCCCCTGTAGTGGTGAAGTGGCGTGTGGTTCTGTCCACAGTGAGGTTGACGTGCGTGTTGAGGCGCTCCATGAGGACTGAGTGCCAGCTCTGGTCGTCCAGAAGGCTGCCCATGCTGACAGACACGTTAGCGCCCCAACCAGAGAACTCTGCTTCATCTGGAAATAACACAGACACATTAGCACCACAACCAGAGAATTCTGCTTCATCTGGAAATAACACAGACACATTAGCACCACAACCAGAGAACTCTGCATCATCTGGGAATAAGACAGGGTGGCGTGTTGTTGACAGGAGGAAGAGGCTGAGAAAACAGAATGCCTGTGTTTGGGAATACATTGGGGGCAGCCCATTGGTTCCCTTGTGCCAGACACAAACAGTCAAGCACATACAAGTAATTGAAATGCAAATAGTATATGAGCCCAGGTGTGTACCCAGGTTAAGATGCAGGGCCAGGGACCCCCGGTGCAGCTCCAGGGTAAGGTAGTCTCCTCTCTGGCCGGCCCCGTGGACCAGCACCCCGCCCGCCCCCTGGCTCTTGAACTTCAGAGAGATCCTGTCCTTCACCGTGCTCATGGACTTCTGATTGAAGCGGTACAACAGAGCACTCTTGCCGTTGAAGGCCACTACGTCCGACTCTGTGTGCCAAGCATACAGTAGGAAGATCAGAATTAGGAACTTAGGGTCTGTTTAACTTGTTGGAGAATACTGAAGGGCTCTTATTAAAGATCAGTGCTACACACACCACCCCACATACAACACACACACCACACACACATATCCTTAATGCATGTAGGCATGCATGCACGCACACACACACACACACACACACACACACACACACACACACACACACACACACACACACACACATATATACACACACACAAACACACACACACACACATTCTGTCACATTGTCTTATCATATTCTGCAACCAATCCATGTATAGATCTGTCTGCCAGGCTAATGGAGTGACACAGTTGTGGTTCTACAGCCCGGCAGTGGGGAGATGTTTAAGATGTTTAACACGCAAGTCTCCGAGCCAGAGGACAATAATGTGCGGTCGCTGGTCAGCAGACCCAATCTGCGCTGTGTTGTTTGATCAGTGCGGTAAAGCATGGCGCCAGAGGAGGAGTCACGTTTCTCAGGGACGCCACACTGTTGTCATTTCAACCGAATCAATATTTTATCCAGACCGCACAGAAGACCGTCCCAGAAAAGGGCAGAAGTGTGACCCACGTTCCATATGGAGACAGATGCAAACTCAAGGGAGCTTCCCTGGGAACACTGACCAGCCCTGCTCTTCATGGGCTGCAGGGACCTCCAGGTTAAAGTACCATGATTGTAAACATGGAACGAGAATTACTTTGGGAAAAGACCAAATAGACCTGTGGCTAGTCAGATGATTGGACTCACTGTATGCACAGCCGTAAACCTCCACTCTCAGGCCTATCCAGCCACCTGGGCTCCACTCCAAGGGGAGGAAGCGTAGAAACCGCGCCCTGATGGACACGGGGAGTTTGTGGTGGACCATGCCGTCTGAATCGCTGTTCCCAGAGAAGGTCTGAAGCGAAAAAGGAGGACAAACAAGATGGACACCCTTTGACAGGAAATGTACTGTCAGCATGTACTCATGATCTGTTATAGAAAGAGATATAAGTAGTGGCTTATAATAATAATAATAATAATAATAATAATAATAATACTACTATTATTAATAATAATGATAATAATAATAATAATAATGTATTATTATTATAATTGTAAAGGAATATATGCTGTACTAGTAGCAGCTTATAACAACAACAACAACAACAATAATAGTATTATTCACAATAATAATAATAATAATTATAATAATAAAGGGATATATTAGTACCTTACAGAGGACATACTCTCGGCAGGGCATGCTTCATGATGTTTATGTTGGTATATTTATAAGTTGTCTTAAATGAATATTTTGTTATAGGTTGAAGTGTTAGCCGGGCATAGAGTACTCTGCTCAGTAAGTAAAGTGTTTTTCTTTTTTCCCTGTCCAAGCTTTTCAATGTGTCCCCGTGGAAACCGAGAGTCAAGAGGATGATGGGGCTCTGAAATGACTGGTATCGATTCAGCTGTAGTGGGCTTTCATTGTTGTTCTTTTTAGTAGAAGAGATACCGCAATTGCTGTCTCTGGTGGCCGCACAGATCGATTCAAGAGTTGTCCCAATAAAAAGAGGGGAAAAAAGGAGTAATATAAGTCATACCATGAAAGCGGTCAGGCTTTGACCCCCGAGGCCAGGAGACTGTGGTCTTTGCTCTGTCTAGATGTCAGTCTGGTCTGCCCACCCAGGGCTGCTTCTACTGAGTGTTCACATCCTGTACACTGACAGAGGTCCTGGGCCACTATTGGCTACTAACATCCTGTCCTGCAGCTCGTTGGGCTGATGGGAGACTCACTCTACACTTGATCGTCTTCACCGACAGCCTCAGCGTCTGTTCAGTTTGCTATTTTGAGACGCACATTACTAAAAAAAACAAAAAAAAACATCTAAGAATATGCTAAAAGATCAAGGAAGGATTTCCGTTTAAGATCTAAAATAAAACGACAAAAGACTGTTTCTCTCCATGGCATGGCTTTTCTTAAGATGTCTTTGAAATGACACATCCAATCCAGTCCAAGAGGAATCTTATGAGTTTTCCTGTTCGCCAACTTGACAATACTCATCATGTGGTACATACTATCATATGTATTTGCATATTTGCGACATAAAGCAATTTCATTAATAGTATTCTATTTTCATATCAGGCTAGGTCCAAGTGTAACTAGGTGGTGTTACTAGATGGTGTAACTAGATGGAGTAACTAGATGGAGTAACTAGAGGGTGTAACTAGAGGGTGTAACTAGGTGGTGTTACTAGAGGGTGTAACTAGATGGTGTTACTAGATGGTGTAACTAGATGGTGTTACTAGATGGAGTAACTAGAGGGTGTAACTAGAGGGTGTAACTAGGTGGTGTTACTAGAGGGTGTAACTAGATGGTGTTACTAGATGGTGTAACTAGATGGTGTTACTAGATGGAGTAACTAGAGGGTGTAACTAGAGGGTGTAACTAGGTGGTGTTACTAGAGGGTGTAACTAGATGGTGTTACTAGATGGTGTAACTAGATGGTGTTACTAGATGGTGTTACTAGATGGTGTTACTAGATGGAGTAACTAGATGGTGTTACTAGATGGTGTAACTAGATGGTGTAACTAGGTGGTGTTACTAGATGGTGTTACTAGATGGTGTAACTAGATGGAGTAACTAGGTGGTGTTACTAGATGACATAACTAGATGGTGTAACTAGATGGTGTTACTAGATGGTGTAACTAGGTGGTGTTACTAGATGACATAACTAGATGGTGTAACTAGATGGTGTTACTAGATGGTGTAACTAGGTGGTGTTACTAGATGACATAACTAGATGGCGTAATTAGATGGCGTAACTTGGTGGCATATCTAGGTGGCGTAACTAGATGTCGTAACTAGATGGTGTAGCTAGATGGTGTAACTAGGTGGTGTTACTAGATAGTGTTACTAGATAGTGTTACTAGATGGTGTAGCTAGATGACGTAATTAGATGGCATAACTAGATAGAGTAACTAGATGCTGTAACTAGATGGTGTAACTACAGTAGATGGTGTAACTAGATGGTGTAACTACAGTAGATGGTGTAACTAGATGGTGTAACTAGATGGTGTAGCTAGATGACGTAACTAGATGGCGCTAAGGTGGGCAGCTCACCCCTATGTTGCCATCGTATCGGTACTGCCTCCATGACCTTCCCAGGTCACTGAACAGCAGCATGTAGCTGGTCACCCAGTCAGAGCTACTGGAGCGTCCCTGGGTGGCGATGGCGGTGACCTCCGCCCTCTCCAGTAGATCCACCTGCAGCCAGCGTTGTCTGTCTGACCGCCAAGGCACCCAGCCTCCCTCTCCTGCAGGGATGACAACAAGGCATCACTATTCAAGAGGGATTTTACCTCAACTTATGTCAAGTTTTGTCTTGGGTCATGGTGCTCACCCTCTCTGCTGTTGAGCCTGGCCACGTGAGGAGACTGGCTGGGGGAGGACGTGGAGCTTTTGAACGATGACTGAGGCAGAACAGACAGCAGTGGTCCATTACAGTAATCTGAAAGGTGAAAGGATAATTGTATTTAGTAATAACTATTTGCACAGTTGCACATGACCTGATTGTATGTATGTGTAGGACACTGCACTCACACATTACGCCGCACACACATACACACACTCACTGACACATACTTTTGTAGAGCTCTTAGCCTATCCCTTTCTTGTTTTTTTCACTAACATTTTGTACTCGGCCCTTTGCACTGTCCTGTCCCCTCCCTGCACCCTGTCCAATGTTGTCTCCATGTTACGCACCACGTCCGAAAGCAAATTCCTAGTATGTTGAAAAACTACTATGGGAATAAACAGACTTTGATTCGGATTTGATGTAGGCCTCACTCCACAAAAACAGCTTCTTCCCCACTGCCATAAGATTCATCAACAAAGATTGTGTCCACCCACAATGCCCCCCCCCCCACCATAGGGACATGGCACAGGAAGCTGTATGTGGTTTATTATGAGGATCCTTCCTCCCATCAGCATGTTGATTACAAGCCCCCACGGAGACATTGAAGGTATTTCATCCTAAAGAATATAAAATGGATGGTTGTGATTTTATTGAGACACAAAAGCACTGCAGTCACATTTAACGGCAATACTTGAGAGGGCTTTCTTACTTTACATCCGAATCCAAACCAAGCGTGAGCTTTTTTGCTTCCCTCTGGAATATGTAGGGGTGGGACCTATGCCCCCCCCCCCCACCCCCCATTGCTCTCTGTAAAGCGCATTGTGTTGCCTCTGTATATGAAATGCTCTATACAAAAAGTTTGATTTGAGCAGAGGACATTTCGAGGCTCCCCCTTACAGGCATATGCATCTCTCTCCGTGGGGGCTTGCAATCAAAATGCTGATGGGAGGAAGAATCCTCATAAGAAACCACATACAGCTTCCTGTGCCATGTCCCTATGGTGCTGTGACTCAACGCTGCATTACACACCCTGGCAACATAATAACTTGATTCCAATACCAGATGGTGCACACTGCTTTAAGTGACATGGCTTAGATGATTAGTCCTTTTGATATATCTATTGTGTGATTGCTACTGATATTGGATGATTGATTGAGGCTTGTAGTGTGCACTAGTGTGTAGGCTACTTGTTCTCTTCTTAAGTTTTTCTTTTGTGAATCAACATGAAGCTAATGAGAAAGGTAAAACACTGACCCCTTGTGATGAAGACATCAGAACCTGACTCCCAAAATACAGTATGAGCTGTGTAATTAACTATCCAGTGAAAACCAATTTACTTTTAAGAGCCATAAACGGTTCCAGAATATCTTATCAAGGCTCTGGAGACATTTTCTTGTTTGGTTTGTTAATTCTCAACCTAAATGACGCACACCTAAAATATCAGCAATCAACTGATATATTCAACCACATAAGTGATGTTTTGTTTGCATTTAGTTAAGATCAAAGTATAGTCTGTCTTTACTTTGCAATAGCACAGTTATGACAGTTGTCCTAGTTTTCTAGCCTACAGCCCCCTGGTTTGAACATAATAACACAAATGTCGATTTCGAACTATAACAGATTTAACCAAAACAATATTGAACACGAGCCGTACTTACAGTTATTTGCTGCGTGCGTGGAACTAGAAATGCACAATACAAGGTGCGCACTTAGCCATAAACACCACTCAATTCTCATCTTCTCCAAAAAGGCTGGCATTTCAAAATAGTGTGAAGAGTTAATGACAGCAGGCTACAGTATCGCGTCTCAGTACAAAAGCACAGATCAGTCCTCAGCCACCCTGCTGTTCCTGCAGCCGAACCGCTCTCTGATTCTCAAGACACTCTCATGAAAGCCATGGGATTATATTTTAGATTAATTCCCAAGGTGTCTCTGCATTTTAAAATTACCCTGATAACTCAATGCACAGCAGATAGAGTGTAGCATAGTGTAACGCTCCCTCACAAGATTCCTTGTATGCTTGTCTGTGTGTGACAGATAGAGGGAGAGAGGGAGAGGGAGAAAGTGAGAGGGAGAGAGGAGGGGAGAGAGAGGGAGAGGGGGGAGAGAATGAGAAAGCGAGAGGGAGAGGAGGGGAGAGAGAGAGTGAGAAAGAGAGAGGGGGAGAAAGAGGGAGAGAAAGAGAGAGAGATAGGGAGAGAGAGAGAGAGAGAGAGAGGGGGAAGAGAGGCAGAGAGAGAGCAGGAGAGAGAGACGGAGAGAGAGGGGAAGAGAGAGAGAGGGGTGGAGGGGGGGCTCAGCACCATGGATAGCACCATGTGTGTTGGCCGGCGAGCCACCAGCCATGCCATGTCAATTTAAATGAATAAAGGAAGGTCTGTCCTTCTGCAGGATGTGCAGTGTTAGAGGAAATAACTAACCCTAACCCTAAATAACTGGCATTATTTATGAACTGAACAATAACAGTGAAAGGTTTCAAGGGGATCTGGAGTTTCAAGCTCACAGAGGAAATTACACACATCCATTTTATTTACGATGATGCCCTGTTGAAAGTTGCCTTTTTGAGCCTGGATGACGGCTCTCAAAATCTCTAATTTGGCAAGAAAGGAAGCAAGTGTGCATCCCCTTTGATGCTCATTCATTTGTGGTCTGGAAAGAGCACCCTTAATGGAGGAGATATTAGGCCACTGTCAGTTAGAGGAGAAACTCCTGCCTGGAGTTTCTCATACAGAGTCAAGCAATCAAAACATCAATAAGAGACCCCATGACCAACTATGTGCTATTTGATACCCTTTAAAGATATATTCCGGAAATTATACATCTACTGAAATAGTCATACGGTAATATTAATTGCTAGAAATTAGAGGATATAATTGACCCTCCAAAAATTGCCACATTTTCCAGTAAGGTGGTCTTTTTTTGCTTATTCATGCGAGTCTGTTTGTGAGGTATTTTCTCTGGTACTGCTGCCTACTGATTCCCATCTCTACGGGTTTCAGATGTCCTGAGAGGACATGGCGACAGAGGGGCGGTGACCCTGGCCACCCAATCCACTTCTGAGGATAGACTGTGTGTCTCACAGAGTATGCTTGTCCATCTCTCCTAAGATCATATTCCCCTATTAAATCAGCTTTTTTTCTTTTCACAGAAAGACTGTGTTTCTGTAGGGTTTATCTGGTTTAATTGTTAAATTATAAGTGTTTTTTATTGTTGCAATTTGCTTTCCGGACCTGTATTATCACCTAAGTTAATCAAATACATAATCACAATAATATTATTCATAGTGAACCACTTAAAGTGCATATTGGTCAGTTCCATCAGGCCTGCACAAGCTTCCTTTGAAAGATTTATCTCATAGGGAAGTCAGAGCTCCTTGTGGGACCACAGAAAACGTGTGCTATATTGATGCTATGCGCCCCCTCGAGCTAGCTAACTACCTTTAGCTCAATTGGCTCAGTTGCTGGTTAGCGATAAGAGGCGGAGTCCCAGCCCAGTTGATAACCCTCCATTGTGGGTTGGGGGGATGCAACGGTCGGCTGGGTTCCTGCCTCTCCTAGCTAACCAGCAACTGGTTAGTGGACTGTACCAGGCAGCCTACGTTATGTATGAATCAAATAACGTTACCAAACAAGCTTGGGAACTAGCTGGCTAGCATAATTAACGTTGTAAAACGTTGTAAAAAACGTTGTATTGCTTTATAAATGTTCTTAGCCAGTAGACAAACATACTCCTGGAGCTTGCTCGATCGCCTTGTTGAGAGGGGTCAGGGAAGAATTTTTACAGCTCACTTATCTGGCCCCCGGGTGATTACTGTTTTTTTGCTTCCCTCTGGAATATGTAGAGAGTGGGTCGTATGCCCACCTCCCTTGTTCTCTGTAAAGCGCATTGTGTTGCCTCTGGGTATGATATGCGCTATACAAATATAGCTTTGATTGATTGATTGATTGATTGAATTAAAGCATAACAATCCAACGGCTAACTCCCCCAAAAGAACCCCTCCACTGCACAAGCTTCTCACCAACCCCAATAATAATAATAATAATAAGCACAAGCTACTGAGTGCAATGTTAGCCCTGCTAATGGAGGGAATGAATTTGGAGGAGTGTTGTAGCTGGTGCTAAACGAAGCAAAGGAAGAACATTTTGTGGATTATTATCACAGCCATTCCACAGTTGGGATTATAGCCTACTGAAAGGTGAGGATCGAGCCTGCTGGATGACTCGAGTAGCATGCTACATTTATCTCGCATACTAAACATGTCTTCGCGGAGTAGTATGTTCTAAATACACTATATTGCCAAAAGTATTCACTCACCCATCCAACAGATGACAGAGCGGGGTCAACGGATGCTGAGGCGCATAGTGTGCAGAGGTCGCCAACTTTCTTCAGAGTCGATCGCTACAGACCTCCAAACTTCATACATTCCTGACAGTCATTTAAATTAAAACCAAAGGAACAAGCCTACAAGCCTCTCAGTCATCCTCCAGCCTTGATTAGTCAGTAAGAAATCCCATCGGATCCATAGGGACCAAAAGGACACAGACATTTGAAATGCCTATGTTAGAAAAGGTCATACCATTCAGGTTCTATTTGTTATTATGTATGTTTGTTAGAAAATGTCATACTATTCAGGTTAAATGTATGTCCTTCAATATATTTTTGTCAGATGCCTGGTTAACAAAAATATTCATCACTTTAAACTGAGGAGTAGAGCAAGAGAGCTGCTGTATTTGTTCATGGTGGATGTTATTTCCTGTAAGGATAATTGTTTTGCTGATATAGAAACACGTGGGGAAGCACCATCATGGAGGTCCCCAATCATCCCCAGGCCCAGAAGAGTGCAGAGTGGCAGTTACACAATTAGTATGGTGTGTGTGTGTGTGTGTGTGTGTGTGTGTGTGTGTGTGTGTGTGTGTGTGCGTGTGTGTGTTTGTGTATGTGTGTGTGTGCGTGCATGTGCATACTTGTAGCAATCATTACTCTGTCAACAATGTATAACTTCAGACAAGGACTGAGCCAGTATGTCCGAAAATAGCTATTGAATCTTCCAAGCAAAGTTAATCTTGCCCTCACCCTAACCCTACACAGCTGTGAACATTTTGTTAATTTCGTTGCTTGTGATTTCACTCAGATAACAGTAGTTTCCTCACAGCTGCTGGTGTCCAGATGGAAGCTTTACAGCACTTATGTGAGAAGATCAATTTCCTGTACTAACAGTCATCCCAAATCCGCATCTCTGCGGCTTTACACCCTTCTGATTAATGGATTCTAACCCACCTGCAGTAGCTACACACAAGTAGGGCAGTGAAACAATTAAAAGTCTGGTGTCTAAGGGCTGCATACCATTATGCCAGCAATATTGCCCAAAGAGTTGCCTGTGTGTCATGGCCTTAAGACCAGCTTTGCAGACGTGTAGGAAGAAACCTAGTGAAACCTCCTGCCATTAGGGTAAACTCTTGGTAAGATAAGAATGTTATATACCGTTAACGGATTGGATTCTTTTGTACCATTTCTTGAGGTCAATGAGACGTTTTTCTGGTTTCTGGATGCAAGCTTTAGCCTACACTGTAAAATACGACGCCCTGTTCACTTAGAAACATACATTCATCTGGATTAATTTTTGGTTCTCTGTTGAAATTACACATTTGAGTGAGTTTGTTATACTTTGTTCTTAAATACATTTCGCATGAGTTTGCAGAACTTAGTTATCTGTGTTCCTGTGATAATTCCTCTCACATACGTTCCTTTACTTAATTTCCCTAAGACAAGGGGTTTCTCTTTTTAATTTCTTTTTTTATAGTTAAAGGAGTAGTAAAGGGAAAATACATGTTTAGCCCTGTTTTAAGGTTACTTATGATCATATACAATGGTTCAGCTCAAAACGTTAAAAAAACTAGCACTTTTGAGAAAGTCTGATAATTGCTCTACCACCGTCGTACACCATTTTTAAAGACTTTACTACTCCTTTAAGTCATGCAACACGTCTTCCAGTGCTCTGACTGCACTGTGATGTTGTTTTAATGAACCACTATTTGAATAATGATTCTCAGCTGGAACCCTAATCAAAATGTCATTATGGAATACACTGGGAGAGCAAAGTCGTTTGGACATACCAAGGTGATGATCATTCATTTCTTGGAATGTTTTAAGTGTTATTAAAGTAGCACTTAAAGTTGTTGTACAGTCATGTCAACTGGCACATGTTAGCAGCAATATTGAATTTTATTCAGATGTCATTCAACAATGCCATGCCCCTATTTCAAGGTGTACGGCAAGGCAATTAACTCAATGATTGGTGCTGTGTCCCATGGTGATAACCCTGACCCACATAGCACATGCATATTCTTTCTTGGACATAAATTATGTACAGGATTCACCTCAATAAATAGCCTATATGTTAAATTGCACTCATCAATAGCATTCAGAAGTTGACATTTCCCAATAAGTGGTGTGGTGGTAACTCTCAGTATAGAAAATGTTAGAAGTTAAATAACTGGTGTGGTAGTAACTGCCGGTATAGAGAATGTCAGAGGTTGAATGAGGAGGACATGTTTATTAATGTCCATATTGTAGCAACCCTGAGTTTTGGTTGGTAGGAGCTGGGGGGAGTGAGGGGGATATAAGGGACTAACAGAGTGCTCTCTCTGCTGGGGGATATAAGGGACTAACAGGGTGCTCTCTCTGCTGGGGGATATAAGGGACTAACAGAGTGCTCTCTCTGGGGGATATAAGGGACTAACAGAGTGCTCTCTCTCTGGGGGATATAAGGGACTAACAGAGTGCTCTCTCTGGGGGATATAAGGGACTAACAGAGTGCTCTCTCTGCTGGGGGATATAAGGGACTAACAGAGTGCTCTCTCTGCTGGGGGATATAAGGGACTAACAGAGTGCTCTCTCTGCTGGGGGATATAAGGGACTAACAGAGTGCTCTCTCTGCTGGGGGATATAAGGGACTAACAGAGTGCTCTCTCTGGGGGATATAAGGGACTAACAGAGTGCTCTCTCTGCTGGGGGATATAAGGGACTAACAGAGTGCTCTCTCTGGGGGATATAAGGGACTAACAGAGTGCTCTCTCTCTGGGGGATATAAGGGACTAACAGAGTGCTCTCTCTGCTGGGGGATATAAGGGACTAACAGAGTGCTCTCTCTCTGGGGGATATAAGGGACTAACAGAGTGCTCTCTCTGGGGGATATAAGGGACTAACAGAGTGCTCTCTCTGGGGGATATAAGGGACTAACAGAGTGCTCTCTCTGCTGGGGGATATAAGGGACTAACAGAGTGCTCTCTCTGGGGGATATAAGGGACTAACAGAGTGCTCTCTCTGCTGGGGGATATAAGGGACTAACAGAGTGCTCTCTCTGCTGGGGGATATAAGGGACTAACAGAGTGCTCTCTCTCTGGGGGATATAAGGGACTAACAGAGTGCTCTCTCTGCTGGGGGATATAAGGGACTAACAGAGTGCTCTCTCTGCTGGAGGATATAAGGGACTAACAGAGTGCTGGGGGATATAAGGGACTAACAGAGTGCTCTCTCTGGGGGATATAAGGGACTAACAGAGTGCTCTCTCTCTGGGGGATATAAGGGACTAACAGAGTGCTCTCTCTCTGGGGGATATAAGGGACTAACAGAGTGCTCTCTCTGCTGGGGGATATAAGGGACTAACAGAGTGCTCTCTCTGGGGGATATAAGGGACTAACAGAGTGCTCTCTCTGCTGGGGGATATAAGGGACTAACAGAGTGCTCTCTCTGGGGGATATAAGGGACTAACAGAGTGCTCTCTCTGCTGGGGGATATAAGGGACTAACAGAGTGCTCTCTCTCTGGGGGATATAAGGGACTAACAGAGTGCTGGGGGATATAAGGGACTAACAGAGTGCTCTCTCTGGGGGATATAAGGGACTAACAGAGTGCTCTCTCTCTGGGGGATATAAGGGACTAACAGAGTGCTCTCTCTGCTGGGGGATATAAGGGACTAACAGAGTGCTCTCTCTGGGGGATATAAGGGACTAACAGAGTGCTCTCTCTGGGGGATATAAGGGACTAACAGAGTGCTCTCTCTGGGGGATATAAGGGACTAACAGAGTGCTCTCTCTGGGGGATATAAGGGACTAACAGAGTGCTCTCTCTGCTGGGGGATATAAGGGACTAACAGAGTGCTCTCTCTGGGGGATATAAGGGACTAACAGAGTGCTCTCTCTCTGGGGGATATAAGGGACTAACAGAGTGCTCTCTCTGGGGGATATAAGGGACTAACAGAGTGCTCTCTCTGGGGGATATAAGGGACTAACAGAGTGCTCTCTCTGCTGGGGGATATAAGGGACTAACAGAGTGCTCTCTCTGGGGGATATAAGGGACTAACAGAGTGCTCTCTCTGCTGGGGGATATAAGGGACTAACAGAGTGCTCTCTCTGGGGGATATAAGGGACTAACAGAGTGCTCTCTCTGCTGGGGGATATAAGGGACTCTCTCTGCTGGGGGATATAAGGGACTAACAGAGTGCTGGGGGATATAAGGGACTAACAGAGTGCTCTCTCTGCTGGGGGATATAAGGGACTAACAGAGTGCTCTCTCTGCTGGGGGATATAAGGGACTAACAGAGTGCTCTCTCTGGGGGATATAAGGGACTAACAGAGTGCTCTCTCTGCTGGGGGATATAAGGGACTAACAGAGTGATCTCTCTGCTGGGGGATATAAGGGACTAACAGAGTGCTCTCTCTGGGGGATATAAGGGACTAACAGAGTGATCTCTCTGCTGGGGGATATAAGGGACTAACAGAGTGCTCTCTCTGGGGGATATAAGGGACTAACAGAGTGATCTCTCTGCTGGGGGATATAAGGGACTAACAGAGTGCTCTCTCTGGGGGATATAAGGGACTAACAGAGTGCTCTCTCTGCTGGGGGATATAAGGGACTAACAGAGTGCTCTCTCTGGGGGATATAAGGGACTAACAGAGTGCTCTCTCTGCTGGGGGATATAAGGGACTAACAGAGTGCTCTCTCTGGGGGATATAAGGGACTAACAGAGTGCTCTCTCTGCTGGGGGATATAAGGGACTAACAGAGTGATCTCTCTGCTGGGGGATATAAGGGACTAACAGAGTGCTCTCTCTGCTGGGGGATATAAGGGACTAACAGAGTGCTCTCTCTGGGGGATATAAGGGACTAACAGAGTGATCTCTCTGCTGGGGGATATAAGGGACTAACAGAGTGCTCTCTCTGGGGGATATAAGGGACTAACAGAGTGATCTCTCTGCTGGGGGATATAAGGGACTAACAGAGTGCTCTCTGCTGTGGGATATAAGGGACTAACAGAGTGCTCTCTCTGGGGGATATAAGGGACTAACAGAGTGCTCTCTCTGGGGGATATAAGGGACTAACAGACTGCTCTCTCTGGGGGATATAAGGGACTAACAGAGTGCTCTCTCTGCTGGGGGATATAAGGGACTAACAGAGTGCTCTCTCTGGGGGATATAAGGGACTAACAGAGTGCTCTCTCTGGGGGATATAAGGGACTAACAGAGTGCTCTCTCTGGGGGATATAAGGGACTAACAGAGTGATCTCTCTGCTGGGGGATATAAGGGACTAACAGAGTGCTCTCTCTGCTGGGGGATATAAGGGACTAACAGAGTGCTCTCTCTGGGGGATATAAGGGACTAACAGAGTGCTCTCTCTGCTGGGGGATATAAGGGACTAACAGAGTGCTCTCTCTCTGGGGGATATAAGGGACTAACAGAGTGCTCTCTCTGCTGGGAGATATAAGGGACTAACAGAGTGCTCTCTCTGGGGGATATAAGGGACTAACAGAGTGCTCTCTCTCACAGTTTGCACACTATGTAGGCAGAGGTTAGGAAGTAGCCCACAGGCGTGGTCTGTCTTTTTTCTTTATGTTCTTTATTTGTTTGTGTTCTAAAAAACCGTAAATGTGATGAAGTGCTTTTTGTCTCCGACCCAATTTGTCGGATTCTTACAATATATTTATTTTCTATAAAGGGCTGACAAGCCCAAAGCTGACAGGCTCAGTACAAATAAACAACAATAAATTAAAATAATTTATAACAACGGATATTATTAGCCTTTTAGGCAACTCAACCTTGCGGTAAAGGATAAGACTGGTATTTAACATTATAAGCCAGGTTATAAGGTTACACAATCATATAGAACGGCAAAGTTTTGACAAATGTTGCACTCTCAAGATATGACCTGTTGCCGTTAAAGCACACAATGGCTCAATAGTGCATCTAGAAAATCCCTCAAAAACATCATAAACTCTTGTTTTCAAAGACCCGAAACAAAGTATTCACTGGTGTCTGTTAATGTTCTGACCAAAAAATTACCACAATGTATGATTCCTAATCAGATTTTATTTTAATTTAAGCATAGAACTATTTTCAGTACAGTAGTGCAGTACAAGTGCAGTACATATGTAAACGTCCAGACCATGCCTAACCTAACCCTAACCCTTGACCTTTGGGAGGTCTTGACTGAGTTTGGAGGCTACCTTAGAAGAAGAAGAGCCGCTTCTGAGTCACAGGTCTACACAACAACAACAACAAGTTGGGAACCCTAGGATTGCTTTGCAGCTTGTATTTCATTGATAGTGTTGGGTAGAAGTGTTTCTTGATTAAAACAAATATGGGACGTGGAGGAATCTAAACAAGCCGACATGAATAATTATTGGTGGCGATATTTTTGTCAGAACATCAATGGACACCATTGACCACTCGGT
Source organism: Borostomias antarcticus (assembly GCF_949987555.1). Classification (NCBI taxonomy): domain Eukaryota; kingdom Metazoa; phylum Chordata; class Actinopteri; order Stomiiformes; family Stomiidae; genus Borostomias; species Borostomias antarcticus. The sequence goes on from NC_140252.1 coordinate 21,965,882, forward strand.
GAGTTTCCTGTCTTTGAAAACGAGAGTTTATGATGTTTTTGACAGATTTTCTAGATGCACCTATTGATTCATGGTGTTTGTTAGCGGTCTCATATTTTGAGAGTGCATGTTTGTCGAAGCTTTGATATGGGCTGTTGCATATGATCATAAATAACCTCATAACATGGCTTATAATGCTAAATACTGGTCCTATCCTTTAAGTAACAATGGATATCATTAGCCTTGTAGGCTACTGAACCTTGCGTTAAGGTTATTTAACATATGGTGAGTTTACTGGAGTTTATGTTTTATCATCCATTTTGTGTGCAGTTAAGGATATAGATTTTGCAGTCCTGGAGGCCGTAAATGAATCATCCTGAAGTCTCCATCCTTCTGTGAAGCCCATTCCCTCCAGAGAGGAAGGAATGGATTTACATGCTCTTTACCTTAGGCGGTGGCCGTCCTCCTGCCCTCAACTACATCAGCCACAGTGTTTACAAGGCCTCTCCTGGTCTCTGAGGAATCGCCACCAGAGCTGCTTGGCTGCCAGAGGACACAGGTCATTTATCATTGCTATTAAAAAATACCCAGGACAAACAGCAGAGCGCCAATGAATTACAGTGAACTCTTCTCCCAGAACGTAATTTCTCTGTTGCAGTTTTAGGCCTAGGTCTGTCTTCTTCCTCTGGGACAGATCTCCAAGATAATTGAAACTTGACAATAATATTCCCATGTTGTATTAGTGGTGGAGTTGAACATATGTTTGCCAGAGGCAATATGGTTTTAATGTTTCAGTTCACTCATTCGATTAATCAGGCTACAACAGTGGCTGAACACAAGTTTGCAAAATGTTTACCATGGTAAATTGTGATAAATGTGACTTAGGTAAAAGGTGTTAATATTGTTTCAGACTTGTTGTAGATGTTTTCAATGAATTAGCATGAATGTGGTACACAGCAAATGATAGATTCTGACTGAACAAATACTGACTTTATGAACAAGATGTTGAGTTCTCACTGGTAGTGTGTAGTCATAACTCTAGCCTACAGAGCCAGGCTTTGAACACAGGCCTAGTGTGGCCACCATCACTCCAAACCGTCATCATAACATCAACCCTTCATTGATTGGTGTCATCATCAACTAGTTTTGAAACACTGAAACCAAGTAAAGCACTGTACACATTTCTGGATGTCATCCTTCTTCTTTGCCTCAGCCAGCCCATGCTAGTCACTGCCACAGAGTCCCACTGAGGTATCCATCTTTGTCTCGGAAGCAGATGGCATCTTGGCAGATGCTGAGATGGAGGAACAGGTAAAGTAATCAACGCAGCAGAGGTCTGTCGCCGGTTTATAACCCACAGATATTAGCAGGGGCGTCGTTCTGCCGCGTCCTGACAATGCTTTGCTGACAGAAGAAGGAAGGTTACCTGCTGATACTCCATTAGCCAGAGCAATTAACAAATGCTATATTGTCTTTACGCTGTTTGAGATCCCAGCATGTCATTTACATGGGGTGCCCTCCGCAAAGACGTGTCTCTGATTGGAGATGTCATGGGGTAATGTTTGCAGTGAGTCTTTGTTCGCTGAAACGATTTTAAGTGGCAGATATTTTATAGGAATCTATCATACCCTCCCACGCTCGCCTCTTAAAATGGACTCTAATATGTCTTAGACTTGACCCCCTATAGGCCCTCTATGTTGGGGAGCAGGGCTGAAAATTAACTTTTTGGCTTACGGTGAGTCACCTGCCAAGGGGACTGTAGATGAAAAAAATCTACCGGCCAAGTATATATTTTTTTCAGATAGCCTTCTGAAATCTATTTCTAAATTTTACCTGCATTTGGCTGGTGGCAGGTGTTAATTTTCAGCCCTGTTGGGGAGTGAACATTTCATTACTACTGGATCCAGCTCTGCTCATCTCTGCAGCATCGTCTCTGACGGCACCCATGGGCCACAGAGAGGCAGACGTTACAGGGAATGTACCTGGAGGTGTGTGGGGGTTATGGATACATTCATTGTGTGATGATGATCCAACAACAGTCAGGCCCTGTGATGAGACAGCTGTTCATCTACTGTCGGTGTGGCTCTTATGGGAGATGAGCCGCTTTCTTTTACATCCCACTTCAGAATTATCCACCTGTTTCCTGCACCTTGTCAAACAGAGGAGAGGAGCACCACCATGATATGACTCGAGAGATCATCATAATGGGACCACAAACCTCTTCTCAATTAGTGAACCTGTCGTCCCCCACCCATGATGCATCATATACAGTTGTTGAATGTGTGAGTGGAGTGAGCTTTTGTAGTTTAGATTTACCTATAGAGCCGGCATATAGGCCCAACATATTTGTTGTCTGGTCAAAAATGTAAGCATTTATTCAAAAGTAAATAGTGAATTAAAATATCAATGACTAAAATAGTTAATATAAAAAGAACCGACAATGTAAAAGAACAAAAAACATTGAAAACTCGTCGAGCAGAGGGTGGAAGCAATATTGATGAGTGTGTATTTGAATGGAAGAGAACACACATGCCGCAGCGACATTTCACTGTAGGCTACATTGTACACTGTACCATACTACTGTACCATACACTGTACCATAACACTTTACCAAAACACTACTGTACCATAACACTGTACCATCCTACTGTACCATAACACTGTACCAAAACACTGTACTGTACCATACCACTGTACCATACCACTGTACCATAACACTGTACCATAACACTGTACCATAATACTGTACATAACACTGTACCATACTACTGTATCATAATATTGTACCATAACACTGTACCATAACACTGTACCATAACACTGTACCATACTACTGTATCATAATATTGTACCATAACACTGTACCATAACACTGTACCATAGTACTGTACCAGACTACTGTATCATAACACTCTACCATTCACTGTACCATACTACTGTACAATAACACTGTACCACTGCATTACTGCATATTCGCTAGCATTACTGCATATTCACTCCCATTACTGTATATTAACTACCATTACTGTATATTCACTCCCATTACTGTATATTCACTCCCATTACTGTATATTAACTACCATTACTGTATATTCACTCCCATTACTGTATATTAACTACCATTACTGCATATTCACTCCCATTACTGTATATTCACTCCCATTACTCTATATTCACTCCCATTACTGTATATTCACTCCCATTACTGTATATTAACTACCATTACTGTATATTCACTACCATTACTGTATATTAACTACCATTACTGCATATTCACTCCCATTACTGTATATTCACTCCTATTACTGCATATTCACTCTCATTACTGTATATTCACTCCCATTACTGTATATTAACTACGGTTACTGTATATTTACTCCCATTACTGTATATTCACTCCCATTACATTAACTACCGTTACTGTATATTTACTCCCATTACTGTGTATTCACTCCCATTACTGTATATTCACTCCCATTACTTTAACTACCGTTACTGTATATTCACTCCTATTACTGTATATTCCCTGCCATTACTGTATCACTCCCATTACTGTATATTAACTACCATTACTCTATATTCACTCCCATTATGGTATATTCACTCCCATTACTGTATATTAACTACCATTACTCTATATTCACTCCCATTATGGTATATTCACTCCCATAACTGTATATTCACTTCCATTATGGTATATTCAGCCCTAGATGTTGAAGAATGTTATTTTGAAGCTTATGCCATTCTTGGCCACTTTTGGCTTTTCACCCTCCATAAATCGATCTGCAGCTACAGTTCGTTCTCTAAAGGCGGCTAGTGGGATATTCACATATACAGTTCGTTCTCTGAGGCGGCTAGTGGGATATTCACATATACAGTTTGTTCTCTGAGGCGGCTAGTGGGATATTCACATATACAGTTCGTTCTCTGAGGCGGCTAGTGGGATATTCACATATACAGTTCGTTCTCTGAGGCGGCTAGTGGGATATTCACATATACAGTTTGTTCTCTGAGGCGGCTAGTGGGATATTCACATATACAGTTTGTTCTCTGAGGCGGCTAGTGGGATATTCACATATACAGTTCGTTCTCTAAAGGCGGCTAGTGGGATATTCACATATACAGTTTGTTCTCTGAGGCGGCTAGTGGGATATTCACATATACAGTTTGTTCTCTGAGGCGGCTAGTGGGATATTCATACAGTACGGCCAGGACCATGCTACCTTTCACCCCCATCCCACTTCCTATTCAGATTGGAATCAAACCAAATAACGTCTTACCTTAATGACATCATGTGTGTCAATTGAGGAAAGCTTTTGGTTAAATACTGTACGTTTGAATTGATGTGCAACACAACTTCAGTGTGCTAGCTTCTCACATTCACTCCAGGATCAGTGTCTATTCAATTCTGATTGGGGAAATACATCATTGCATACAAGTTGCTTGTTGAGAGAATTATTTTACTGACAGCTCAAAGAGAAAGCTGCTACCAATTGCAATACATTTTTGAACAACAATCTTTGATGAGCTCAACAATTCTGGGATATCATAATCCAATCTGACCCCATATGAAGATGTACTATCTGGAAGTTGCACATAACAAAAGATACAATAAATATATTTTTCTCTACAGGTTTCTCACAGCCCCTGGTTCAGTCTCCCTTTAGCTGTGTAGTACAGTAACACTGCCATCTAGAGGATCTGTGAAATCTACAGTCCCAATCCAGAGGTGCATGGCATTCTTAGTGTTTATAATGCTTGCCAAATTGTCAAAATGATCTTAGAGGAACATAGGCAAAAGAATACAATGGATGTTTGAATTGAGTTACATATGAGTCACTCTTGGTCAGTTGACTGCAGAAATGATGAGTGGTGAACAGAAAATACACTTACATGTCTGGAATCAGACCAAACCGAACCAGAAAGAGAGTGGTATCATGCATAGGCCTGGTATCATGCATAGGCCTACACTGTTAGAGTAAACTGAGAGTGGTATCATGCATAGGCCTACACTGTTAGAGTAAAATACAATATTTCTAACCAATAAAGATGATCAAAATCATCTAAAGCCACATTGCTTTAGAAAGATGTTAGGCTATAGATGCCTACATGTTTTCTTGCCAAAAACGATCCTACCAAGTGTCTTGATTAGCAAAACGCCCATTTGACTAAATTTCTGTTATGATTATCTGACCACAGCAAATACACTGATCAAACATTGGTAATGAACAGACACTTTAGCTTTAGGCATCAGGATATACAGTAGGCCTACACAATGAAACCTACAAAAACTACAGAGGACCAACAGATAGAGTATTGATCCAAAGTTTGTATTGGAATCTATTTGTAACCTCAGTATTTCACCTTATATTTCACTACCTTCCGTCTACAGCTACTGGTGCCTACTCGTCTTCATGGTCGTGAAAGAACTCATGGCAACAGACAGTAACCATGGTGATGAAAGTCATGAACTCCTGGAAGTCGCACTCGGAGTCTCCGTCTGAGTCCAGACTCTCCATCAAACTGTCCATCGTAGCCTGGTCTTTCACTTGCTGAGAGCAAACCATGACATGGATAAAGTCAGAGTTATTCCAAGTTAATTAATAATTAATTAAGATCATTAATGATATAATTTTGTTCTGTAACTTACTCCCAGCAGGGTTGGTAGTTCATCATTTATCAAGTCCTTCAGTTCACTTTTCTTTAATTTATGCTTGTCCCCTTCTTTCTCTGCATGCTTGTGAAAAACGTCAATAATGGTGGCCACTGAAGTCTCCAAGTCAGTCATTGCTCTTTGTAATAGGCTGGACAACAGCAGAAAGAATGAATTTTCATATATGTTACTATGTAATAACTACATCAGGACATGTTGATAGCACAGTAAAATATAATGATTTAGCACAAACTAAAAAATTATTTATTTATACAAATGTAATTATTTTTTTCAATAGGCCTAATGAAAAAAGTCTATAACAACTATGGATCCATGTCACAAGCTTGTCAAGGTATCAAGGTATTAGGCATTAATGAAATTGCCCTTGGAAACAATGCGTAATATGACAGAATTCCAGACTTACCCGTGCGTCTTGGACGGGAACAGAAGATTTTGTGATCAGAGCGAGTAGTGGCAGGGACATGGAGACTAAGCTTTTATAGTGGGGATGGGGAGGGCTAAGGCTGTGGACACAGGACGCTGCCAGTCTAGCACACTGACCAATAGCCTCCCCCCAACACCCTCACTCCACTAGCTGTGTCCTTGCACACAAGTCACCATTGATAAGTATAACATCCTTTGGCATCGAAATATTCAACTAAAAAAATATTTTTTGAAACTCATGATTTTGGAATTTGGATATCAAACGAGACAATGTGCTTCTCAACAAGAATGTATAAACTGGATATTAATAACAACCATGGATATCAAACTGTATGCCACATCTGATATCTGCTATATTTGATCATCCTTAGAATAATAGATTAGACCATACAACATTTTATTTTCTTTCCTCCATTGACATTTACAAAGTACAGCCCAAAAGATCATCAATCCAATTTGGGATGAATAAACATACAAGTCGGTAAACACTGATGCCTCCCTCTCTTTAAGTCTCTTGAATGTATAGAGCATTATCTATGTATGGCGATTCCTTTAGATCTCGCTGGACCCCTCTGGTCACCTCCCTTCCCACCAACATTTTGTGTTCAGGCATCTGCTCTGCAACAATGCTCTGCTTCAGAGGAAATGGATGTCTCTGCATGTCAATGAGGAGATTCTTTTCTCTGGTGCAGTTGGCCAGACGTGTGCCCTCTGCCCCCCAAACGGTGCACCAAACACACAGACACAAATGCTGAAATGCTCTAAAGTCTAATGTCTAGTGATGCTTCAAATCTGTCACTTCATCCATAGAATACATATGGAAGGAAACAAGCTACGCACTATTGAAATAGCCTGAATTGTAGTCATCAGTGAACAGCATTGTTAAGGGTGTGAACCAGAGAGGCTGTGAGCACATGCTACAGTTACAGGAGCAAACGGTGGAACTACATTAACCAACACAGAAAAGCATCTTTCATCCAACTCTGGATTCCTGTTGGACTGACTTCTCCCTCCTCCAAACTCCTTTGTCTTGCTGCTGTCTCATTTGCATGCTGGACAGGAAGCTGTTGGGTGAAAGTGCTATTTATTAAATGATCAATGTTTCTTTGTCTCCTCTGCGATACACTTCTCATTCTGACACAACAGTGGACCATTGTTGACTGAAACATTGCCTTTGTTTGCAGAAAATGTGTGTAAATGATTGTGGTCAGATGGCTGTATCAACTTTCTGTCTGTTTCTGACTCTCTGCCTGTCTGTCTGTCTGTCTATGTGACTCTACCTGTCTGTCTGTGTGTGTGCGTGCGTGCGTGCATGCGTGCGTGCGTGTCTGTCTGTCGATGGTATGTTGGTCTGCCTCCCTCATTGACTGTACTGAGGCGTGGTTCTTTGTCCTTTCATAACTGAAGCCACAGTACCAGGAGGAGTATCCCTGGACCTTTCATTACTGAAGCCACAGTACCAGGAGGAGTATCCCTGGACCTTTCATTACTGAAGCCACAGTACCAGGAGGAGTATCCCTGGACCTTTCATTACTGAAGCCACAGTACCAGGAGGAGTATCCCTGGACCTTTCATTACTGAAGCCACAGTACCAGGAGGAGTATCCCTGGACCTTTCATTACTGAAGCCACAGTACCAGGAGGAGTATCCCTGGACCTTTCATTACTGAAGCCACAGTACCAGGAGGAGTATCCCTGGACCTTTCATTACTGAAGCCACAGTACCAGGAGGAGTATCCTTTGACCTTTCATTACTGAAGCCACAGTACCAGGAGGAGTATCCCTGGACCTTTCATTACTGAAGCCACCAGGAGCCCTTGGACACACCAGAATCACAGTACCAGGAGGTGTATCCTAACCCTAACCCTCACCCTCCCTTGGACACACCAGAATCGATATGACCAAGAAGTACAAATCACAACAAATCTATCAGTACCTACTGGTATACATTGGTATTGATAGCTGGAGCCTTGTGTGTCTATTTGAATACTAATGTTTGTGTTTGTGTCCATGTTCTGTTTCTGTCTATCTCCAGACTGCTCCTCCTCTGGTTCACTAGGGACAGAGGCCTCCTGCTCGCTAACCCTAACCCTAACCCTAACCCTAACCCTAACCCTAACCCTAACCCTAACCCTAACCCTAACCCTGTCTATCTCCAGACTGCTCCTCCTCTGGTTCACTAGGGACAGAGGCCTCCTGCTCGCTCTCTCTCTCCCTCCCTCCCTTTCTCTCTTGTTCTCTCCCTCTCTCTCCCTCCCTCCCTTTCTCTCTCGTTCTCTCCCTCCCTCTCTCTCTCTCCCTCCCTCCCTCTTTCACTCTCTCTCTCTGAAACGTGTGAGATCATCCTCAAGCTCTGCCGTTGCCATGACAATGTGTCATTACCACTAGCTGAGCTCAGAAGGTTTGCCAAGTGTCTGACTCATCACCTGGCCAGAGCTCTGGAGGCCGGGGTAGAAGGATACCAGCCCTTTTCATGAGTATCACTTAGAACTACTTTCTGTTATGCAACAATATCCTTCTTTAGCACAAGTAGCTTGGACACAGTAACGATAGTGTTGGACTCAGTTGGACGGAGTTGTGGTTGAAGGCAGCGGGGGTTGGGGGGGCTTGGTGTCCCGTTCTCATTAATTCACATTAATTTCTGGCATGCCACGGCGATTTGAGCTAGACAAAGCATTTGTTTCCACAAGGGGGTGAGAGAGAACCCCCCCACCATCCAGTCTCAGACCCCCATGCACCTGTAGTTAGCGTCTATTCCATTTTTCACCACAAGATGGGAGTAGCTGAACACTTAATTACATGGGAGACTTCAGTTCAAGACAGTATTCAGTTATATTCAGTTATTAATAGATTGATTACTGATGACTATTAAGCAACAGTCCTTATGCGCTAACCCTCTGGCCTGGTTCCATCTGAGTGACTATCTACTGCATTGGACTGGATACACTGGGGGTCACTCTGTTGTCCACTTGTTCCAGATCAGTGTCAGTGTTGTCCGTGGCATGGTTGGCTTCCTCTTCAGTTTCTAGAACTTTGTTTCAGAGATCTCAGATCAGACCTAAATCTGTCATTCAGATCTCAGATCAGACCTAAATCTGTCACTCAGATCTCAGATCAGACCTAAATCTGTCACTCAGATCTCAGATCAGACCTAAATCTGTCACTCACTCCTAATGCCATCTGTGTGTTGTTCTTCATGCTGTAATATCTGTGATTTCTACTGTGGCCTAACCCTCTCCAAACTCTCCCTATCCCTAACCCTCTCCAAACTATCCCTAACCCTCTCCAAACTATCCCTAACCCTAACCCTCTCCAAACTATCCCTAACCCTCTCCAAACTATCCCTAACCCTAACCCTCTCCAAACTATCCCTAACCCTCTCCAAACTATCCCTAACCCTAACCCTCTCCAAACTATCCCTAACCCTCTCCAAGCTATCCCTAACCCTAACCCTCTCCAAACTATCCCTAACCCTCTCCAAACTATCCCTAACCCTAACCCTCTCCAAACTGTATTCAAACAGCTCTATTAGTAATAGCTGAGGAATTATCTATATTGTGTATTTGTTTGTATTGGATTCAGTATAGAGGAATATACTGTAAGATTGCCCCATGTACACTTGTTGTCAAAGGTCATGTCTGGTGGAAATATTTTTGAATACCAACTCAAACCCACAGATGCTGTAGCCTACAATACGACAGGCAAAACAAGCTTTGAGACACTGTATAAAAGACTGCATGTGATCAGCCTCAGAGTGTCCAAGTGGCTTTATCTCTCATCACCCGATAATCCTCTTTCCGAGCTACTCTCACTCAGGATAGGCCCGGAGATACAATCCCCACCATGATCGGCTTACGGCCCCAGATCAGAGCTCTCCATCCCCAGAGGGAGACAACACGCACACTCAGGTGACCTTCCAGACAGACAGACCTTTATCCTGCATGACACTTACATTTCCTGTATACCAATTCTGACTCTTCGACAGTCACAAGGACATCATTTCGCTCAATGCTTGTGAACATGTATACAAGCAATACATTATACATGCTGTAAAGACCTATGAATTTCGTTCCATTGACTTTTTTGGTTCCGTATTTGTGAAAGACCAGCAGGAGTAATTACAGCGTGACTTCCTGGTTTGTTTTGTGTACGTGCATGTGATCTGGTGCTGCAGAGTACGTGGGCTCATTTGCACAACAACAATAACAACAATAGGATTAGGACGATAGCTAGGAGCAGATATAGGATCCTAGTTAAGAGTGTAGGCCAGTCTGCTGCTGCTGTCTGCCGAGGCCAGAGACTTCGCTAGTGGTTCAGGGTTAGGTTAGGGTTAGGGTTAACCCTAACCCTAACCCTAACCCTAACCCTAGGGTTAACCCTAACCCTAACCCAGACGGCCTGCTATGTAGTACTGGACAGTCTGTCCATCAGCGTGGGTTAGGGTTAGGGTTAGGGTTAGGGTTAGGGTTAGGGTTAGGGTTAGGAGGAGAAGCAAGCCTAACCCTAACCCTAACCCTCCAGCGTGGAGGAGAAGCAAGCAGGCGGGGATCAGGGCAGAGCTTCTGTGATCTCTGATAGGAGAGTACCAGGACCTAGGCTAGGCAGAGATTCATCAAAGCAGAGTTCTCCATCGGGGGCACGGCTTACGGAATGGCACACCTTCAGGCTACAACGGGGGTAAATTGCATTTAATAATCTCTTTTCTGTCTTGAATATGGAATATGTACAGTATTGGGCAACCTACTCTCTTCATGCTTTCGTCAGACCTAGAAAAGTATAGAGATATTGGAAGAGGATTTGTAACAGACCTCAGGATTATGTTATGAAGTATTTGATTGAAAGAAGCCTCTGTTGAATAAGGGAATTTATAACATAAATTACCTAGATTATTATAACCCATATTGCCTAAGCCTCTTTGAAATCTAGTCATAACCTTTAGAATCAGTGACTATTCAGAAATCAAACTCTATATGTCGACCTTTGTCCTCCATAATACGTACTGTCATATGACCAGAGTATTCCACTAAGACTAATCCTAACCCTAACTAACCCTAACCCTAACGAACCCTAACCCTAACGAACCCTAACCCTACGACTAACCCTAACTCTAACTAACCCTTCTCTCCCTCATTAGGCAGCTGAGCCATCAGTCAAAAAGCAAATTAACGTCTTTCTCAGAGGCTGTGTACACGCACCTCACCCTAACCCACACAGCTGAATATAACCATTTAAAAAATGTTTTTAAGTCTCACTTGGCTTTGCTTATTTTTTAGACTGAAATTGATGTGGTAGTATAAATCAAATCAAACTTTATTTATATAGTGCATTTCATACACAGAGGCAACACAATGCGCTTTACAGAGATTAATGGGAGGGTGGGCATAGGTCCCACCCCTACATATTCCAGAGGGAAACAAAACCAGGCCAGGTCCAGCCTGGCTTATGTGCGTAGCTGGCTTGTTTCTGTTCAGGACTAGTAGGACGTAAGCTAATCATGCCACTGAAATAGCTGTGAATTGAAATGACATGAAATAATGTCTGATAAATTAAGATAGGTCTTGTCACTTGGACACATCAGTTCCAATGCTTCCAATGTTAATCCAGCACAATAAGAGTGTGATAGCCAGTTAGCTCATGAGCTCACAACAACTAGCAGCAGCTTCCATAACATTAATGGTAGCAGTCAGTGGCTAAAGCAGCAGCTACACTGATGATTCCTGTAACGTTAGTTATTTTGCTGCAATTGGTTCAACTTCTGTTTCTGGACAAAGGTAAGGGATAAACCCAGATAACACAAGGCTAGCGGACCTACAGCGGGCTAGTGATAGTAGGCTAGGCTGAAAAGGTACGTCTTGAGATCTCGCTTTAAGATTTCCATTGTTTCGGCCCTGCTTAGGCACTCTGGCAAGGTGTTCCAGAGTGTCTCTTGGTCCTGGCTTTTGGAACTGTTACGGCCTGCTCACACGCTTCCGTTTCGTCAACGTATGGCGGAAGGCGTGTCTGCTGCACGCAACAACAACCAAATCCCGCCCTGCGATGACGTCTTTCTTCGTCAAGACATCTGATTGGTTGGCAGCTCCAGCAACGCATCTGAAAGTTGAACATTGCTCAACTTTCGACGCTAGCAATGCAGGCAACGCAACGGGACAACAACGGAACCAGAATGCCATTCGGCTGTAGCCATTGAAAGTGAATGGCATCCGTCAATGTTGACGCATCAAACGCAAGCGTGTGAGCGGCCCGTTAGGAGTTCAGTACTTGAGGACCTGAGGGGTCTGTTGGGCATGTACCTGACAAGCATGTCTGAAATGTATTCAGGTGCCTGACTGTGGAGAGATTTATAGACTAATAAAAGTATTTTAAAGTCTATTCTAGAATTGACAGGTATAAAGCTCCCTAGCCTTGGTGTTGATAGCACAGTGCTTTCCCTCGTGGAAGAACAGCAGCTCTGCTGAGAACTTCCAGAGGCTAGATTGAGAGGGTTTATCCCCTGTACATGTGTATCTCACAGACCTCAGCGGAGGGAAGTGATAACTCTTGGTGGAAGCCAACCAAGCCAAAATACCTGCCTCCTGACAGCCTCCTCTCAGCCTCCTGATAGCCTCCTCTCAGCCTCCTGATAGCCTCCTCTCAGCCTCCTGATAGCCTCCTCTCAGCCTCCTGACAGCCTCCTCTCAGCCTCCTGACAGCCTCCTGACAGCCTTCTAGACATTATGATGCCAGAGGAAACTCACAACCAAAGTCTTTGAGTAGACAGCTGTTGGGAGGAGGTACTCTAGGGCATTAAAGTGTTGCCAATTAAAACTGCAGCACTGGAGGCATCTGTTATAAACTAGCGCTAATCACCATTACCACGCTCTGCTCAAGCACCTCTTAAAGACTGTTAAAGTGTACAAAATATTAAATATTCTTTGGAACATGCACACATTTGAAATGAGCCTACACTAAAGCCCCCTAAAAGATGTAACTCGTGCAGACAATGTCCCTGAACAATCCTATTTTGGGGTCTTTAGTTCACGTGGTCCCAGAGCTATTGAAAAGAAAAGGTAAAAAATGGAAGATAAAAATTCATATAAAATAATGTGAGATGAAATTGGTGAAAATGAAAGGTGTATCTTGTGCAGCAATTTTCCCTGAAAAATTAGTCTATTTTGGTGTATAGTTTGGGTCACGTGGTACCAGAGCTATTGAAAATCAAAGATTTGAAAAAAGTCATATAAAACGGTCATTTGTAGACGGCCCCTAACATTTACGTTGCATTGCGAAGAAGCCGGTCTTGAGGACCGTTGCGGAACCGCTCTCAACCCCGGCTTTCGGTAGGGTAGAGTCGGCGAAATAAGCGTCAAAGAGTCGGTGAAGTTCACCTCGAATATTCAACTGGAATATCCAAAATCAAAACAACTTCACTTCGCTAAATAACTTGCAATAATAATATTTCACTGTGCCTGTCACAAGGTAACTGCAGAAAGTAAAGTTCTGCAACAATGTCAGTGTGGATATCACTTCGAGAAAAGGCTGATACATCAGTCATAGCTATCCAATTCACCACGGATAGGCTACTAGCACTCTGACAGGACAGAGTGAATTACATTTTGGGCGGTGGTATCACAGAAGAGGATGAGGTCATTGTCACTCAGAACTAAACGTCTATTGAGACTACTACTGTAGAATTGGTCGAGAATATGATCGCCCTTCTGTTCTGATACATGGACGAGAGAACAGGAGTCCGCGCAGGAAACAATACACAAACACTCGGGCTTCTGTCGGTGTCCGATAAGGTAATGACCTTAATGCACTTTGAACTGCCTTCACCCAAAGCCTCTGCCTTGTATGTAGCCTATATGTCCACTCCGAATACAAAGACATTAGGCTATTCTAAGCTGCAAGCACCTGCCTGTCAAGGCATGCTGGTAACTAATGTGTTAAAAAGAGGAGGAACACAAGCCACACAACCCAGTGTCTTTAGAGCCCGTCTACTGACATCAGTTGCGTTTAACACGATAGTCTTTATACAGTGAGAGCTACTCATGACGAAAGATGGGCATGAAATCCAGTGCAGTATCGTATTTTCACACAATCGTATAGACATGATTAGCGTCACTCATTCGCTTCTAGTCTCCTCCTACCCGTGATGACATCAGCTCTTGCCGGAGTGGTCGAGCCATTATCCAACACTCGAAGAGGGAGAGAGAGATAGAGAGAGATAGAGAGAGAGAGAGAGAGAGAGAGAGAGAGAGAGAGTGAGAGAGAGAGAGAGAGAGAGAGAGAGAGAGAGAGGGAGAGGGAGAGGGAGAGAGGGGGGGGGCATAGAGAGAGAGGGGGGAGAGGAGGCAGAAGGCTACGAAGTTGAAAGGGGTACCGTGTGGACCCGTGGATACAATTTGATTCCGTCCCCTGAAACCTTATCAGGTAAGTCACGCAATGTTTACGGCATTTAAATAGGCTATTAGGTTTACTCTACAAATTAGTGGATAGGCTGTTGGTCTATTTCTGAAACCTTATCGGGTTTCTTAACTGCTTAAGGCATTCAAATATTAGGTTTATTCAACAAATTAGTACCTTATCTAGGTTTCCTACCTTTAACTTTCAATTGAATGGCACATCTTTAATGTAACTGTATTTCACAGTAATGTGTGGGTAAGTGGAATGACTACACAGCTGCCACTTTCACCATGTGCAGCCCGTTGTAGTAACGCGCTGACTGGCGACTAGATCACGTTGCTCACCGTACTGTGTGTGTCCATACTGTGAGTGTGTGTGTGTGTGTGTGTGTGTCAGAACTCACTTACCTGTGTGTGGGGGGGGGGGGGGCAGAACTCACATGTGTGTATGAGTGTGTGTTGTTTGCCGGCATGTATCACTTGTGGTAAGTGTGGTATAAGGGCACACAACACTCTGGGTAGTGAGGGGATTTTAGGCTTATCAGATGACCTTGTTCACTTTGGCTCAGGAGGGGCTTGTCATCCACACAGTAAGCCAGGCACCACAGCATCTGTTTGATTGAATGAGACACCACATCTTTGAGTATTTAACAGTTTATTATTACCTGATTAAAACTGACATTGAGCACTATCATACGCTTATTATGATTATGATCTTATAATAACTGCCATTTCCAGTTGAATTTCAGCAGTAGTTTTTTTATGGATGGCTTTGGGGTTTATTACTATGCAAAGAACAAAGAATCCCTTTCATTTCCTGCCAGTAGATGGTTTATCTTTGTAGGAATGTGAGCAGTATGGTAGGAGGCCAGTCTGTTCTTCATCAGAGAAGCATTTCCTGGTCATCCCCTCCTCAGGTACGTTCTGCTAAGGAACGAGTTGCCCTCTCGATATTCGTACCAGAGTTCTGTGCTTCTCAGCTCTGGGGGTTAGGGGGAGGGGTAGGGGGAGGGTTAGGGTCACCGCATGTGTGTGCTCCTCTGCTCTGGGCTCCTGTTTACGTCTGCAGTGTTATCAGGTGTTGGTATTTACACTACAGTGTTATCAGGTATCGATATCAAGTGTCAATTCCAGTATTGGAATTCCGTCACCTGCCAACCTGCTTGTGAGGGCAGTGCATCAACCCTAACCCTTACCCTAACCCATCAACCCTAACCCTTACCCTAACCCATCAACCCTAACCCTTACCCTAACCCATCAACCCTAACCCTTACCCTAACCCATCAACCCTAACCCTTACCTAACCCATCAACCCTAACCCGTCATAGCGACCAGACAGACCTGCCCTGTGGAGCCAGAGTCAGTGGTAGAGGTACAAAGGCAATACGACTGTGATTACTTACCTACCTTACCTACACCCCAATAAGTCACATAGATACCATCCACACCCTCTATCTCTCACTACCCACACACACACCTACACACATACACACAAACACACACACACACACACACACGCACACACACACACACACACACACACACACACACACACACACACACACACTCAGTCACTCACACACACTCAGTCACTCACACACACACTCAGTCACTCACACACAGACACACACACTCTTAGCTGACAGAAGAAAACCTAGCCAAGAAACAATGAATGGATCACAAATTATCTGCACCAAAGTGACTAGAGAGATTTCTCCCAACTTTCAAGATGTACTGATCCCTAGGGAACAAGCTGAGGTTAGGAATTCATGGTGATAAATGTCTCCTGAGGCAGCCCTCCCTATCTAGAGCCATGAGGCAGCCCTCCCTATCTAGAGCCATGAGGCAGCCCTCCCTATCTAGAGCCATGAGGCAGCCCTCCCTATCTAGAGCCATGAGTCAGACTGGACCACTTAGTGCCATTAGCGCAGAGGGAAGTGACTACATTATGGTTCTATCAGGTCTCATTAAATGGCTTTAATATTCAGTGTGTGTGACCTGGAAGTCTTTCATCAAGCCCTCAATTAAGTGTGGATAGAATATGATAGAAATATTGACACAGATAATGTCATTGTTGAATCGATGATTAATACAGATATTATTTTACAATAAGAATGATTGGAAGATAATGTGGTCTATCTTCCTCATGAGCCAGTTGGTCATTGGCAGGAAGCCTGGTACTCAGCTTTTGATTATGCACCACTGGAATTTTAATTCATGTGTTTTTTTGTTTTTTTTGTTTTTTTTTGCTTTTATACACCATGGGATTTACCTCCCAGGAGTTCATATTTAGTTTGCACAGATTTGCACAGAATACAAAGCGTGGAGAGACAGGATGTTGGAACACTGGTATGCAGCAATTCTTCACTCTGAAGCTTTGGTGCACACCATCCCATCTGTCCTACAATGTACAGTTGTCAATATTACATTTTAAAATACTCTGAGGCAGTCTTTTAGATGATAATTTGAATAAGGTTACAGTTGCAACATTTGACCTGAGGTTAAAGCAAAATGCTGCTTTACTAAGGAAATGTATCAGTTCCCTGGCTTGTGCTGTAAGGATATAAACTTTCTACCTCGTAAGGCGGATTGAAATGAGCAGAACCACTGCTTGAAGTGGAACATCTTGTGTGAAACTCAATCTATTAGACATAGAAAATTCACTTATCTATGGAAATCTAGTAACATGAAACATTGGGTTCCAAGTCATCATATCTGCCTCTCTGTATACAGATTTATCTCAAAAGTGCCTTTTTCACCTCAGCCGACTGCTGCTGTTCAGCTTGCAGCTCCACAGTCTGGGTGTTACATCAAAGGGGGTGACAGCCTTTTTGTCATCCTGGCCGTATTGGTCACATTAATGGACCCGGAGCCCTCTGTCTTGAAAGATAAAACCAGGTTGCCAAAACAGTGAGAGTGGACATGCTACTGTATGATGTTATCTCTCTCTCAACAAGAAATGTAGCTTTGAAGTCCATCACTATTGTTCCTTCCTGACCAAAGTATCTATCTGTCCATGATAGACATGGTCACCACAGCCTTGGGACAGGACTGATGTGTTAGTGCAGTGTAACGCCGTTTGGCATTTATGATATTCCGACTCAGCCTGCTAATGTGAGTGTCTTAGGCTGCTGTGCCCTCACAGGCCAGAGTTGTCTGAGGGCAGATACAGTATGCATCACATCACAAGGAATTGACAGATATGTAGATATATTCTGCCTCCATGGCAGTTTGAGCAAAACCCAGTATTTCTGTAGTGAGTTGCATTTAAAAAAATCAAAAGCAAACAAAAATCAAAAGCAAACAAAGGAAACAGGGAGGGGATTTTTCTGTTGGAACATGGCAGACGCGCTCAGTTTCTCTTTTTGTTTTCATGTCCAGATGAGATGGAAAAAGGCCAATGACTGAGAATCAGAATTGGAGGGATGAAAGATTAGTGTGACAGTGACCACGGGGGGAAGCAGCGGTATGGCCGCCCATCGTATCAGAGTGACCAGCAGCAACCACGTCCTTCCTCGCTGCAAGTCCGAGGGCACGCTCATCGACCTTGGCGACGACGTCTCTGAGGACAATCTCACAGATGTCAAAGGTCAGTGTTCCAGCAAACCAACCAGTCTTGCAAGGTTTTTGATATGAATGGTCCTTGAAAGACCCAGTACTTCACAGTATGGTCTTGAGGTAAGATATTATCCCTGACGTCTCTCCATCTCTGTCTCTCCAGTGCCTTCTCCCAGTGCCTTGAGGTTGGACGCCTCCGCCTCCTTCCAAACCGCCCGGGAAGTCGTGGCCATAAAGGACTACTGCCCGTCCAGCTTCACTACGCTGAAGTTCTCCAAAGGCGACCATCTCTATGTTCTGGATGTGTCGGGGGGAGAGTGGTGGTACGCCCACAACAACATGGAGATGGGCTACATCCCGTCGGCCTACGTTCAACCGATCGACTGCAGGGTTTCTTCGCTCAGCGATAGCGGCATGATAGACAACCTGGGGGAGTGCACAGATGACGGGGCTAAGGAGCTGGACCTCCATGGTGAGTGGACGGAGTTCTCCCTAAAGTCCAGTCTGCCTTATAACATCAACCCTTTCTCTGGCCATACCTCCACCAACCCCTTCGTCAATGGTTCTCCATGTAATGAGCTGAATCGGAACTGTAACCAGAGGGGAATGAGGAGCTCGACAGACCTGCTTCTCTTTGACACGCTAGAAGCCCCCTCCACGCCCTTCTCTGCCTCCAGAACCACCATGACCAACGGCTACAGCAGTGGCAGCATCTTTGACACGGCCCCTGCCATCCTCCAGATGCTCCGCAGAGACAACCCGTTCTTCAGGAGCAAGCGGTCCTACAGTTTATCAGAGCTATCCATCCTGCAAACACAAACCAGTCCCCCCTTGCCATCTGCCGGGCTCTTCTCTGGCCTCAAGGCTCCGTCTCCGGAGCAGTTTCAAAGCAGGGAAGATTTCAGGACTGCCTGGCTCAACCATCGTAAGTTGGCCAGGTCTTGCCATGACCTTGACTCCCTGGGGCAGAGCCCCGGGTGGGGCCAGACACAGCCAGTGGAAACCAACATCGTGTGCAAGCTGGACAGCAGCGGTGGAGCCGTCCAGCTCCCCGACACCCACATCAGCATCCACGTACCCGAGGGCCACGTGGCCGCTGGAGACAGTCAGCAGATCTCCATGAAGGCCCTGCTGGACCCTCCACTGGAGCTGAACAACGACCGGTGCTCCACCGTGAGCCCCCTGGTGGAAATCAAGCTGAGCAACATGGAGACCAAGTCCTTCATCACCCTGGAGATGAGCGTGGCGGTGTTGGTGAAGAGGGAGAGCAGCCACATAGCGGAGGTTCTCTGCGTCAGGAGCGATTGTAAGGAAGGGCCCTACACCCCCGTTCCTCATGCTTACATATACAAGGACACAGTCCAGGTGCAGCTTGATAACCTGGAGCCGTGTATGTATGTGGCGGTGGTAGTACACGCCCAGCTCCTCAGCCTCAATACAACAGTATGGGACCATGTTCAGAAGAAAGTCACCCTGGGGGTCTATGGCCCAAAACACATCCATCCCTCCTTTAAGACTGTAGTGGCTGTATTTGGACATGGCTGTGCCCCAAAAACTCTATTGGTGAATGAGGTGGGTAGGCAGGCCAGTTCTACTCCTCCGGTGGCCCTCCAGTTGTGGGGGAAGCATCAGTTCGTCCTGGGCTATCCTCAGGACCTCCGGATCGGCTTATACTCCAACATGTCTAGCTATGAGGTGAAGGCTAATGAGCCGGCTGGGGTCGTCAGAGGCTTCCAGGTCAAACTGGGGAAAGTAAGCCGGCTCTTGTACATGATCTCATCGCATAACTCTGACAACATCTCAGACTTCACTCTGCGTATCCAAGTCAAGGATGTCCTTGACTGCATCCTCGCCCAGTTCTGCGTGCAAACACCACAGCCCCCGCCGAAAAACGGAGCACAGAGCAGTACTGGCCAGAGGAGGTTTCTGAAAAAGAAAGAGGTTGGTAATATAGTTCTGTCTCCTCTGGCCATGACAACCAAATACCCCCAGTTTCAGGAGCGATGTATCACCAGTCTCAAGTTTGGAAAGTTGCTCAAAACAGTGATCAGACAAACCAAGAGTCAGTATCTGTTGGAATACAAGAAGGGAGACATAATTGCCCTCTTGAGTGAGGAGAAGGTCAAGCTTAGGGGACAGCTGTGGACCAAAGAGTGGTTTATAGGATATTATCAGGGAAAGATGGGCCTTGTTCATGTGAAGAATGTTCTTGTTTTGGGGAAAGTCAAGCCTATCTATTTCTGCGGGCCGGATCTCACTACCACCATGCTACTGGAGCAGATCTTGAGGCCTTGTAAGTTCCTCACCTACATTTATGCCTCCGTGAGGACTGTTCTGATGGAGAATGTGGGAAACTGGAGAGCATTCGCGGATGCTCTTGGATATTGCAACCTACCCTTGGCTTATTTCTGTCGGACTGAACTGGATAACGAGCCTGAAAGAGTTGCATCAGTCCTGGAGAAGCTGAAGGAGGAGTGCAATAACATGGACAACAAAGAGAAAAAGTCCTTTCAGAAAGAACTCATGGCAGTAAGTGTGTGTGTGTGTGTGTGTGTGTGTGTGTGTGTGTGTGTGTGTGCGCGTGCGTGCATGTGTGTGTTAATTCTCTACATCACATTTACATATGACACATTCAGATGCTAACATATTGTGCTCTTTTTGTTGGTGTGCTCATGATAAGCCACGTGTGGTGAACAGATCATGGTATGCCTTGAGATGGGGGCTTAGGAGGAGAGTCCCATGACAGACTGTGACTGTGAGTCATGATACTGTACACCACAGTGACCCTGAGATATTTCTCTACGGTGCTGTTATGGTCTTATTTTTAGTACATACAGTAGTATCTGCATTGCTACAGTCCAGACTACAGTGTTTAGGGTTAGGGTTAGGGTCAGGGTTAGGGTTAGGGTTAGTGGTGTTTAGGGTTAGGGTTAGGGTTAGGGTTAGGGTTAGGGTTAGTGGTTTTTGAATGTAAAGATGCATGACTTTGTCAGGGTGCACAAACATGATTTCCCTATTAGTACTATGGATGGTAAATCGTAACGCTTTTATCCAAAGCGCTTTACAATGGCCTCTCATTCTTCCATTCACACCATTCACACACACACACACACACACACACACACACACACACACACACACACACACACACACACACACACACACACACACACACATTCACACACCAATGGCCACAGCTGCCATGTAAGGTGCTAGTCTGCTTATTTGGGGTTTGGGGTTCAGTGTCTTGTCCAAGGACACTTCGACATGTGGACAGGAGGAGGCAGAATTCAAACCACCGACCCTACGATCATTGGACTACACGCTCTACCACTGAGTTACAGCGGCCCCACAATTAAAACATTCATCTGTTTAAGACCCAGCATTACTCAGCAATACCTAGATCAATAGTATTTCTGACTTTTATTTCTTGTATATGGATATATATTCATGGTCAGTTTTTACCTTCAGGGCTTTTGTGTTGATGGTTTAAGCAGTCTTGTCCCACCCTGACAGCAACTGTGGATAAGAAGGAGTCTGTATATATAGGAAGTGCTGTTGCAGCTTCTCAAACAAACACTGAAAGAGCAGGTGCTAGAAGCCTCCAAGCTCTGCCTACGGTAGCAGGCAGATTCTGCTTAGTGCAACTGAAACTGAAAAGATCTTGTAAAAGCCAAGCTATTGTGTGTCTCTTTAGAATGGCTGTTTCAGTTTGAAAATAATGTTAATCAGCCAAAAGTTGATGTGCTATTCTTACGTGGCAACCTGTCCACACAAAGGGGCTTGGACATGAATACCCCTAACCCAGCTCACCAAGCACAGCCTCATCTGAACATTATGGTTTGCTCTTGCTAACCCTTGACAAATGATACCCGATCTATATGTCGTCTATTCACTCCAGCTTCTGTAGCGTTGATAGTCTTTGAATACAGCAGGAAATGCACTTTGCGAATCCCCCCTTGGCTGAGATGACACTAGTTATGCATTAAGTCTCTCAGCCATTATTGATCCCTATTGATCCCTGTCACACAACCTATTAAAGAGGATTCTCTATGGCTTGAGTGAGGTGTTTGGAAAATGTGTCATTCTCTGAATTGGATTTGGGTTTAGGTTGTGGCTCTGATCTTGATTAACCAAAATTGTCTTTTGTTGATTAATTGTTTTATTTCTGGCATTTTTGCTCTCGCAAAATTATATCTCAAAAAATGATTGAAAGTCTGTGAATGTGGCAAGTCTGCAACTTTCTCTTCCTGACCTTATTCACACACAGCATAATTCGCCTTTCAGTCAGGATAATCTTGATTGAGAACTTTGTGCCAGAAACTAAGAAGCTTTCGGATCAGTATGCATTGTTTGAGAGTTGAACTTTGATTAATGAAGTCATGTGTGGATTAGCCAATCCTTTCCCCTCTGAATAGCTGATATTATAGAATTGTTACTGAATGAAACATTCAAAGTGTAGCATTTCAGGTTAAGTAGCCTTT
This sequence comes from Borostomias antarcticus, assembly GCF_949987555.1. Classification (NCBI taxonomy): domain Eukaryota; kingdom Metazoa; phylum Chordata; class Actinopteri; order Stomiiformes; family Stomiidae; genus Borostomias; species Borostomias antarcticus. Next base: position 21,988,380 of record NC_140252.1, read on the forward strand.
CCCAACGAAACATCCATTAACAAGATATAAAGGTAGAGAGGTGGCCAATGGCCATCTCTATAACTTATTCTAGAGCCAATGAGGCGCAGGCTTTAGGGACTCAGTTCCTGGTCACATGGCTGCCTGTCTCTGACAGGTGCTGTCATGTGAAACACGAGAGCAGGAGGCGGGGGTGGGGGATCAATGCAACACACTACATCCAGTTTCTACATGATGGGTCACGTTACCCGTCGGGGAAACAAATTAAAAGCCATCCCACCATTCTTCACTGGAACCCAGTACAGTAGCAGAGGGTGCCGCTGGGAGCACCACTGAACAGCAACACGTTTTGTAAGTGGAAGTAGTCCGCATGGTTTCTTTCTCAGCTATTAGTATAGCAAAAACACTATAATGAGGGTCAGAACAGGGGAAAAAGACTCAAAATCTCTATTGGCATCTGAAAGTTTCATGACATGCATTTCGACAAGGAGAACTGGCAATGTTTTAAGTTCCACCCTCCTAACGGCACACGGTGAACCACAGTGTCATCCCAGGTCCCTATCCAACAGTGGAGCGTTTTATCGGCTACAAAGTGCTGATCCACAGCCCTTTTCCTCAACTGTTAAAAGCCCAGTGTCTTTAATGAGGAGGCTGAGTCCTTGTTAATGGTGTTCTCTCCTCTCCTGTCTCTCCTCTCCTCTCACCTTCCCTGTCGTTTCGGGGACAGGCACTTGTGAATGCAGGGAAGGAGTGGCTCATTTGCACTCTGCTGCCAGATAGATCAGTACGTCAGCCCAGAGGCCCAGAGTTTGATTGAGCTGTCAGTCAGTAGTCAGGTCTGCCAGTCAGTAGTCAGGTCTGCCAGTCAGTAGTCAGGTCTGTCAGTCAGTAGTCAGGTCTGCCGGTCAGGTCTGTTGGTCAGTAGTCAGGTCTGCCAGTCAGTAGTCAGGTCTGTCGGTCAGGTCTGTTGGTCAGTAGTCAGGTCTGCCAGTCAGTAGTCAGGTCTGCCGGTCAGTAGTCAGGTCTGCCGGTCAGTAGTCAGGTCTGTCGGTCAGTAGTCAGGTCTGCCAGTCAGTAGTCAGGTCTGCCAGTCAGTAGTCAGGTCTGTCAGTCAGTAGTCAGGTCTGTCGGTCAGGTCTGTCAGTCAGTAGTCAGGTCTGTCAGTAGTCAGGTCTGTCGGTCAGTAGTCAGGTCTGTCAGCCTTTTCCCCAACGCTGGGGGGATAGGGACAGAGATGGTGGAGAGTCGGGAGACTCCATGTCATACAGTATTTTAGAGAGATTTCACTAGTTCCTCCTCCCTATTTCAATCCAGGCTCAGTCAATTCAGATGCTACTCACCACTGATGATTGAAGCTCGACTGACGATTTGCTTTAGAAAACTTGAGCTGTGAAAAGTTAGGCTGTTTCATGGTGCATATTGTAATATATTGTATGCTATAATACAATACATCATAAATATAATATACATACAGTACTGCATATTGCATAGGTTTTGTTTTGTTTGGTGATTGAAGTTTTGCATTGCAGTCAAGGTGGTTGGGGTGAGAGATACAGCAGGTATATTGAGCAGAGAGACATATTAGGAGTTTAGATCAGCATGTGACAGGCTAATGAAATCTTGGGCCCTGCCAGCGTGTTGTGCCTGAGACTGAAGCCGTACTGTGGCTCAGCGTGGGGTCACTCGGAGTTTACCCAGGTGTCATTGTCAGCAGATGGCCGGGAGCGAGCTGGAGCAGGTGGGTGGTGGTCAGGGCACGTCTATTTTAGATTGTTATGTGACAGAAATGTGAAGGTTGATTCAGCAGTCAAGACTCATTAAAACAGCCACATTCAGACCAGGTGGCCCTGGCCAATTGCAGCAGCTCTGGACTTTGAAGCTCTGCTCTGCACTCTTGGACTGACACACACACGGACTTACTCGCAGGCCCCTATATGACTCTGGAAGTATTGGGCCATTGTTACAGTCGATCTATACTGTCTGTAATGTGGCTGTACCTCCAACATTGTTGTTTCACTTCATGAGCCGTAACTAAACACAGGGAAGTGGTGTGGTCGCCTGAGCGTTTAAGTTCTGGTCAATATCCACTCAAAAAGCACGGAAAGAAATTGACCGCAGTGCCTAGGAACTCAGTCGATACGATAGCCTACTCACTGTCGCTCATGTAGGAGGCATGACGGTTCGTCCGGGCTCTGCTCTCTCTCATCAGCCTGTCCGTGACGGTTCGTCCGGGCTCTGCTCTCTCTCATCAGCCTTTCCATGACGGTTCGTCTGGGCTCTGCTCTATCTCAGCTTGTCCATGACGGTTCGTCCGGGCTCTGCTCTCTCTCAGCTTGTCCATGACGGTTCGTCCGGGCTCTGCTCTCTCTCATCAGCTTGTCCATGACGGTTCGTCCGGGCTCTGCTCTCTCTCAGCTTGTCCATGACGGTTCGTCCGGGCTCTGCTCTCTCTCATCAGCTTGTCCATGACGGTTCGTCCGGGCTCTGCTCTCTCTCATCAGCCTGTCCATGACGGTTCGTCCGGGCTCTGCTCTCTCTCATCAGCTTGTCCATGACGGTTCGTCCGGGCTCTGCTCTCTCTCTCAGCTTGTCCATGACGGTTCGTCCGGGCTCTGCTCTCTCTCAGCTTGTCCATGACGGTTCGTCCGGGCTCTGCTCTCTCTCAGCTTGTCCATGACGGTCCGTCCGGGCTCTGCTCTCTCTCAGCTTGTCCATGACGGTCCGTCCGGGCTCTGCTCTCTCTCAGCCTGTAGACAGGGGTCAGTTGGGATCAGAGGAGTTACCCCCTCAGCAAACTGATGCAATTTTACTTTACACACTCCTGCCCTCCTATCAGCTTATCAGTCAGTCAGTGTGTTTGTGTTTGTTTGTGTGTGTGTGTTTGTGTGTGTGTCTGTGTGTATGTTTGTGTGTGTGTGTGTGTGTGCGTGTGTGTGTTTGTGTGTGTGTGTGCGTATGTGTGTGTGTGTGTGTGTGTCTGTGTGTATATTTGTGTGAGTGTGTGTGTGTTTGTGTGTGTCTGTGTGTACGTTTGTGTGTGTGTCTGTGTGTATGTTTGTGTGTGTGTGTGTGCGTTTGTGTGTGTGTGTGTGTGTATGTTTGTGTGTGTGTGTGTGTCTGTGTGTATGTTTGTGTGAGTGTGTGTGTGTTTGTGTGTGTCTGTGTGTACGTTTGTGTGTGTGTCTGTGTGTATGTTTGTGTGTGTGTGAGTGTGCTGCTTTTGTCTTTCATCAAAACTCCATTTGTTGAAGTCAAAGTGATAAAACACCGTGGCGTTGTTGGATATGTGGAGGTGTACCAGTCAGTAAACGGCAGGGATCATGGTCTGTCTCTGCGTACTGGTTGGTAAACAAGATTCAAGATCTGTTTTATTAGCCCTGTATATGGTTCACACATACTAGGAATTTGACTAGGGTTGAGGCATACGCTGTTGCAGACTACATAGGGTGTAGGACAGGACAGTGCAAAGACATGACTGCGAAACACTGCAAATACAAAAAAAAAAAAAAAAAAAAAAAACACTGCAAATACTAAATACAAAAAACACTGCAAACAAAATACAGTGCAATGTACAAATTACGATACACTGTAAAAAAAAAAAAAAAAGCAGAGGCACGCATGCTATTTATGTACTATATACAGGATGGAGTGCGGTGAGTGTGTGCAGTGTGTATGCAGAGCGTAGTGTGGTGGGTGAACGTGGTGTGTCTCTGCGTACCGGTCGCTGAACGGTAGTGGACGTGGTGCGTCTCTGCTCCAGGCCCTGTTGAGGATGGACTGCCAGGGCGTGGTGGCCAGGCTCATCATAGACCTGATCCTGCTGACCACGGCCGTGGAGGTGGCCGCGCGCTGGAGGGAGCTGGCGGAGAAGCTGGCCAGCGTGTCCAAGCAGCAGATGGAGGCTTACGAGGCTCCGCATAGAGACAGGAACGGACTGCTGGACAACGAGGTGGGCAGGGGACTGATTGTCACTGAAACACCACACTGTTATGTGTTATGTTAAATGTTTCTGCGTGTCATCCACTCCATCACATTGTCATATTATAGGTATGCTTCACTAGTTCCTAATGTATGTCCATCTCTGTTGATACTGTATGTCCATCTCTGTTGATGCCCCTGCCAGTCTATGTGGAAGCCGGCCTACGACTTCCTGTTGACGTGGGCTGCCCGCATCGGAGACAGCTACCGGGACGTGATCCAGGAGCTGCACCTGGGCCTGGACAAGATGAAGAACCCCATAACCAAGCGCTGGAAGCACCTGACTGGAGCCCTCATACTGGTCAACTGTCTGGACGTCCTCCGGAGTTCGGCCTTCGGTCCAGCGGGGCACGGGGACATGGCTGTCTGAGGAGCCTGGTATCGTTCCTTACACCACCTCCCTACGTCTCTCCCTCCCCCTCTCTCTCTCCTCCTCTCTGTCTGTCTCTCTCCCTTTCTCCCCCCCCTCACCCCCCTCCCTCTCTCTCCATCTCTCTCTAGCCCTCAGGACCGCTGCTCCATGTAGACCTTGACTATAACTGTCAGACTGTGAACTTTGACCCTGTGAACTTTGACCCTCTTCTCATCCTTTGCACATGATCTTAACCCTTTATGTGTTGCTGAAAACAGCTCTGCTGTTTTCTCTCTCTGTGGTTGGACTTCTGATGAGTCAGTCAGAATGGGTTAAGGTTAGGGTTAGGGTTAGGGTTACTGATGAGTCAGTCAGAATGGGTTAGGGTTAGGGTTAGGGTTAGGGTTACTGATGAGTCAGTCAGAATGGGTTAGGGTTAGGGTTAGGGTTACTGATGAGTCAGTCAGAATGGGTTAGGGTTAGGGTTACTGATGAGTCAGTCAGAATGGGTTAGGGTTAGGGTTACTGATGAGTCAGTCAGAATGGGTTAGGGTTAGGGTTAGGGTTAGGGTTAGGGTTAGGGTTAGGGTTACTGATGAGTCAGTCAGAATGGGTTAGGGTTAGGGTTACTGATGAGTCAGTCAGAATGGGTTAGGGTTAGGGTTACTGATGAGTCAGTCAGAATGGGTTAGGGTTAGGGTTAGGGTTACTGATGAGTCAGTCAGAATGGGAGTTCTTAATCCATTTCAATTGTCTCTTTCTACGCACAGTATCTTTTCTACATGAAGTGGCATAGCAGCTGTTTTGAGAAAAGTTGTTTTTCAAACGAAATCTTTTAGAAATATTTTTTGTAAATATTGACAGGTATTTACAGTACACAAACACGCTCTTCTATTCTCCTAAGCAGTGCTTTGCATACAACAGCTCTAACAGTCATTTGTTTGCTTGCCAAAAAAAATTAGGTGCTAGTCTTGTCTATATTGTTCTTTTTATTCGGCTGTATACAGTAAATTATATCACTGTCATCACAACTGTGTGGAACCTCAATGCAGTATTACAGTTCTGTTTACCAAGTTACTGGTATTTTAATTGGAGAACATTCTGGTCATGAAATCAGTTGATTGTGCACTCCAGAAGTGAGTAGTAAGACAGTATTACTGGTCTATCTTTGTATCTATGAATCGTAGCTGCCAGTATTTGGATGAACAATCCATTTGGGAGTTTAACTGTAGAGTCTGGAATGAAATGTATTAATTAGCTGTGTTTAAAAACTCTTAACATATCTGCAGTTGAACATTCCTTATTTAGGAAGCCTGGCCATCTATGACTCTGCTTACAGTATATTTTGAGGTTAGATTCAAATGTCAAATTTAACATAAGGTCCCTGGATGACATGGCAAAAAAGCACTAAAACGCAAATGTCAAATCAGACTGATATTCCTCATTCTCTGTTATTTATGTCATTTGTACATTTCACAGTTAATTTAATGTGTACAACTTTCCTGTCACAACAGAGGCCTTGACCCTTGACCCTTGAGCTGTGTGTTCTGCAGTTTCCGTTGCCTATTGATCTGCTCCGGCTTCTGTTTTTACAGTTCGATGTCCTTGTATTTGTGAAGGTTTCCAGTGCAAGACCTGTATTTTGTATGTTTTGTGAAAGCAAAATGAAATGTTGTAAATAAAATGTGTAGTGGAAGATGTCCATTTTATAGTCATATTCTACTGACTGTGACAATGTGACAATGTATTGACAGATGACCATATTCTCACTCAATCAATTGGCTGTCAGTTTCATCTCAATCAGACAGGCCTGGTTCCATTGATTTTTTAAATGTTAATTCTACTGATTGATATAACATCCGGATTTGTACTTACTAACACTATGCCCCAATTCTACACAGGACCCTGGGAATTTCAAAGTTCCTGTGTGTGGAGTAAGGCGAGGCTCATTCAGTATTTTTATATTTTATAGAACTTTTTATAGTATTTTTTATTTTATTTATATATGGATCATCCCTAGCTTTCATCATACCAATGCATAAGATTAATTATTTATTTTAATTTAAGAACACCATTAATTGTGTCTTCTAAGAAGAACTCAAGTGTGCTTTAACCATCAACAGTTAAGTTGATAAATACACAGTATTACAGTTTCATGGACTAACAAGGGAATATTGAGGACCCACAGAAAGAAAAGGCCAAGCTTTAAATGTGGGTCTGAAATACAGAACCGTTGAGGTGAGCGTCTCTGGTAGACAATGTGCATTCCTGAATGTAGAGATCATGGTGCAGATTGCATAATTAATGAAGGCATACAAACAATCCCCCCCCCTTCACACACACACACATACACACACACACTCACTCTTTAATGCAGTTGATTAAAGCTGTGATAATTACCCCTCCCCCCCTGCATGGTCGACTCCCCGTGGCGTGGGGCACCCTGGGCTCCCGTCCCTCCTGATTTGAGATGAGTCACTGGAGCATTCTACCCCGTCTCCTGGTAACGGTTCAATACCCGTCCCTGGCCCTGCGTACGGAGAGGGTCACGCCATTGTCTAGGGGTTACCCTCCGCCTCTGAGTCACCCAGGAACCAACCAACCAAAGCCCCTGGGACACTTGGACCGGACCAACTAAGCCACGGGGTGGTCTGTGAGGGGGTGAACGCTGTTGGTAAATGCAAAATAGTCAGGTCTGACATGTTGAGGCATAGAAGCCTAGGGAAGCTTAGGTGTTCCGTTTCTTCTGTTGTTTTGATGTTTTATCTCAAATCTAACCAAAGTTGATTCTTGGTGTCTGATTTCCAAATAGAGGGACCCCCCTTTTAAGGTAATGATGAGGTGGTGCTGATGGTGGTGTTGTGAGCTGAATGTGATGTGGTGCCCATTATTGAGTGTGGTGTCAGGCAATTACATTTCCTGTCTCCTCCAGATATCCTGGCATCACTTCTGGCTTTGAATCCACTGTGTGTGTGTGTGTGTGTGTGTGTGTGTGTGTGTGTGTGTGTGTGTGTGTGTGTGTGTGTGTGCGCGCGTCTGTGTGTGTGTTCACTCATAATGGCTATATTCACAGGGACGGAGAACATATTGGTCGTGCTGCTTTGATGACTTGCTGTCGCCATGGTAACCTCTCCACACAAACACTTATCAAGGCCATCATGTGCAGAGTGAGGAAAGCACAGAGCGCTTCAGTGTCCTAGCCCTAACCCTGTCCTTACCCTAGCCCTAACCCTGCCCTAACCCTACCCCTGTCCTAACCCTAAACCTAACCCTAGCCCACACACCAAGCTCCGCAGACTGTCACCATTCACTATTGCCAACATGCACTGCTGGTCAGGGTGGATACTACAGAGAGGCAGGGAAGTGAGGGTTGCATTGTGGGTGTTTTCAGGCAAAAACAAATGTGTCCTTTGTCCCTTACATACATCCCATACTTTCAGCAGCAGAAAGTGAACTGCAGACACGGTGTGCGAGCGGCCAGCGCGTTGGGGAACAGGCTATGCCATTATAAGGCTACTGAATTATAATGGTCTCACTGGTCCAGCAGCTCAGGGAAAGCAGGGGGCGGATTGATTATTCTCCTCCTCTAACGTTACTCTAGTGGATCTAGGTAATACAGTAACTCTGTATTACCAGAGCCAATATAACCATGGATAACCGCATTGGGTTGACACCAACTGTAAACACCTGTTCATTAAAGGGACTCGCCTTTTGTGATACAACAGTGACGCATAGCTGGCATGGACACTCCACAATGCGTTCTCAGTTACATCCTTGTTTCTGCTTAGCTTCAGCGTATCCCGTTTCATCTCAGAGATCATTCAGGGCTCTTTAGTGGCCAGTGCCTAGCAACAGGATGGATCTCAGGTGTTGATCTGATTCTCCATAACAACACTCCTCTACCTCCACACCATTCAAATAGGCTGCTCCAAATATAAATAGCCTGTATTCTATGCTTAGCTGCTTTTCAGTTATACCAATTCAAGTTGAACGTGTGCATATTGCACCTCAAAGAAAGGAATGTGTTCTTGTCTTGACTCACATAGACAGTGCAAACCCTGAATAGGTGTGTTTTTCATGTTTCTGGATGTGGCCTCCACTCTGCTCAGGTCTCTCTCGTGGGAGCTCAGGTCTCTCTCCTGGGAGGAGTGCTTGTTCTCTCTAAGCTTTGCCCAGCAGCACAGAGGAGAATCCGTCAGTGTGAAGGAAGCGCTGACAGGCGGATGTGTGACTCTCCTGCAGGAGAGAGGGCTTCCAGGTTCTACTGCTCAGCCTTCGCTCTACCATTCTCACAGCCCACCCCATCATCACCACAGACCCTCTGTTCCATCTTGGAAAACAAGAGCCGAACCGGTGAAGCAGACAGGAACGAGTGCCTGCTGTATAATTGATGGGGGCGTGTGGGATGCTCAGGTGACAGCGAGCTCTGGCCTTGCTCTCCACCTGGCCGTGCTGCAGTGGGCAGCCCTTTGTGTCATTGAGGGAACAGGGCTGGACAGAGTAGGAGGTCATTTACATTCTGCCGATCTAAGGACAGACTGACAGTTGCTTTTTTCTCCCATTTTATTGATCTTGTTCCCATTACATGTAAAATCAATGGGCCACACAGCAGTGCTACGAAGCAATTAAGAGTGGGGCATGGTGCAGGAGTGGCAGCCCATAAGGTGCAGCTGAGTCAGGTGACAGGATCAGGTCTCTGCTGCTGCTGTCTACTACAGTGGGATCGACCTGCTCTGCTGATGCATTCAAAGTGACACAGCAGGTTGTTATTTGGGATGGTTCACACATCAATTGGATGAACGTAGCTGGGCCTACTTACTTATCGCCTTTGTGTCTGACAGCTTGGCTAACACACCGTGTCACTGCATTTGAAAGGTTTACTAGTTTTGCTACTGTAGTTATTTCAGCATGAGTCTCCCTGTCCCACTTTGTAGGACTCCTACTGTTATAATGAGATGTTGTAGGCTACTGACATCTAGTGGCAAGTCAGGAAACTACAAGACGTTTCTGGACAGTAGGTGTCAGCAGTGTCAATGCAAACAGTGGATGTAGCTTATCTCAAATAGTGAATGTAGCCTATTTAAACAATAAATTCAAGCAATTGTTGAACAAAGGTGATAAACAAACAAAACAATAAAATAGGATAAACTGAGTTTTGCTGATCTGACGACTGTGTGATCCCACAAGTTGCGGTAGCTGAATGTGGTAGTCTAGCCTACCAACTATGTGTAAACCACATGGCTAATAAAACAGATATTGAATCTTGATCTTGAATTTTGGTAGTCTAACTGGCCTTCCTACTCCAATTAATATTGTTTGGCAACGTTTGAACAATTTTCAACAATAGCCTAACCAAAATCTTAGTCAATCTTCAGGGTTCCCTAAAATAACAATGTAGCCTGCCTAATGTTGTTTTACCCTGGTGGGCGGGGTCTGCTACTGGGAGTCTGGCTGCTTGTGCGCATCGCGGGACACGCGTGGTATCTCGGCTGAGTTTAGTTCCAGTGCCACAAGTGTATGAGGCTAGTAGGCTATGTCTTGCGGATAGCAAACGTTGTCTACGTTTCCAGACACCGGCCCAGTAAGATCAACCTTTGATTTAAAACGGAAGATGCTGATCCCAGGCGTGCAGAATGGATCAAATATGAGTGGCTGCTGCGGTTTTCAGGATAAGTCCACACCGAGCCATCATATGACAGCATCACGTTGGAGGTGAATTGGGGTTTAATGTGTTGAGCGCGCGCTTCTGCGTGCTGGATCCGGTTTTGCGCCACCGAACATCTTTATCAGACCTTTCAAATGAAATGTCTATCAATGGCTAATCCTACAACACTGCTCTTTAAACAGTATTGCTCCTTTTCATTTAAAATCTATGCGTGGTTGAATTTCTCTCTCACATCCAGTCTTAAAATGGGAAATGGTTATTCAAACTTGGCTGCATTTCAGTCACTACATATTGTTATGCTAGGTTTGGATTCCGCCGGTAAAACGACTGTTCTATACCGTCTGAAATTCAACGAATTCGTGAACACTGTTCCCACGATTGGGTTTAACACCGAGAAGATAAAACTCAGCAGTGGAACTGCTAAAGGAATTAGTTGCCATTTTTGGGACGTCGGTGGACAAGAGAAGCTGCGACCATTGTGGAAACCCTACAGTCGGTGTACTGATGGCATAATTTATGTTGTGGACTCAGTGGACGTGGACAGGCTTGAGGAAGCTAAAACGGAACTGCATAAGATAACCAAATTCGCAGAGAACCAAGGGACCCCTCTTTTGGTGATCGCTAACAAGCAGGACCTGCCCAAGTCTTTGTCTGTCAATGAAATTGAGAAGCAACTGGCACTGCAGGAGTTGAGCTCCTCTACTCCCTGTCACATTCAGCCCGCTTGTGCCATTACAGGAGAAGGCCTCCACGAGGGCATGGAAAAACTCTATGAAATGATTGTGAAGAGAAGGAAATCTTTGAAACAAAAGAAAAATAGATAATGACTTAATTCCAGTCTCTCAAAGCAGCCTTGAGCCACAACGGAAGCACCTAGAGACAAGCTGATAGCCTACACATTTTTTCAGTTGGGTGCTCATAATGGATTATTGACAGTTGCACAAATAACAGGTGTTTGCTGGCACACCTACTGGGAAGAACATACATACTCAGTTCACCTTTTGGACATGAACATTAGTGTCACCCAGACTAAAAGACAGACAGGCTGGCACCGGTCTGTCTGTATCCTGTCCATCTCTACTGAATGGGGTTTCTATTTTCAATATGAGTCCTTTTTTATATTGCTGAGCATGTTTTGTTGATTGTACATTTAGGATTGACTGTCCATTTGGACAGTTTGACTTCCGGCTGATAAACTATGTAACCCTAAAATACATAATACAATATAGGAGCCCTCATGTTATGACCTCTTTTTATGCCAAATCTCTTCAGACCTTGTACTCCCATGAGAGGTATTTACTTAGGTACTTCCTACTGCCGCGGCTTTCTAGCCTCCAGTGTAGAAGTGCAGCCAGTCCAAACAAACACTGTGTGTTATAAAAACCTGGCAAAAAATATTTTTGAATTAAAATGTTTCTAAGAGATGCCTCCCAACTTATATCCATGTTTCTTTACTGTATGTCTAGCTTCAACATATGCATGTAGAACAGGCAGCTATAATCCTATTCATAATCCTATCTGTCTTGTGTTTGTTTTCTAATCTTGAGGCAGGTCAGGTTAGGGTTAGAAGATCTTGTACCTTATATAGCCTTGTACTGTAGAGCCATGACATTAATTGCACTTTATCAGCAGTGAGAAGTATTTTTCCCTCCATGCTGTAGTGCCATGGTGATACAGCACATCTAGGCTAGGGTTAGGTTAGGCTAGGGCTAGGGTTAGGTTAGGCTAGGGTTAGGTTAGGCTCGGGTCAGAAGCAAGTTGATGATTAGATATTAATGGTCTGTGCTCCTCTCAGTTCACAGAAAGACACATTTAGTCCTAACCCTTACCCATTCTTGTGGCGGTGACTCGTTCTCTGTGCTCGTAAAGCAGGAACTGAAAGCTCAATGCCATGCTTTTGTTAATTGTTATTTACTTGGGATAATTTAGTAGCTGGACTGAAATAATTGTTTTTCTTGTTTCAATGTATTGGCTGACTTCCATTTAAGACCTCACAACAGTTAAAAAGAAAACATTCTTCTTGGATGATACAGTGTGATATAAGACACTTTAGCCTACAGCAATAAAATAATTAATTTCCATCTGGGTAAGTTTTATTGGTCCTGCCAGGTGTGCCTTCTCTAGAGCACAAGCCCAGGCTTGGATTCAGGTGCCAGATCTCTCTGTCACCAGCCCTGTTCTAAAATACTTACTGTAGGAGCCTCTCTCTAACCCGCTACCCTCACCTCATCCGCTTCCCACTACGTCACCTCATCCCCTTCCCACTATGTCACCTCATCCCCTTCCCACTACGTCACCTCATCGCCTTCCCACTACGTCACCTCATCCCCCTTTCCACTACGTCAACTCATCTCCTTCCCACTATGTCACCTCATCCCCTTCCCACTACGTCACCTCATCGCCTTCCCACTACGTCACCTCATCGCCTTCCCACTACGTCACCTCATCCCCCTTTCCACTACGCCAACTCATCCCCTTCCCACTACGTCACCTCATCGCCTTCCCACTATGTCACCTCATCCCCTTCCCACTACGTCACCTCATCCCCTTCCCACTATGTCACCTCATCCCCTTCCCACTACGTCACCTCATCGCCTTCCCACTACGTCACCTCATCGCCTTCCCACTACGCCAACTCATCCCCTTCCCACTACGTCACCTCATCCCCTTCCCACTACGTCACCTCATCGCCTTCCCACTATGTCACCTCATCCCCTTCCCACTACGTCACCTCATCGCCTTCCCACTACGTCACCTCATCCCCCTTTCCACTACGCCAACTCATCCCCTTCCCACTACGTCACCTCATCCCCTTCCCACTACGTCACCTCATCCCCTTCCCACTACGTCACCTCATCCCCTTCCCACTACCTCACCTCATCGCCTTCCCACTACGTCACCTCATCCCCCTTTCCACTACGTCACCTCATCGCCTTCCCACTACGTCACCTCATCCCCCTTCCCACTACCTCACCTCATCGCCTTCCCACTACGTCACCTCATCCCCCTTTCCACTACGTCACCTCATCCCCTTCCCACTACGTCACCTCATCCCCTTCCCACTACGTCACCTGATCCCCTTCCCACTATGTCACCTAAAAGACGTAAAAAGAGGAAAGATGTTATAACAGGCTGTGAGTGTGGATGTGTTGTCATACAGGCTGATTTATGAGCATAATTGATATAATTATACCGTTTTACTGCCTGCAAAGAAGTGAAAATATGTCTTCCTGAAAGCCACACAAGTACATTCCCCCATTTGCAGTGGAGGTTAGTGTATTCCCCCACCAAGATGAAATTATACAGTGGAGAACTGTAATTCTGAGGGCAGGGCTTAGATACTCCTCCCAACAGGGTTAGTGTGTGTGTGTGTCTGTGTGTGTGTGTGTGTGTGTGTGTGTGTGTGTGTGCGCGTGTGCGTGTGCGTGTGCGTGTGTGTGTGTGTGTGTGAAGCTTTGAGAGCTGTTATTAACCCTGTGATAAGTGAGCCTGAAGGAGTGCTGGGTCTGAGGGCAGGAGTGCCGAGTCTTTCCCCTCGACCCATAGACACTAGACGTGAAGTCAAAGTCAAGTTTATTTATATAACTCATTGATACAAGCAAATGTAGCACACAGTGCTTTAAAGAATAAGAAAAGATAAAAAAAGTGTTAAATGATACAGAAAACAAGAAAAACAGATGTCTGCCCATGCATTTCCAGGCTCTGTGCGTGTGCGTGCGTGCAATATTGGTATTGGTATTCGTTAGGTCGAGAGCTTCATGCCAGTCCAATACCCCATGTCTCCGTAACCTTCCCATGTCGAGATATGGCCGTTCATCGACAATGAATGGGGGACATTTTTTGCTACTGAGCCTAAGTCCAAAGAATGACTGGAGGTGAATGGGCGGCAGTGTTTGGTGGCTCTGTTGCGCCCCCCTCGAGTCACAGCTGGTGGGGGGTGGTGCGGTGCACACCGCAGTCCAAACCCTGTGTCTCTAGTGCCCCCACACAGGGAGCTGGCTGAATTCTAAGTTTTGTTTTCATTCCTGGATTTGGATCCAGGCCAAAATCTAAGGGGTTCTAAGTTGGCCCATATTACACCCCTCCACTGAGTTTAATGAAAATTGGTCAGGTATTTTTTTGGGGCTGTTGCTATATATATATATATGAAAAAAGAGAATATATAATGTTTGAAAGAAACTGTGAAAAAATGTAAGATCGAGAAGATGTAATTATAACACTAGTACAGCTACATGATGAAGGCGAGATTAAAAAGGTATGTCTTAAGATCTCGCTTAAAAGTTCCCACAGTTTCAACCATTCTTAGGTTTACTAGCAAGGTGTTCCAGAGGCTGGGAGCATAACAACTGAAGGCTGCCTCCCCAAGTCTCTTGGTCCTGGCTCTAGGAACCATTAAAAGCTCAGTGCTAGAGGACCTCAGGGACCTATTTGGTGTATATCTTAAAAACATGCGTACATCAAACACTGCCGCCCATTCACCTCCAGTCATTCTGTACATGCGTACATCTGACATGTATTCAGGTGTTCTCCTTGGGTCGCCACCTTGACGTGGTGGAGAACCTTGTGTGTCCCAATGAACCTGAGAGCAATGCCGTCTGGAGCTTAGCTCCTGGTAGGGTCACCCATGGCGGTAAGGTCGATGAGGAGGTTCCAGACAAAGCGCGACCCAAAGAAGACCTCAACGGTGGAAGTGGCAGAGGATGTCTCGGTCACAACGGCACTGATGGCGGATGAAGGCTGCAACAGAGGGCGATCTCCAGTCATCATGGATTCCACGCCACTGGACCCTGATCCCCCTCTGCCAAGGACCGTGTGGTGGCTGCAGGCGCATCAGTCTCCCCACTATGTCACGTGCAGGCGTCCTCCCAAAAGGGAACCTATCCACTACGGCCCCAGCCACAGTTGCCTAACCCCCCTTCGCTCTAAAGATGGACTCATGCTGATGAAAGACAAGGAGGCAATAACAAACAGGTGGAAAGAGCACTATGAAGAGCTCCTGAACAGGGACACCACACCTGAGTTTGAGGCCCTGGACCAACTCCCTCAACTGCCCATTGTCGAGAGCATGGGAGAACCACCCAGTCTGGAAGAGGTGCATGATGCTGTTCAGATGATGAAAAACAAGGCTGCTGGGCCTGATGGCATCCCAGCAGAGGTCCTGAAGGAAGGCGGACCTGATCTTCTCAAACACATCCATGCCCTGCTCCTCAAAATATGGGAGAAGGAAGAAATCCCTGCACAGCTGAGGGATGCCTTAGTTATATCTACTTCGGTATTTCCCTCCTGGCCACCATAGGGAAGGCCTTAGCTTGTGTCTTGGCCAATAGACTCACCCCCCTGTCAGAAAGCACTCTTCCTGAGTCTCAGGATGGTTTCCGCCCAAACAGAGGCACTACGTGCATACACGTACAAATATCTTTGTTGCTTGCCAGCTGCAAGAAAAATGCAGGGAACACAGTCAACCATTATACATGGCCTTCATAGACCTCACCAAAGCCTTTGACTCAGTCAACCGTCAGGCCCTCTGGCTTGTCCTGGCAAAAATTGACTGCCCTGTAAAGTACATCCGAGTGTTGAGGTTGCTGCATGACATGTCTGCTACTGTACTGACTGGCTCTGGAGATGAAGCAGGGATGTGTCATTGCCCCATCACTGTTTTCCATCTTCATTGCTGCCATCCTCCATCTCGCAGGACAGTCATACTCAAAGACGAGTGACCGCCGATGATTCAGGTGCATGACTATGGAGGGATTTATAAACCAATACAATCATCTTCAAATCTATTCTAAAACGCACAGGTAACCAGTGTAGTGATCGTCAGACTGGTGTGATGTGTGTCCTCCTTCTGGTCTGTGAGGACACGTGCTGCAGCATTTTTTGTATCATTTGAAAAGAATATTTATACACAGACATGTTCTGTCGCTCAGTTCTAGAGGCACGCTCCAGCCATTCCTGTCAGATAACAGTTGCATTTTGTTATGCATGTGTGTGTCTGGGGGTGGAGTTGAGGAGGACAAGAGGATAGTCACTAGTATGTGATCCCAACTGGAACAGTTACATCATCGTAGCCACATATGGAGTTCATATCATATGTCTCGAAAGGGTCTGCTAACGTCCAGAGAGGTTTGAATAATGGGTGAGGTTTTTTGTTAATCTCATAATCTTAACATACAGAAATACACTAGCCTACAGATGGGCATGGGGATACATTGCACATTGAAAAACCCTCAAAATATATTTAATTTACAACAGTGTTCTCAGGAACACATGGATCAAAAACACAGGCTGCGCCGTCTACTCAAGCTGTTATTGCCTTAAGTGGTTCAATAGTAACTCGATCCATTCTGCAGTGGTAGCTGTTCTAAATCCAGTTTATTGATCTACTGTGGCCTTGAACAGGGATGTGTCCTCTGAGTTTAGCTCTGTGTTCTGCTTCGTGACTTTCGTCCCATAAAGAATGAAGACATAAGACATTTCCAGTGAGAGTTCATCTCTGTGAGTAGAATGTCCTATTACCTAAGACCCAATCAGACCACATGCGCTAGGAGCCTAGTATGTTAGTCTATCCATGTTATAGTCTAGTATGTTAGTCTATCCATGTTATAGTCTAGTATGTTAGTCTATCCATGTTATAGTCTAGTATGTTAGTCTATCCATGTTATAGTCTAGTATGTTAGTCTATCCATGTTATATAGTCTAGTATGTTAGTCTATCCATGTTATATCCATAGACTTGTTATATCCCTGGGCAACCACACAAATATTACTTATTTCAGGCACCAACAAACTCCATCAGGCAGGAAAGTGGCCCATGACTGGTGAATAATCCATACGGCATAATCAACCAATCACAGCCCAGTGAGTCCAACACTCAACAGCAGGGCCTGTTGTTCACAATGATAGCTGATTGAAATGTGCCATATATATACAGCCACATATGATGCCTATTCATAACCCCACAGAATAATATGTTTGGGGGATAGATTTGGTAGATGCAGTACAAAGAATGGTTTTCATCACGGTGTGAAAACATGATGAAAGCGTGCGCTGTGGGAGCTTATTTGACTGTGCTAAAGCCTGCTCTCCAGCCCGCATCCATATTGTCCAATGAAATCATCACACATGAAGAGAAATACTTGTCCATGAACCTCAGTTGTTCTGATAACCTTGTTGTTTCACCGTTGCCTGATTCTGGAGCCTGTGGAATAGAAGGCAGCTTGAGGGGCGCTGCTGTTGAGCTGAGGAGGCATGCCTGCAGCCTAGCCCCACCCAGGGCTCACAGAGCCAGGCTGGACAAATACCTGGAGCCTCGTAACATACCCTCTGTTTGTTAGCACGTGAGGAAGCTCTGAGAGAGCCTCCAGGTAGCATTTGGTCTAGATTACCGTACACGTCTCCAGGACTAGAGGGGTTTACTACTCTTCCTGTTATCCACCCTTGTACGCATAGGTCAACTTCCAAACCTTCCCACCGTCAGACATTACAGTAGCATGCTGAAGCCATGGCTCGTCAGGTCCCTCACCCTTAACCTTAACCCCATTCATAGAGTTCAGAGCTCAAAGCTCTGTCATGAATATTGTTCATACAGTATAGTCACAGAATGCTTGTGTCCCTATCTCTCCCTCTCCCTCTCCCTCTCGCTCTCTCCTTCCATCTCTCTCAGGTCCCATCTCTCTCTCTCTCTCCTTCCATCTCTCTCTCAGGTCCTATCTCTCCCCTCCTCTCTCTCTCTCTCCTTCCATCTCTCTCTCAGGTCCATCTTCAGTGTTGACTGTCGAAGTGGCTCAACTAGACTAGATACTATAGAGTATGGGTAATGGGTATGGCTCAACTAGACTAGAGACTATAGAGTATGGGTAATGGGTATGGCTCAACTAGACTAAAGACTATAGAGTATGGGTAATGGGTATGGGTCGACTAGACTAGATACTATAGAGTATGGGTAATGGGTATGGGTCGACTAGACTAGATACTATAGAGTATGGGTAATGGGTATGGGTCGACTAGACTAGAGACTATAGAGTATGGGTAATGGGTATGGGTCGACTAGACTAGAGACTATAGAGTATGGGTAATGGGTATGGGTCGACTAGACTAGATACTATAGAGTATGGGTAATGGGTATGGGTCGACTAGACTAGAGACTATAGAGTATGGGTAAGGGGTATGGGTCGACTAGACTAGATACTATAGAGTATGGGTAATGGGTATGGGTCGACTAGACTAGATACTATAGAGTATGGGTAATGGGTATGGGTCGACTAGACTAGAGACTATAGAGTATGGGTAATGGGTATGGGTCGACTAGACTAGATACTATAGAGTGTGGGTAAGGGGTATGGGTCGACTAGACTAAAGACTATAGAGTATGGTTGAAATCTCTTAACTCCTACTGTAATTTCAGCAAAAACAGCCAAAGAGCAGAAAGGGGCCTGGCTAGAGGCAATACCTGGCTATATACTTGAACGTTATTTAATTACACTGCCTACATCATGGACACAGACATAGTCATCCATGATCGGATGGGATAAGTAGATGAGGATGATACTGATAGACAACAGATAGTATAGTAAATAGTATAATATTAGTATAGTAAATTGCTAGTTTGGGAAGCTTTAAATGTCCAGCTGAGTACCCAGGGCTGGAATGTACTGTAAAGACAAGCTATTACAAGAATTTTAATGTACCTGTATCCATACTTGTTACGCATGGCAAATACACATTCTATTCTATCTAACTACTGTCTACTAAACTAAACTAAAAATGTAGGGGATGAATGGACCACGGATGCAAATTATGCATTTACAGTTATATAATGATCTTAGTACATATTGAGATTGGTGATGATGTAGGCCTATATCCAAAATGTTCTATTGGTGGAACATAGTTGTGTTCCATCATCCAAGTAATAAACCGTAGTTCTCCATAATAAACTGCTAGTGCCACCCTGTAGTAACTAGGTTGTAGTGCCACCCTGTAGTAACTAGGTTGTAGTGCCACCCTGTAGTAACTAGGTTGTAGTGCCACCGTGTGGTAACTAGGATGTAGTGTCACCGTGTGGTAACTAGGTTGTAGTGCCACCCTGTAGTAACTAGGTTGTAGTGCCACCCTGTAGTAACTAGGTTGTAGTGCCACCCTGTAGTAACTAGGTTGTAGTGCCACCCTGTAGTAACTAGGTTGTAGTGCCACCAGGTGGTAACTAGGATGTAGTGTCACCATGTGGTAACTAGGTTGTAGTCCTACGGTTGATGCTAGAATGGGTCGTCCTGAGGGAGGCGGGGGGACTCAGTTACATATCAACCATTCACAGCACTAGGCAGCTACTGGGTCAGACCTGGACATATATCGGGAGGGTTAACCCTAACCCTGACTATTTTGGTTATTGAAGTGGTGTTTTTACAGCGAACTTTTAACATTGAAGGCAACGGGCATTTCCGCATCCGCACCCCTCATTACGTCAGACTGACCAATATGGCAGCTGAGGTAATTAAGGCGAATAGCCTACTGCTGAGCTACACAGCAAATGCGACTATATCGTCATTATCAAATAGAGAGCAAATCCCTGATAACACAGCTTGCAAAATATAACATGTTGGCGCAGTATAATGTAATCCTATAATGTTATTGAGCGATTTATAGATGGATTGATTTTTATGGATGAATTCTATGGCCCATCCATAAATACTCAGGCCCAGACGAATCTTTGTTTCTGGCTACGCCACTGCACTGGGCATTTTGAAGAGGGACCCTAACCCTAAATTACAATAATAAGCAGAGAAAAAACTGACATAACCAGGTTAATCAAAATATAGCACCCTGACTCCCGGGCTAGACTGCGGTAAGGCCATCTATATTTCAAATCAGATTGAGCTTCTTCTTAACGTTTTACGGTAGGCTACAGCGTGTAGGCGCTGTCAGGAACTTCATGGTGCATTTCTAACTCTACACTCGGATGGCCACGAAGAAGGTTGTTTAAATTGAAACAGGAACGTTGGTTGTTGAATTCATTCGAATTAAAGAGAAAGCTATAAAGTAGGGTAAGCATCTTGGTCAGATTTGGATTGTGTCAGTGGTAGTCTATGTCCACACGCGAAAATGACCATTTGCGTTCCGGTGCACAATTGACCAAATCTTGGATGAAAGTTCATTCGGCTCATCGGTGATTGTAGGCTAGATTAATTATTGACTTGTTTGCAGTGTTGCCAACTCCTGTAAGGGAAGTAGCCGTTGGCTCTGCCAAAAGTAGCTAGAAAAAATGACCAGAAAAACTCGCTAGATTTGTCGCTGGTCGCTTTTGACTAATTAAGTCGCCAAGGGGGGTGGGAAGTCGCCAGATATAGCGACAAAGTCGCCAAGTTGGCAACACTGTTTAGCGCTGAAATGGCTGAGAATCTGACAAGGACATGTTGCACTACGCAGTTCGGATTCATTTAGGTCTTGCCACGGTACGGAGAGCAGGCTTTTGAAAGACGTGCTACACACATACCTCGCCTACTTTAAAGGAGAATGGCCGAGGGACATCAACCCGAATGCTTGTGCTTCTACGTGAACGGGAACAGGGTAGGAACGTTTCCATTCTCACACTGAACGACAATTGTTTTTAATGACAAGACTTTCACACCCGAAGTCCCTGTAGTTGTTGTTGTTGACTTCCCCTACTGTCATTCCATCCATTAAAGATTCGACTCGTGGATTAGAATCATAAAAATATGAAAAAAGTAGATTTTTCAGCAAAATAGGCTATCGCATGTTTACTCATTAATGCATGCAAACAGGTTACTGACAATGTGGACCCAGAGACGATGCTGCTCTCTTACCTCCGGGATAGCTGTATCCTTCACATTGGAGTAGCCTATACTGTATGTGGAATTAGAGAAGAGAAGAACATTTTATTTGCAACGTGTAACAAGTAGGCTACAGGTACATTTAAATTCACTTTTCCTTACAGTATCTTAATGCTAATCAGTTTCTCATTCCAGTCCTAGGTAGGCCCTACCCAACTAGACATGGAAAGGTTCCTAAACTGGCAATTGTCTAGCGGTCTATCAGTATCATCCGCTCAGTATCATCCGCGTCTACTTATTCCATTCGCTCATGGATGACTATGTCTGTGTCCATGATGTGGGGTGGGGGGCAACGGGGGTTGGGGGGTGTCAGCAAGGGCAAAGTAGGCTACTACTAGCCAAAGTAGGCTACTACTAGACATAAATAGATAGCAAACTACCTAGCTGCATATCCTATGTTGCTGTGAGTGATATTAGCCTACATTACAGTCATTTAGCAGACGCTTTCATCCAAAGTGACTTTAATGTAGGTCAGTACTACAAAACTAGGCTACTACTATTACAACTACTACTACACACCCTAAAGAAAGTCAGCAATCATATCACTGCTTGGTGTCACACACTCACACACACATGTACTACACACGCACATGCACACACGCATGCACGCACAGACACACACATTATAGAAAAATAGCTGATGGTAACAATCACGTAGATAGGCTGTTCATTTGTGATAACTGTACCTGCTATGCTTTCCTGTCACAGTAGAGGGTGGGGGGCCTGTAGGTTGTCACGGTGATGTTGTGAAGATGCGCATTATTCTACAGCAATCCAGTAGAGTGAATGGTAAAGTTAGACGCCTACGAATTTGAACTGGCTCACTTTCTCCACTTCATCTCCATTGATGATGGTGGTGATGGTGGTGGGGGGGGGGGGGCTTTTTCCTCCTTTCCTGAAGTCAACAATCATCTCCTTTGTCTTTCTAGTGTTCAGGGTCCGGTTGTTGTTTTGACACCATGTTACCTTATTAACTTGCTAGTGGAAGGGGCTACGTTAATGCCCACTCTGACGCAACAACGTCACAAAAAGTAATGTATAAAACCAGACTACGTTTGGTGATAACAATTTAGCTTACTTTGTAGCTCAAAATGTTCTCTAATGGTAAATGGACTGCACTTATATAGCGTTTTTCCACCTTAGCGGCACTCAAAGCGCTTTACAATGGCCTCTCATTCACCCATTCACACACACACTCACACAACAATGGTGGTAGCTGCCATGCAAGGTGCTAACCTGCTCGTTGGGAGCAATTTGGGGTGAGGTGTCTTGCTCAAGGACACTTCGACATGTAGACAGTCGGAGCTGGGATTCGAACCACTGATCCTTCGATCATTGAACGACCCACTCTACCAACTGAGCTACAGCCGCCCCATTTAAACGAAACAATTCCAGTTTTGAAATGTAACGGCGTGTCGGTTTTAAACTGGGTTGCTAATTTTGATGATAGCGCTGCAATTTGGAATCCTGGAGGGGGGAGGTGTTAACTCCCATTCCACCAACTCCTATGTACAGTAATGTTGGTAAAGTAATATGGAATTCTCATACAATGACATGGCATCGCTAAGCAATATTTTCAGGGCGACGCTTCACAGAATTCCTAGTGATGACTTGAGGTTGTTTTTATATAATAAATATGTGCATAACAAGCTGAAAATATGAAGGCAGACTCTATGATATGTTATTGTAGGAGAATCAGTTACTTTTCCATTGCAGTTTCAAATGTCGCTAGCACAAGCCCTGAAATCAGTCTTGTCGCAGCGTTTGGGCATTAAGACCGCCCCTTCCGAGTGCGGGCATTGAAAGCACCCTATACGCTAGTGTAGGCTACAGTGTTGCTGGTTCTGGGAAATTCTGAGAACAGATAAATTGTCTTGAAATTCTGATTGTGGAACTGAAGTGTACTATAGAGTTTCCTTTAACCACCTGATCCAGTAAGGCTGACCGGGACCAAGTATGGCTGTGGCGGAGGAGGGTGCGGAGCCTGCACCGTCATGGTCTCCCGCTACCAGCACAACACCAAAACCATTGTGTATCCTTTCCCTAAACATGTTTAAAAAATACACTAGTTCTTTGCTTAATGTCAACAAAGTATCCATCTATCCATCCACCCACCCATCCATCCACCCACCCACCCATCCATCCGTCCGTCCGTCCGTCCGTCCGTCCGTCCGTCCGTCCGTCCGTCCGTCCGTCCGTCCGTCCACCCACCCACCCACCCACTCATCCCTCCCTCCCTCCCTCCCTCCCTCCCTCCCTCCCTCCTCCTAGCCTGGATGTCCACCAAAGCATTGAAGGCCGATTTGTAATGATGTAATTCTGATATAACTGATCCCTGGGTCAATTTCCCTTCACCTGCTAGCCACTATTCTGCCAACGCCTGCCTGCTGCCCGTCTGCCAGCTGCATGGTGCAGCCGTGACCACCGTGGAGGCCCTCGGTAGCACCAAGACCAGGATTCACCCGGTGCAGGTACAAACACGCTCTGCTGTCCAGGGGCCAATACTGATATTTTCACAAATTGGTACCACCCAGGGTGACTGGGTATTTTTGTCTTTCTGCATGTCTCTAGAAAAACTGATGGTAAAAGTGGGTGGGTAATATTATTGGACCTAAAAACCATCAGCGCTGCAGGCTATGAGCAGCTGGGTTTGAAACCGCTGGGGTCAGCTGAACGGGTGCTCCTCAGCTCTGCTCTCTGAGCTACCTAGTCTCAACACCAGACCCATGAGAGTTCTTTCGCTGATACACTACGTAAGATACGCTAACTACGCTACGTAAGATACGCTAACTACGCTACTGCATGCTGCAGATCTCTATATGGTTCTAGGACACCTCAGGCAAAAATCTGGTGCTCAGTGTCATTCAGTAGTATAACTGTCCCGGTGAAATTCTAATGTCATAGTGTTATTAAAAAGGAGAAATTCATCCTAAAAATAGAAATGAACACCCATGGCATAATTGTGTGCTTGCAACAATACAGTATATTGAAAACATACAATATATAAAAATATAGAAAAACATGACTAACTTTTGTCCTTAATTTGGCACTTCAATCCAATCCAGCCCAACTATAATTATAGAGCACATTTAAAACAAGAGTTGGTCAAAGTGAAAAAGTGCAAGTTCAACAATGTCATTCAGTGTAACAAAGGTAAAAATGGTGCTTGGACAGCACAGAACTCCACACATGAATGCATTTTGTGTCTCAAGCAGGATATGCTTGGTATTGCTGCATTTGTTAGGTTGATAGCTTTATGTCAGTCCAAACCCCCTGTCTCTGTGACCTTCCCATGTCATGATATGGGCATTTCAATTTCCTCCTTTGACAATGAATTGAAAGTCCAAAAAATGAATGGAAGTTAATGGCCATGTTTGGGCGGTCCATGGACCTGCCCCATGATTTGGATCTGCTCCAAAATTAATTGTGTTCTAAGATGGACCATGCTACACCCGTCCAACGAGTTTCATGAAAATCGGTCTGGTAGTTTTTGTATAGTCCTGCTTATGGACGGACGGACGTACAAACACATGCAACCGAAAGCATTACCCCTGCAACGCTGTCGCTGAGGCGGAGGTAGTAAAAGACGCATTCACTGACAGTGTGTGAGGGAGTGAAAACCTGTAGCAAACAGTTTGGACACAAAGATACTGTACGTTGTTGGTGAAATTGTAAACTTAAACTTAAAATTGTGTTCTGGCAACTTAGTGTTTTTGGCGGACATGTTGTTAGGGTTATATTGATGGATGACCATATAGATGCTCGCGCGTAGATCTAAAAAGCTGGTTGAAGAGAGACATGGGGAGGATGAGATGGGGCGGTAGACATGAGGAGACATTTTAAATCAGAATTTTAAATAAGGAGAGAGACTTCTTAAATTAGAACAGGTCTTACTTTAAGGTATTCTTCACAGTATACAAAGAGCCAAACCCAGCGATTAGTGTTGTTCATGCATGTATACTGTCGGTGCACATGTACTGTAATACGAAGGTATTGATTAGCTGTGTATTTGCAGGAGCGCATAGCCAAGGCCCACGGCTCTCAGTGTGGATTCTGTTCCCCAGGCATGGTGATGTCCATGTATGCTCTACTGAGGAACAAGGCCCAGCCAACCATGGAGGACATCACGGAGGCTCTGGGAGGTACCACACACACGCGCACGCACACACACACACGCACACACGCAAGTCCAGTTTGGGTTTATATTTTCTCTGATTTATGTGATATTGTTTTTCAGGAAATCTTTGTCGATGCACCGGTTATCGGCCCATTGTCGAAGGCTGCAAAACATTCTGTCAGGTATAAACCAGTTGAGATTGTCATTAATTTAGGAGAATCAGCAAAGAGCCAGATACTTGCCATGAGACTGAATCACATGTTGTTAATGTCAAAATAGGTTGTTCTATATATATATAAATAGTTTGTTATACTATATAAATAGATTGTTCTATATATTATATTACTGTATATAAATAGGTTCTATATTTTGCATTTGTGTGCAATGCACAGTAAATACCTATCCCACAGGAATCAAACTGTTGTCAAGCCAACAGCAATGGGCTTCCTGAGAGCTCAGAACATGTGAGTTAACTCACCTACGGAACACATCTTTATTCACCTATTGAACTATGAACATTGTTTACAGTAGCCCTACACCAGATTTTACCAGGAATATCTTCTCAAATCAGAAATTACATTTAGAATGTAGAGTTCACACTATCACCCTGCAGTCCTTAACTTGTAAAGCATTCCATCCCATTTAACCACACCTTCTTTGAGGCACTTCTTATCATGCATTCCCTGACTGCATTGCATCTCCAGGATCTTCCCCAGCTGTTTGACAAGGAAGACCTCCTTCCCCTGGACCCCACCCAAGAGCTGATCTTTCCACCAGAGTTGATAGTAGGTGTAGCATACAGTAGCTAACTGCGTAGCCAAATATCAGATGGGAAATTATTGAGTATAAATCAGTTAGGGTTAGGATTAACGCTGTCTAACCCAGAATAAAAACGATAACACAAGAGAATCAAAGAGGTTTGCAGAGGTGGCGCTTTTGAGAGCTACTCTTTATATTCATGACAGTCAATGGTCTTTTCCGCTTCACCCAGATGATGGCAGACTCTGCTACCCAGAGGACTCAGACATTTCTTGGGGAGAGGATCACCTGGGTGTCCCCCGTGTCCTTGGAGGAGCTGGTCCAGCTGAAGGCCAGCCACCCTCAGGCTCCCCTAGTCATGGGCAACACCAACATAGGTGTCCACACTCTTCCCCCCACCTGATCTGGCCATCCATCTCCTCCTCCCATCCACCGTTCCCACAGTTTTCATCAATTGTAAATCACTGCTAAGAGCAACTGCCTTCTTAGTTTGTAACCTCCATACGTGGTTTCCCAGGTCCAGACATCAAGTTCAAAGGTGTCCTGCACCCCATAATACTCTCCCCAACCAGAGTCAAGGAGCTGTTTGAGGTCACCCAGACTCCACAGGGTAAGAGCTCTCTGCCTCATTAGGTTTGTTCTATGCTATTCTAAATAAACAGTAACCTAACTGTAACAGTGCTATTATAAGTACAACTACAGCACTAACTCAGTTCTAGTTTTAGTTTGTCTATTTATACTTCAACCACTGTCTGTGTGTAGGGTTAGGTTAGGGCTAGGTTAACCCTGTAGCCATTTAGTCCCAAACAATTTCAACTAGAATGCAATACAATCTTTCATCGGAGAGGGACAAATGCAGGGGATCCATGTATTGTAAGTTGACATTGACTTTGTAATTGTAGTGTGTGTGCGCATGCATGTGTGTGTGTGTGCATGTTCTGCAGGGGTGTGGGTCGGGGCAGGCAACACTCTCTCAGCTGTGAGGGCCCTGTTGAGCAGGCTGGTGGGAGAACTGCCCCTGTGGCAAACAGAGGTGTTCAGGGCCCTGCTCCAGCAGCTGGCCGACCTTGGGGGCCTGCAGATCCGCAACGTGGCTGTGAGTGCATCTGGGCCCGTCATTCACTAACACGTGCACAGATTTAGTGCTCCAATCCCCACACAGCACCATGGACAGACATGGTCAAATGTGTTTTTCTGTTACTTAGTGTGTGTTTGTGGTTTAGTCCCTAGGGGGTAACATTGTGAGCGCATATCCCAATTCAGATTTGAACCCTGTCTTAGCTGCCGGAAACTGCAAACTTCAGGTGCTTTTGAAGGGTAAGTCATCAATAGTTGTCTGAAGAGAAGATCCATTATCTATCCCAGTGTTCATTTTTAAGACTTTTCTTTCCTTGTTGGTTTACCAGAGGGAAGAGAGGAGATCCTGCTGAATAAAGATTTCTTTTTGGGGTTTGGAAAAACAGCCCTAAAACCCAATGCAATCGTCCTGTCTGTTTTCATTCCCATATCCAGAAAGGTAAAAAGTTATCATGAGATATAATCAGATTGTTACACATGATTTAGTATGATGTCAGAGCCACATAGATGTAATATGCTTCCTGTGCCTGCAGGGGGAGTTTGTGCGAGCCTTCCGCCAGGCCCCGAGGAAGGAGAACGCTCTGGCCACCGTGACCACAGGGATGAGGGTCCTGTTCTCCCAGGGTTCCAGCCTGGTACAAGAGCTCAGCATATACTACGGAGGCCTGGGCCCGTGCACCATGAGCGCCCACAGGACCTGCACAGCGCTCATCGGAAGGTACAGAGAGAGACACATTTTTCAACAAGCTACTGTGAGAGCCTTGAATTTGCTCGTAGAGAGGAGCAAATTCCTCCCTCCTCAGCAACAGTAACTAGAGGGGGGCAGAACTTGCCGCCTGAATAGGAAAGGTCTATTGCTCACTAAAAGCACCTTTGTTAGAAAGTCTCAACTAGTTAGCTAATTTAATTGTCTGCCACTTCCAGAATTAAAGTCAACAATTAGGCTAGCGCATTTGAAATCGAGCACGTGAATATGCTGGCTCTTGAAGTTGAGTCATATGCATATTCTTATTGATGCACAGATTTCTGATGAGTCTTTCACAAACCAAATTATTACATTTACACAAATGTTAATGTGAGCACACTTTAGTGCCAATGTGCACCCCTGATCACTGAATAGCATAATTATGTAAAATTACTATAATATGGATGTCAGATGGTATGTCTTGAAGCCAAATTTATTCAAAGATTGGTCCACAAAAAACACATTGAATCATGTAAAAACACTGATAAATTGAAAGAAATAATACCATACAAAAATGGCCTAAAGGAACATTTGTGAGAGTCGTATTGTTAGGCCTGGTGTAGGCTATAGGGAACAGCTGTGGTATTGTTAGGCCTGGTGTAGGCTATAGGGAACAGCTGTGGTATTGTTAGGCCTGGTGTAGGCTATAGGGAACAGCTGTGGTATTGTTAGGCCTGGTGTAGGCTATAGGGAACAGCTGTGGTATTGTTAGGCCTGGTGTAGGCTATAGGGAACAGCTGTGGTATTGTTAGGCCTGGTGTAGGCTATAGGGAACAGCTGTGGTATTGTTTGGCCTGGTGTAGGCTATAGGGAATAGCTGTGGTATTGTTAGGCCTGGTGTAGGCTATAGGGAACAGCTGTGGTATTGTTAGGCCTGGTGTAGGCTATAGGGAACAGCTGTGGTATTGTTAGGCCTGGTGTAGGCTATAGGGAATAGCTGTGGTATTGTTAGGCCTGGTGTAGGCTATAGGGAATAGCTGTGGTATTGTTTGGCCTGGTGTAGGCTATAGGGAATAGCTATTGATTGCTACTGCATGTGAAAAGAAATGCATTGATGAGGCAAAAACGACACTAGTTAACTAATTTAATAATTACAATAATACACGTGATTTCTTTGAATGTTACAGGTTAGTTGAAATAAACGGTAGGACAGCACAGCAGACTCATGATCACAGGCGCGTAGGGTTAGAGGGTCGGACTCTCACGTCAAGGTGTTTGAAAATGTGATTTCTCATTGATCCAGTCGAATGGTTATATGCTAGTTTCATTGGACACAACCTACATTAAACTTTCCCATCGTCTTTCAAATCCAGGTAGCCTACACCCAAACTCCTGCTTTTACGACCCGACAGCTGCACGGTTATTATTATGATTATTATTAATAATCATAATAATAATATACAATATACTATTAATTATATCATTGTTATTAATTATATGATTATTATTAGGATTATTAATAATAGTAGTAGTAGAAGTAGTAGTAGTAGTAGTAATAATAATAATAAAATAAAACTTTATTTGTAGAGCACCTTTCATACAATTAAATGCAGCTCAATAATAATAATAATAATAATAATAATAATAATAATAACGCTGTTGTAGATGAGGTAGCTGTCATAGACCAGGAATGCTCTCTCTCCTCTTTCTTTCACTCACACACAGACACACAAATAAATAGGCAGACAGGTGGGTGTGTCTACAGTATACTCATAAACAACTCACAGTAGCCTACTCTGGTACTTTTTATTAGTGTGACTGCGGTGAGTAGGCTACTGTAAGTGAGGTGACTTTAATTATTTAAATAGTTTTAAATAGTTTTATTCAAATACTTTAAATATATATTTTTTTAAATCTAGTTATTTAAGTCGTTTAACTGACTAATAGAAGCTGTGCCGTGTAGTCATCATGTAAACTATCCGTGCACATCCCTTCCTCATCCCTCCTCTCGCCTCTCTCCTGTCTCCTCACTCCTCCTCCCTTGTCTCTCCCCTCCTGTCCCCAGGCCATGGGTTGAGGAGACTCTGGGGGAGGCGTATAACATCCTCCTGGAGGAGATCACCCTCCCTCCCTCTGCCCCCGGGGGTAAAGTGGAGTTCCGCATGTCCCTGGCTCTCAGCCTCCTCTTCAAGTTCTACCTGCAGATGCATCAGGAACTCAATGAGATGGTAGGGAACACGGGGGATACTGTACATCCATAATGATACATTTGGATATGATGGCACTAGCTAGCCACACAGTACATGAAATATAGTGCTTTGATGCTTTACTTGGATGAGAATTAGTTTTGGCCACGGCCCCTCTACAGGGTGTGATCACGGAGGACCTTCCCACAGAGATGAGCAGTGGTATCCAGCCCCTCCCCAAACAACTGCACCCCAGCCTGCAGGAGTTCCAGGTCAGAAAGTCATTATCACCAAACATGATGTCAAATGTTTACCTAACTTGGTCTCGGCCCAAACTGAACGTTGACTGTGTGAATAATGTGTGTGTGTGTGTGTTTCAGATGGCGGTGGACAGCCGGCACAGTCATGACTCAGTGGGACGTCCCATCATGCATCGCTCCGCCATCAGCCAGGCCACTGGGGAAGCGGTGTACTGTGATGACATGCCCAAGATGGATGGAGAGCTCTTCCTTGCGCTGGTCACCAGCACCAGACCACACGCTAAGATCATGTAAGACCATGGGTTGAGTAATTGCATAGTTCCATCATAAAATACCTATCAATGCTGGTTATGATCATTCCAGATATACTGTGTTCTGTGCACAAGGTGTCTTTATTGTTTTCTTACAGTATATAAGAGAGTTCAAGGAGAATATTGGGATCTCCCTGGTGATCGCTAATCTATCCTGTCGCTTCAGAATCTCATTGTGGGTTAAAAATTAAAAAAAACACGACCCGAGGGTTCTAATTCAGTATTCAATGGGAACTCCCTCCTTGCTGGGGTCCCAGCATCAGCCATTAAACCCCTGGAACTTGTCCAGAAAGCTTCTGCTCACCTGGTGTTCAACCACCCCAAGTTCTCCCACACAACATCCCTTCTCCATTTACTACACTGGCTCCCTGTAGCAGCTCACAATCCAGTTTAAAACTATGGTACTAGCCTACAGGGCAATGAAAGGAACAGCTCCTGCTACCTCCAGGCCATGATCAAACCCTACATCCCCTCCCAACCGCTACGCTCTGCTACCTTGGGCGACTGATTGCCCCGTCACTCCGAGGCCCCTGTGGTCGATCAACATGGTCACAGCTCTTCTCTGTCCTGGCCCCGCAGTGGTGGAACGAACTGCCCACTGATGTCAGGACAGAGTCGCTGCCCATCTTTCGCCGCAGGCTCAAAACTCATCTCTTCAAGAAGTACTACTAGTACGGAAGGAAACAGACATATAGAACTCCACTAAGGGTAATGAGCAACAAGAATAGTCAAATAATAAGGAAAATACAAAATTAGATATGGAGCACATCTCAGTAATTCAGTTTGCGGTAGAAATATGTCTTGATCTCTCTCTTGAATGTAGTCAGATCAGGGGCAGTTCTAATGTCCAGTGGTTCCACAGCCGGTGGTGCTGCTACTGCAAAGGCTCGGTCACCTCCTGAGACCAGGTTAGACCAGGGGACGTGTAGCAGTCTCTGAGACCAGGTTAGACCGGGGGACATGTAGCAGTCTCTGAGACCAGGTTAGACCGGGGGACGTGTAGCAGTCTCTGAGACCAGGTTAGACCAGGGGACGTGTAGCAGTCTCTGAGACCAGGTTAGACCAGGGGACGTGTAGCAGTCTCTGAGACCAGGTTAGACCAGGGGACGAATGGCAGTCTCTGAGACCAGGTTAGACCGGTGGACATGTAGCAGTCTCTGAGACCAGGTTAGACCAGGGGGACATGTAGCAGTCTCTGAGACCAGGTTAGACCAGGAGACATGTAGCAGTCTCTGAGACCAGGTTAGACCAGGGGATGTGTAGCAGTCTCTGAGACCAGGTTAGACCAGGGGACATGTAGCAGTCTCTGAGACCAGGTTAGACCAGGGGACATGTAGCAGTCTCTGAGACCAGGTTAGACCAGGGGACATGTAGCAGTCTCTGAGACCAGGTTAGACCAGGGGACGTGTAGCAGTCTCTGAGACCAGGTTAGACCGGTGGACATGTAGCAGTCTCTGAGACCAGGTTAGACCAGGGGACGAATGGCAGTCTCTGAGACCAGGTTAGACCAGGGGACGAATGGCAGTCTCTGAGACCAGGTTAGACCAGGGGACATGTAGCAGTCTCTGAGACCAGGTTAGACCAGGGGATGTGTAGCAGTCTCTGAGACCAGGTTAGACCAGGGGACGTGTAGCAGTCTCTGAGACCAGGTTAGACCGGGGGATGTGTAGCAGTCTCTGAGACCAGGTTAGACCAGGGGATGTGTAGCAGTCTCTGAGACCAGGTTAGACCAGGGGACGTGTAGCAGTCTCTGGTCACCTGATCTAAGGGTTCTTAATGTTTGTGTTGATGTATACTCCAGGAGTTCTGAGATGTAATCGGGGGAAAGTGCTCCATTTAGTGCTTTATAGGTAACATGAGGGTTTTGAACTGTGCTCGCTTCCACACTGGGAGCCAGTGGAGGGAGGCCAGGAGAGGAGAGATGTGATCCCTCATCCTAGTGCCTGTCAACAGTCTGGCTGCAGAGTTCATGATCAGCTGGAGACAGTTGGTGAGTTCATCTGAGAGTCCAATGTATAGGGAGTTGCAATAGTCCAGTCTGGAGAAGATGAGTGTGATGATAACCCGCTGTAGGTCCCGGATGGAGAGGAATGGTTTAATGCTGGCGATGAGGCGGAGTTGGTAGAAGCACGACCCAGGAGATAACACCCAGGTTCCTGACCTTAGGCCAGACCAGGGTGGCTAGGGCGCCCAGGCGGCCTGTTGTCTGGTAAACGGCAGTGGTGGGGCCGAACAGAATGAGCTATATATATAATGTTGTTATAATGTATAATATATACATTATAACACATATATTGTATAATATAATGT
The DNA here is from genome assembly GCF_949987555.1 of Borostomias antarcticus. Classification (NCBI taxonomy): domain Eukaryota; kingdom Metazoa; phylum Chordata; class Actinopteri; order Stomiiformes; family Stomiidae; genus Borostomias; species Borostomias antarcticus. The sequence continues at coordinate 22,020,902 of NC_140252.1, forward strand.
TGATTAGCATTTAATTTGCAAGTCCTCCCATTTAAACAAGTAGTTTTATTTAATTTTTGTAAAGATATTGGGCATTTCTGCTTTATTATATAGGACAATGTAGACTGGCATATTATATAGGACAATGTAGACTGGCAAGAAAGGTGGGAGAGAGAGAGGGGAGGACATGCAGCACAGAGCCCGGGACGCTGCGAGGACTAGCCTTCATGTGATACGCGCCTTTACCCATGAGCTACTGGGGCGCCCCAAACAAGTGCTTTTATAGATGACAATTTTGAGGGACCTCCTTTCAGAGACTTGGATGTCAGTGAGGCCGTCAAACTCCCTGGAGTGGTGGACGTCATAACATGGAAGGACGTCCCGGGTAAGAAGGTGCGCCCATTCTCTGGCTACGAAGAGGAACTGCTGGCTGAGAAGGAGGTACTTAGGATTTACTAATAAACTTTTTTTTTTATTGATAATTTCTTATTCTGTAAAGCACTTTATGCTACATTTGTTTGTATTGAACATATGCTATATATATATATATATATATATATATATATACAATTGACTTTGACTTCAGGATCATGTAGTAAAAACCCTGTATACTGCAGTTAACTATGGTGCATCATATCTTTTTTTCCATGTCTGCGACTTAAGGGTACTGTACAGACTGTAGTGTACCAACATTGTCTGTAGAGTACACCAGTCTGTAGAGTACACTAGTGTTGTCATAGAAAGTGTTATCCTCAGCCTTGTCCTTTGTTTTACAGTTTTACTCCACATCCCTCATCTTTTCACATGCAAAACCCCTGCCTGTGCTAACCTCATTTATAACAGGATGACATCTCCAGGAGGTCGACACACCACAGACTTTCTGTCTGCACTAGAGTGACTTCCCATTGTCTTCATTGTCTGTACAGAAACCTATTCAAGATTTACCGCGCTTTCTAATATCACGTGTCTGAACTCTTGCCATTGTTGATGATGTCCTCCATTAATTATGACCTGTAAAGATGGGTTAGCCAATCAGATCTCTAGAAACATAATATCCGTGTTTTGCTTGAATATAAGACCGCACAAGACCAAACTGCTTCACTTCTGCTTAGGTGAAACACTTTCCTGTGTTTTGTCCTGAAGTCCATTTGCAATTGTATGTTTTCCTAATAAATCAGACTGAACCTTTATGAGCGAATCTTGGCAAATCCTTTTTACTTTTGATAGCTATATCAGATTTATTTCCACTACAGTGTCTGTAGAGTAGAGTACACTAAAGTCTGTAGAGTAGAGTACACTACCGTCTGTACACTGCAAAAGACGTCATGTAATGGGTGCTGGTGGCGGGTACAGTGTGCAAGTGTCTTATGTCTGGTGCTCCTGTAGGTGTCGTGTGTGGGGCAGATCGTGTGTGCGGTGGTAGCTGATACCAGGGCGCATGCTAAGCGCGGGGCGGCAGCTGTGAAGATCAGCTATGAGGATCTACCAGACCCCATTTTCACTGCTGAGGTCAGTGTAAAAATGACAGCTTGAGAAAAAGAGATGAGTCCACACACTGGAGCATTTAAATTATGGACTGTTCCCAATAGTTTATTATAACGTTTCGATCATAGCGATCTTCATCAAATGATTAAACTTCCCATGAAATATATCACCCGACTGCTCTGTTTTTCTTGTTCACTTTCAACTCTCTGTCCGTCTCTCCTTTTTCTCTCTTTCTCCTCTTTCTCGCTCTGTATATCCCTCGCACTCTCTCTCTTTATCCCTCTCTTTCTCTGTCTCTCTCTTATTGGTAGGAGGCCATTGAGAAACAGTCCTTTTTCAGACCTCAGAGGGTTATTGAGAGGGGAAATGTGGATGAGGCCTTCAAATCGGTGGATCAGGTTCATGAAGGTGTGGCATGCTTTATAATCTCTTTTTGTCTGTGTAGTCAAATGCAAAGCTCATATTTGAGGTGATGACGAGAGTAAACTGACAGATATGGTCTTATGTTTGGTTTTGAATAACATCCCAGGAGAGATCCGGGTTGGGGGGCAAGAACATTTCTACATGGAAACCCAGAGCATGCTGGTGGTACCGACGGGAGAGGAGAGGGAGCTTAATGTTTATGTCTCGTGTCAACACCCATCGTACACCCAAGTAACCTCAACTCCCCTCAATCTGGATTCTTTGGACTGGCAATAAATCTTAAGAAATACACTGTCACTGTTTGAATGTAAGCTAACCACATTCCTCCTGTATTAAGACAATATGTTTGCTACCTGTATGTGTTTTGCTGTAGGAAGCCATTGCAGAGACTCTGGGCATACCAGCGAACAGGGTGTCCTGTCATGTGAAGAGGATTGGTGGGGCTTTTGGGGGGAAACTTACCAAAACAACAGTGCTGGCTTGCATCTCCTCTGTTGCTGCATGGAAGTAGGTCCATGCAGGCTTATAGACTTAACCTTTAACCTACTTCAGAAACACACCATCTCTTGTCTGCGTGTATTCATATATGGGCGCATCCCTTCCCAGGCTTGGACGATCGGTGCGCTGTGTCCTGGAGAGAGGAGAAGACATGCTTATCACGGGGGCTCGCCACCCAGTATTGGGCCAATACAAGGTGCTGTCCTCACTGTTGCAGTAGACATTAGCTTCTATCAGACCTGGGTCAAAATAATATAAACCATTCCAGTTACTTTTCTGTGCTTTTGTCTGGCACAATGGAACCAAAGGTCTGTTCCACAAATGCAAACCCCACCCACCTGACAGTCCAGGCAGACGCTAGTAAGTCATTGGAAGGATCTCAAATAGTATTTACAGGTCTGGATTATACCTATCATGTAAACTGTACCTTCATATGAAGTTAGACATTATGTGAAGTTGGACATTATGTGAAGATAGACATTTTAGTTGGACTGATTGTGAAAGTGTTCCTGGTTAGTTGGGGTAGGGTTAGGGTTGGACTGATTGTGAAAGTGTTCCAGATTAGTTGGGATAGGGTTAAGGTTAGGGTTGGACTGATTGTGAAGGTGTTCCAGGTTATTTCGGGTAGCGTTAGGGTTAGAGTTGGACTGATTGTGAAAGTTTTCCAGGTTAGTTGGGGTAGGGTTGAGGTTGGACTGATTGTGAAAGTGTTCCAGGTTAGTTGGGGTAAGGTTAAGGTTAGGGTTGGACTGATTGTGAAAGTGTTCCAGGTTAGTTGGGGTAGGGTTAGGGTTGGACTGATTGTGAAAGTGATCCAGGTTAGTTGGGGTAGCGTTAGGGTTGGGCTGATTGTGAAAGTGTTCCAGGTTAGTTGGGGTAGCGTTAGGGTTGGACTGATTGTGAAAGTGTTCCAGGTTAGTTGGGGTAGGGTTAGGGTTGGACTGATTGTGAAAGTGATCCAGGTTAGTTGGGGTAGCGTTAGGGTTGGACTGATTGTGAAAGTGTTCCAGGTTAGTTGGGGTAGGGTTAGGGTTGGACTGATTGTGAAAGTGTTCCAGGTTTGTTGGGGTAGCGTTAGGGTTGGACTGATTGTGAAAGTGTTCCAGGTTAGTTGGGGTAGCGTTAGGGTTGGACTGATTGTGAAAGTGTTCCAGGTGAGTTGGGGTAGTGTTAGGGTTGGACTGATTGTGAAAGTGTTCCAGGTGGGCTTCATGAACAGCGGAAGGATTGTGGCAGCAGAACTACGTTACTATGCCAACGGTGGCAGCACTGTGGATGAGTCGGTTCTGGTGAGTGATTTTTGGAGACCTTTTTTTTACCACCTTGAAGTCTTCAGAGAGCGCGTCGGTCCTTGCAATCAGGCCTGGTCTCCAACTTCCTCCATTGTCCTTTCTCCAACAGGTGGCAGAGAAGATTGTCCTCCACATGGACAATGCCTATGAAATTCCCAACCTGCGAGGTCAGGCCGTGGCGTGCAAAACCAACCTGCCCTCCAACACGGCGTTCAGGGGCTTCGGGGTACCCCAGTGCATGCTGGTCACTGAGAGCATGATCAATGACGTAGCCACAAAGCTAGGCCGTCCAGCCGAAGAGGTCAGGGGAAGGGCCTGATGGCCATGGGTAACCATGTCAATGATCAGTCTTTTTCTCAGCTTAAATGTTTTCTCTCTCTTGCCTGAGCAGGTCCGCGAGATGAACATGTACAAGGGGATGTCCATGACTCACTACAAGTTTAAGTTTGACCCTGAGAACCTGTGGCGATGCTGGGATGAAGTGAAGGAGAAATCCATCTACCACACCCGGCGCCAGACCATCGCTGAGTTCAATCAGCAGAACCGCTGGAAGAAGAGGGGCATCGCCATCATCCCCCTTAAATACGGGATTGCATTCGCGGAGAGCTTCCTCAACCAGGTCAGATTTGCTCGACATGGTCCTATTAATCCATAATCATTTGTATTCATGAGCAGAACATAGTGACTGTGTGCGCGTATGCGTGTGTGTGTGTGTGTGTGTGTGTGTGTGTGTGTGTGTGTGTGTGCAAAAGGGTGCAGCCCTGGTGCATATCTACAAGGACGGCTCGGTTCTGGTCAGTCACGGGGGAACTGAGATGGGCCAGGGGATCCACACTAAAATGCAGCAGGTACCGTACTGCAGTCTCTGGTCTGTTGGAGTGAGATCCTATATGTTTCTATATAATAATCAGAATCATGATTCTGAACCCGTTTATTGCCATGCAGTTTTACAATGTGCCAAGAATTTTCTTTCCGGCGAGGTGCATAACATTTAGACAACATTTGACAGGCTGCAGGAACAAGACAGGACAGTGCAAAGACAGGACAAATATAGGATATAATAATAATAATAATAATAATAATAATATGATGATGATGATGATGATGATCCTAATGATGGTTCAGCCGTGCAGCTGAATGTTAACCTCTGACCCTGCCACATGTGATTTTTTTCCCCACCAGGTGGCGAGTAGAGAGCTCCACATCCCCACCTCGCTCATCCACATCACAGAGACCAACACCAGCTCTGTGCCCAACACCTGTCCCTCTGCTGCCTCCTATGGCACAGATGCCAATGGGATGGCGGTGAAGGTATAGATGGACAGACAGACAAATAGACAAAGACAAAAACGGACAAAAATGCACATGAATAATGAGAAACACCAGCGCTGTAACTGGTGGACACTAGTGTGGCGCCATCTGAACCTAACCCTAACCCTCTGAACCACAGCAGGCCAGGCTACAGCTTAGAGATGTCCATGTTTACCTGTGGCTTCCCTGTGTGTGTGTGTGTGTGTGTGTGTGTGTGTGTGTGTGTGTGTGTGTGTGTATTTCTCAGGACGCTTGCCAGACCCTATACCAGCGCCTGGAGTCCATCATTAAACAGAACCCAGAGGGCACTTGGCAGAGCTGGGTGTGTTGTGATGGCCACATGAGGCCATAAGATCATATTCAAGTCTTATTTAGAGATACCAGTCATATGTAGTTGATCATTCATGTTGTAAAAGTTTTTGTCTTCCGCTTCCGGCTTCAGGTTAAATCGGCCTTCTTCCAGAAGATCAGTCTTTCAGCCACTGGATACCACAGGTATTCCACATTTAAGAGATATATACGGCAAAACAGAGTGGAAGTCTTGCCTGATCTGCATACTGTACTGCACTGTATTTAACTGAACTTTAGCTACCAAAGTCCGGTGTGTATTTTGTAGGGGCCATAATGGGTATATGGACTGGGAGAAGGGAGAGGGCGAGCCATATCTGTATTACACATATGGTGCGTGTTGCTGTGAGGTAGAGGTGGACTGTCTGACCGGGGATTACAGGGTAGGTACTGCTCTCACTCCCACAACCTACAGCCATGACTAGCATTCAGAGCACAGCACACTAACTTAACCTCTGTCATTAGCAGTACTATCATTTCTACAGACATTTCTTTTAGTCTTGTATTAATAAAGTGTTTATTGATGAGCTTGAATTACTCGCTGCTGTTGTTGTTTATCACATTCAGACAGTGAGGACAGACATTGTGATGGACATTGGCCGCAGCATTAATCCATCCGTGGACATTGGTCAGGTGAGGCCTATACCGCAAGAGTATCTCACTAAAAACATAGACATGTAAATAATATATAAACATGATATCAATGAGATGTGTGTTTGTGTGTTTCAGATTGAGGGAGCCTTCATCCAGGGCCTCGGTCTTTACACCCTGGAGGAGCTGAAGTTCTCCCCCTCTGGGATGCTGTACCCCCGTGGCCCTTCACAGTACAAGATCCCTGCCATCTGTGACATTCCTCTCCGGTTCAACACCTATCTGCTGGCTGGGTCTGACAACGACCATGCCATCTACTCCTCAAAGGTGAGGGCCTAAGTGTCTGGCTTCTCTGTCTCTTCTTCTCTCTCTGTCCATCTCTTCCCCTCTCTCCATTAGAGCAATCGTTGAATGTTTGCTGTGTACTGGTCTATGAGGTTCTGCTGTGTTCTCTGCAGGGTATTGGAGAACCCAGCCTATTCCTGGGTAGCGCCGTGTTCTTTGCCATCAAAGAGGCTGTGGCGTTTGCGCGGGCAGATGCTGGCCTGACAGGCCCCTTCACCCTGGACAGTCCTGCTACCCCAGAGAAGACCTGTCTGGCATGCGCCACCCCGTTCACCCAGAGGGTAGGTAGATGCCACCGGACCAGACCTGGGTCGGCATACTCTTTTTCGCTCAGCATTTAAATTACTTAAGCATTTGATTTGGTCTGCCCAGAGTATCTGTTGGGTGGGGTTTTCATTTTATGTATCAACCAATTGGCTCTATTGTTCCAGACAAGAGCAATAAAGCATAGATAAGTAATTTAAATTATTTCAGATAGTGAGACCATCTTAATGCCCACATTACTAATATCCATGTGTACTCACTGTTCATGGTGGTATAGAGTTTGGGAACCTACCGATTGCACATTGCACTGTGGGCCGTGGTCGCCATTGTTTACTCTACGTCTTTTGTTTACAGTTTGCACACAGCAACCACCAGTGCCACTACACTAGTGCCAAGTTTCCTTACCGAGAGAAGCTGAATAAGCAAGCAAAGGAGGCTGCTTTAAATTAATGCGCTTGATTTGTATGACCATAAACAGTGGTGGAGTGATCTCAATGAGCTACTGCCAGTAAAATATATACACTAGGGGTGGGGGAAAAATCAATTCTTAGATGCATCGTGATTCTCTCTTGAACGATGCATCTCTCGATGCGGAAAACTTGTAATCAGAAATTAAAAATAAAAGGCCCACGCTGTAAGCGTAAATTCCTTGCATCTTGATGGTGAAATGTAAAGGAAAGTTGTTGAATCATACGTTACGTAACGAACGTAAAACAAACATGTGCATCGTTATCATTATGTTTGAGTTTTGGTGAAGATGGCTGAGAGTGAGAAAGAAATCCGACTGGCACCCGCTGTAAAAGTGTACAGTATGGAAGCACTTTGGCTTTTATGAAGTTGAAGGGAAAAAAGACCTGGACAAGAGCCACACAGTATGCAAGGTGTGTCGAGCTAAAATGAAATACTTTGGGAACACAACAAACGTGAGACGCCATGTTACACCCCCTGGAGGGCGTGATGTACCAGTGGAGGTGGAGTGGGCACAAAGTGGAGGAGGAGACCAGTATAAGGGATAACAAAAATGTGTATTTATTTAACAAAGCCAAAATAGACCACAGGGAACAGAGGGAACTAAGAGCGGTGTCAAATAAAAAGAAAACATCCAGCCCTAAACCTACCTAGCTTACCTACCTGACCAAACAAAAAGACTTCCCTATACCTTCCCTACCTAATAGCCAGCTGAGTGAAGACCAGCATGACTATAAAAGGACAAGGAGTGATCTCAACGAGCTGCCACCAGTAACATTTCCAGACTAGTTTTCCTACCTGGTTTGTGGTGTGAGCGCTTCCACATAGAAGCAGCTCAAAAATGATGAATCTCTAGAGGCCCATTCTCAGTTTATAAACAGATGGGTGCAGGACCTGCAGATTTTCTGAGTTGACAACCAGAAAGCCTTTAATTGCGCAAAGGTAGGATATCGTCTCACCACACACATTTGAATGACTTTATTTGTGTTCACATTATCAACAAAATCTTGAACACAAACAATAATAGATGTGGAAGCATTGGACACTCACTGACTGCCATACATTACATCACAGTCTAAGGATACAGGAAGCAACGTCTCCTCCATATCTGATGACTTCAAATTATTACAGACAATGAACAGAATTTTTCCAGTGCTTTCGCTTTTGGCTTGGGCATTCCTGCCATCTCTAGGCCCCTCATGACTAGTCTGTGGACATTTCCTAGGCTACCAAATATAAACACCAGCAGTTTACATTTATACCCAAGCTGCGTGATCACATCTTTGAGCGGTTGATATTTTAACACCTTGGTAAGGAAAGCCTCTTCCAGACTATGGTCAAACATACAGCCTACTTCCAAAATGGTGACTCACTGTATCTACTGTCCTCATCGACAACAGCAGCATCTGGTGTATTAGCTGTAACATTTGAAAATACATTGTGTTCACTATTACACAGGTTGAACATGACATAAAACACAGGTTGAACATGACACTAACCCTAACCCTAAGAACGTACTCCATTAGCAATCCGTTTCCCACTCCGATCATGAGAACGGTTACGGCAGTTTATAATACAGAAACCAATCATATGAACAATTATGGCAGTTTATAATACAGCAACCGATCATGAGAAGGGTTATGCCAGTTTATAATACAGCAACCGTTAGCCATTCTATCATGTTTTAATATTACATAAAAAATAAACACCACCGCAACGTCCACCGACTACTACTCGTCGCTACCGTAGTCCAGTATCCCATGATCCCACAGTGCCTTAACTCACTTCTGCATATGACATGTTCCCAGGCTCTATACAATGAATGGTGACTATTTGTACCAGACAATTTGTGCATGCCATGCCAGCAAGGATGAAATAAAGCATGTAGCATTGTTTTTATAAAGTATGGAAAACTAGTATTACTCTTTTTCCAGATTCCCACCAGTAACCCAGGATCCTTCAAACCATGGGCTTTGAATATCTAAAAAAGAGGTTTTTGAGAAATTAAGATGTTTAATGTTATCATTTGTATTGTCGGTGTGTGTATAACTCAGAAACTACTACTACTCTTATCATCTTATACCCCTCAACCAAATTGGTCACCCTAACCCTAACCCTATTAACCCACAATCCAAAAATCGCAATGGACGATGACATCCTATTGTGTTTTTAAAAATGAAAACCTAATCCTACAAAATAGCCTACTAATTTCGCTCATTATGTTATAGGCCTGTTACTTAGTTATTTTATTTCTTTGCTGATAGCAGCCAGCCCAGCTTGCAGTGCCTCAGCGTGGTCCACGTTATCACCTTGGTCGCTGCTGTCATGTTCGGAGATTTCACCCATTCCCATTAGTTCTTCAACTTTGTCTTGCTTTTTGTTGGTTTTCCGACTCCTTTGTTTGTTGTCTATCGAGTTGTATGTTTTTGTGGATTTATTTAGACCAACTTGAGAGAGGTAGTTTATTAGCCTCCTACTCACTCTGCCATCTTTACCGGACCACTTATCTTGATTTTTGACAATCTTAAAAGGGGTACTGTGCTATTTTCAACATTTAGCCATATTTGCAGTATGTCTAACATGAATCTGCCACATGGAGAGCATAATTTCACTGATCCCTGTAGTATTGACCTATCAAGCTTTTTCGAGACGGGAAGCTCATGGTTTAATCTTAGTATGCTGTCCTGTGAAATGTAGACTATTTGCAAACCGAATGTAGAAACAGAACTATTTTGCCGACGTTACATTGAAACAGAACTATTTTGCCGACTGCACTACCGCTGTAAACCTCCGCTCCTTGGAGGACTATTTGTCATATCTACAATGTAAATAGAGTGGAAGTTAACAGTGGAAGTGCAGTTGGCAAAATAGTTCTGTTTCAAATGTAATTGTTGTTTCAACAGGTACAGACCCCTTCCAGGTAGAGGCCTGCAAGCCCGACAGGGCCTGACACCATGGACAGATTAGGCTCAAGATGATTTTTTATGCATAGTTAGGGCTCAGGTCTTGAGCTCTGTGACAGACACGTGATGTACAGTTCCTGTGTGTGAGATGTTAAAATAGGCTAGACAATGTACACAGCTGAGCTGGCTGTGTTAGATAGCTAGTTGGCTAGGTAGCCAACATACTGTATCTTAATGTGGCTGCCATCCTTTTCCTGCACAGTGCATGCAAATGAACAGCAGAGTGGAATTAACTGTAAATAGTTTTGCTTGTGATTGTCTTTGGATTTAATCGGTTGGCGAAGATCAATCAATCAAACCTTTATTTAACCAGAAATGTAAAAACCCATTGAGGCCAAGGTCTCTTTTTAAAGGGTGATCTGGCCAAGAAGGCTTTTCATTTCATTTCAAACCATTATTTATACCCGTAAAGCACTGAGGTTTCCCTAATTTACAGTGTGGACAAGTTCACACAAATACACAAATAACAGAAAAAATACAATATACAAAAAAAATAAAAAATAAAAGCAGTTACAGGTTGAAGTACAAATGTCCAGAGCCATGGATTTAAACTCTGTGACTGAAGGAAGTACCTCAAGCTTTAGAGTCTGTTGTAAAGTATTCCAGATATTAGGAGCATCATGGAAAAAAGCAGCTCTACCAAGTTCAGAATGCACTCGAGGAACCCTAAAAACAAGCCAATTGTTTGATCGAGTCTGGCAGGTACCAAGGCTCCAGTCCAACAGAGACGAGATGTATGGTGGAAGTTTACCAATAATGGCTTTGAAAATAAACAAATACCGATGATAGTTACGCCTTAAAGAGAGAGGAGACCAGCCTACCTTATCATAAAGAACACAGTGGTGGGTGTCATAACTATCCCCCGTAATAAATCTTAGGGTGGAGTGGTAGACAGAGTCTAGGGGTTTCAGGGTTGTCACAGAAGCATGTCTATAAATTGTGTCACTATAGTCTAATACTGATAAGACGACAGCTTGACAGCTCACCTTTTTAATCTCGCTTTCCATTTTTTTATACTCACTTTTAATTTTTTACTTATTTTCTATTCTCTTACTTTCTATTCTATTTTACCATATATGATCTGCTGTTTTATTCTCTTATTCTTATCAACTATTGTAACTGTTAAATCATTCTGTAAAGCACTGTGCTACATTTGTTTGTATGAACAGTGCTATATAAATAAAGTTGACTTTGATCTATGTTCTTGTGGAAATTGATTGACTTGGCCCTCCAGACTTCCCTCTCAATGCAGTTTTAAAAGGAAAATGTATTCGTGTGTGGATGTAGCCTAGATGGCGATACAAAAGTTATGCTATGCCTCATACTTACACTAGGCTATATTTAGTTGACAGAATTCCATAATACATTTCCTTCAAATCTCTGTATGCAAACATTGTATTCATTCTTTAGGTTATGTACAGAGGAAACTTTTGTGTTACATTTTTCATGAAAACAGAAGTACATTTAATATACTGTGTAGTTATTGTGTAGTCGCACAGTCTATTACTGCCAGTAATAGATAACATTTGTAGAGATGGTAATTGTAACAACTTTTCATAAAATCATATAGTGTGAGATACAGTATATTCCCACCAATTTTCAATAATAAGAGAGAAAGAACTATCAGTCCGAACCAGAATGCCTTATTCTGATCCATGTATAGTTGTATACATAAACTATGTATAGTTTTGAAAAGTGTGTTTTGGTGTGGGGTTATAAATCGAGTGATAACACACAAAAAGCTAACACTTACATATTTTCTATGTATACTATCTTCTGTGTATACCTTGCCAAAAATCACTATGATGGCAAGGGTGGCCCAAATTTGGGGTCCTGGCTTATGGACTAAATTGGTATTGGAAATGGGAAAAATTAAGTGGCTGTCACCCCTGGTGGTGGGCTGTGGAACCTCTTGTGTGACGGACGAATAAACGGACAGACAGACAGACTGTTTCAATGCCCCCCCCCCCCCCCCAATTTCATTATGGGGGAAAAACTGTAGAGCACAGTGCCGTGTTTCATCTGTGCTGTTTCTAAAAGTCTGCGATGTTGACATCACGGTATCAATAATACAGTTGAATCTCTCTCCCAGATTCCCTCCATCATTGCTCTTTCAGTCGTAAGCTTCCTTTCCCTTTTCTCCTTTTCAGGCTGTGATAAATTATTTACACAGAGTATAGATCTACAAGCACTCAATAGTGGCTCCTGTGGTCTTTCCATTACTGAGGTGAAAAAGCAGGTTCACCACGGAGCGGTGCACCACATTAAGGTCTGCCGTAATAATCCAGGATAGCCAGATTATGCAGTCAGATGGTGTGTTTGTGTGTTCTAACCGTTCTTCCCTCTGCCAGGAAGCTACACCTTGGCCACAGATGGACCGTCCAAAAGGACAATGATCCCAGAAATAAGTCTGCATCCTCCTGCAAGAAATGGTTGACGAAGTTGAACAATTGAACATTTGTGGTTTGAACTCAAAAAAGCAGTCCAAAACACATCAAGCCAAGAATCTGAAGGAACTAGAACAATTGGAGGAATGGTTGAGGATTCCCCCCAAGAATTCCATAATCTCATACGCCAAAAAATAAATAAATAAAATAAAACAGACGGTATTAAGATACAGTAGAACACTAACAAGGGAGACACTATTATACATTTTAGAACATTTAGAACACATATAGCACACTAACAAGGGGAGAGGGACAGTAGCGAAAATATCGACGGGGCAACCGGGGCAGCTGCCCCAGGGCCCAGAGCTATCAAGGGCCCATGTAGAAGGCAAAAAAAATAATATAGGAATGGATTTTTCCACCTTTTTATTTTAGGTGGGCCCTATGGATCACATCCATGCCATGGATGTGTTAACAGAACGGTGGGGCGGGCCCTCTTCAAAGTAACTAAGCAATTGATTTGTCTGTCCAATGACCTTGATCCTTGTCTCACACACCTTGCGTGGATGACCAATGTCAATAAACGTCAACGTCAAATTTTCTGTTCACGGTAGCATAACTGGCTAGTCTGAAGATAAAATGTTTAGTAAACCGAAATATAAAAGTGGCTCGCAAAAAAGAAAGGATAAAAACACAAGAGGAGTGGATGGCGGCGGCTGTAGCTCAATTGGTAGAACGGGTCGTTCAATGATCGAAGGGTCAGTGGTTCGAATCCCAGCTCCGACTGTCCACATGTCGAAGTGTCCTTGAGCAAGACACCTAACACCAAATTGCTCCCAATGAGCAGGTTAGCACCTTGCATGGCAGCTACCGCCATTGTTGTGTGTGTGTGAATGGGTGAATGAGAGGCCATTGTAAAGCGCTTTGAGTGCCGCTAAGGTGGAAAAGCGCTATACAAGTGCAGTCCATTTACCATTTACAAGGTTGCTGTCACAGCATGGAGCCATTGTCTGTCTGTCTGTCTGTCTGTCTGTCTATCTATCTATCTATCTATCTATCTCTATCATTTATTGTCTGCACCTGTTTTATCAATGTATCTACGGCTTCACATGTTTGGTGATGGGACCTCAGTGGGTGAGAACAGACATGCTGAATAGACATAAAGATTTAGGCATGGGCAACATCTTTCCATCCATTTAAAAATAAATATGTATTATTTTATGGCAACCTACATTCAGTCTAGCCCTAACCCTAACCTCTTAGAGTGCATGAAGTGTTGGCAAGCAGTGTCGTGTGTCTCTCCATTCTCAGCGTCAGTACATCCAGTTTGATAGTTCACCTGGGCCAGCAGACTAAGCAGAGCCTCGACCCAAACAAGCTGTCCTGAATGGTCTCCCAGGTCACCCACCATCACAGCTACAACAGTGACACCAATAACCCTGTCACTCTGCTACAACTCTGGTCAGCTGGCAACTTCAACCACCACATCAGACCAGGCTGCCTGACAGCAGCGGGCACCACCTACCACCTACCTACCAGGCTAGCACAGGTAAACCTACCACCTACCTACCAGGCTAGCACAGGTAAACCTAGCACCTACCTACCAGGCTAGCACAGGTAAACCTAGCACCTACCTACCAGGCTAGCACAGGTAAACCTAGCACCTACCTACCAGGCTAGCACAGGTAAACCTAGCACCTACCTACCAGGCTAGCACAGGTAAACCTACCACCTACCTACCAGACTAGCACAGGTAAACCTACCACCTACCTACCAGGCTAGCACAGGTAAACCTAGCACCTATCTACCAGGCTAGCACAGGTAAACCTACCACCTACCTACCAGACTAGCACAGGTAAACCTACCACCTACCTACCAGACTAGCACAGGTAAACCTAGCACCTACCTACCAGGCTAGCACAGGTAAACCTAGCACCTACCTACCAGGCTAGCACAGGTAAACATACCACCTACCTACCAGGCTAGCACAGGTAAACCTAGCACCTACCTACCAGGCTGGCACAGGTAAACCTAGCACCTACCTACCAGGCTAGCACAGGTAAACCTACAACCTACCTACCAGGCTAGCACAGGTAAACCTACCACCTACCTACCAGGCTAGCACAGGTAAACCTAGCACCTACCTACCAGGCTAGCACAGGTAAACCTAGCACCTACCTACCAGGCTAGCACAGGTAAACCTACCACCTACCTACCAGACTAGCACAGGTAAACCTAGCACCTACCTACCAGGCTGGCACAGGTAAACCTAGCACCTACCTACCAGGCTGGCAAAGGTAAACCTAGCACCTACCTACCAGGCTAGCACAGGTAAACCTACCACCTACCTACCAGGCTAGCATAGGTAAACCTAGCACCTACCTACCAGGCTGGCACAGGTAAACCTAGCACCTACCTACCAGGCTGGCACAGGTAAACTTAGCACCTACCTACCAGGCTAGCACAGGGAAACCTAGCACCTATCTACCAGGCTAGCACAGGTAAATCTAGCACCTACCTACCAGGCTAGCACAGGTAAACCTAGCACCTACCTACCAGGCTAGCACAGGTTAACCTACCACCTACCTACCAGGCTGGCACAGGTAAACCTACCACCTACCTACCAGGCTGGCACAGGTAAACCTAGCACCTACCTACCAGGCTAGCACAGGTAAACCTACCACCTACCTACCAGGCTAGCACAGGTAAACCTAGCACCTACCTACCAGGCTAGCACAGGTAAACCTACCACCTACCTACCAGGCCAGCACAGGTAAACCTACCACCTACCTACCAGACTAGCACAGGTAAACCTAGCACCTACCTACCAGGCTGGCACAGGTAAACCTAGCACCTACCTACCAGGCTAGCACAGGTAAACCTAGCACCTACCTACCAGGCTAGCATAGGTAAACCTAGCACCTACCTACCAGGCTAGCACCTACCTACCAGGCTAGCACAGGTAAACCTAGCACCTACCTACCAGGCTGGCACAGGTAAACCTAGCACCTACCTACCAGGCTATCACAGGTAAACCTAGCACCTACCTACCAGGCTAGCACAGGTAAACCTACCACCTACCTACCAGGCTATCACAGGTAAACCTACCACCTACCTACCAGGCTATCACAGGTAAACCTACCACCTACCTACCAGGCTATCACAGGTAAACCTACCACCTATCTACCAGGCTATCACAGGTAAACCTACCACCTACCTACCAGGCTAGCACAGGTAAACCTAGCACCTACCTTCCAGGCTAGCACAGGTAAACCTAGCACCTACCTACCAGGCTAGCACAGGTAAACCTACCACCTACTGTATCTACCAGGCGGGCACAGGAACTATGATGGTCCTTATGCTGATATGGATCAATTATAAACACAATCATAGCCTTTTATACCCACTAACCCCAGATGACTTGGGTATTGGAGTGGTTTGCAGGGAATCACAAACCCAGGAAAAAGCACAAGAGTCACAAGAGACAAAAAAGCCCTCTACCTCCCTCTTGTGGCTATAGCTGTAAATAACCTGTTTCATAATTATATTTCCAACAAGTCACTATGTTATCTTCCTACTGTGACATCTCTTCATCTCTGTTGAATATATATTACCATAACAAACCTCTACTGGCTCATGAGTCTGCCCATCACACCAGTTATCCCAACTACCTACTTAGTCTGGCTCAGCTTCTGGGATGTGACTATTTTACCAAGCTGAAGGTAAATTATCATTAAAATATGACTTACAAACATTACTGCTTCACAGCAGAACTGTAGTTTAACAAATTACAAATAATTTCTTCCTTCTATGATTCCAAGGTTGATCGAAGGAACAATTTCTGATCACATGGCATATTGGATGACATGTTAGAAATCATTGCAGGTCAGTGGTTTGGGAGCCTATCCTGGCAGAGGTACTTCCATCCCCAGCTATCTACCTTGAGGTTGACTAAAGTACTACAGTAAGGTCCATAAATATATGGACAGTGACACAATTTTCATCGTTTTGGCTCTGTAGACTACCACAATGGATTTGAAATGCTTTAACTGCAGACTTTCAGCTTTAATTTGAGGGTATTTACATCCAAATCAGGCGAACGGTGTAGGAATTACAACAAATTTAATATGTGGTACCCCCCTTCTTAAGGGTTAGGCTGGATGAATATGAGCAGATAATATTGCCCACAACACTTCAGATTTCATGCTGTAACCAGGTAACTGGAAATTGTATTGACTTCACCTTTTGAAGTGTGTCTGTGTATTAGGGAGACTCACAGAGGACACCCCTGCTAACATCCATGTTCTCTCCACAGTGGAGGAGTGATGATGTTATTTGACAGGATAGAGGTGGTCAACAAGCTGGTCCCTACAGCAGGTAAGACCCTCTGAACTACACTACTCATGACCTCTTTCTCCCGGAAGTGATGGACAATATATTCTATGCAGCATGTTCACTATGTCAGTTGTGGACGTAGTGAAGAACTACACAGCAGATTATGATGCAGTGTGCACACTCTACGGGAGGTCTACATGAGCTGTTGGGTTAGAATACACACTGTGTGATGCTGAGGTATTGCTAGGCAAGGCAAGTTTATTTGTATAGCACATTTCAGCAACAAGGCAATTCAAAGTGCTTTACATGAGACATTAAAAGCATCAAGACAAAGTGCAACACATAAAAGGTCATATAAAACAAAATGCAAAAAAGGACACTCTTTTCTTTATCACATACTGAAAACTCTCTGTGCTATGCTATTCTTCATCATCATCGGGTCGTCCACAGATGGGCCTCCTATCTTTGTCTCCAGTTATCCCTGTCCTGTTAGGTGCCAACAATGTATCCTTTCCCACTTTTATGTAGCCAGTCCATGTGTCTCTCCTGTCTCTCTACCTCAGCTGATCAGCTTCCTCAGGTCCTCAGGGTGCCACTCAACAAAGACGTAAGGGTGACACTTTCTTTCTTTCTTTCTTTCTTTCTTTCTTTCTTTCTTTCTTTCTTTCTTTCTCATTCTAACTTTGTGTGTGTGTGTGTGTGTGTGTGTGTGTGTGTGTGTGTGTCTGTCTGTCTGCCTGCCTGCCTGCACAGGCGGTCTGACTGTTTGGATGATGAAGCAGAGACAGTGATGCAGTTACAGTACGCAGTGAGCTCAGTGAGAAGGAGATGAAGCTGACAGACATCCTGATAGGCGCTCAGCTCTGCCCACCAGCTGGACCAGCATCACACACACCCCCACCCCCAGCCCCGGACTGTCCCAGCCCACCCCTGGCTCCGGACTGTTCTAGCCCCGCCCCCGGCCCGTCCCAGAACACCCCTGGCCCCGGACTGTACCAGCACAGCCCCGCCCCCGGCCCCGGACTGTCCCAGCACAGCCTCAATGCCAGAGGTCTATTTCTGACACACTGCATGGACAGGTTAGAGCACACATACACACACTTTGACATCCTGTCTGCAATAATGATCTTCTGCCACCCTACTCTCTCTCCCCCCTGCTCCCAGGCTATAGCTCCCGCTGTGGTGATTATCTGCAACTGCTGTGCTGTACAGACTGAGAACAAGGAGAGATGGACACAGGGCCTGTCCCTCCAGCAGCTTACCAAGAACGCAGGAATGGTCAGCAACAGACACAACCAATCTGAAACACTTCACTTTAGCCTCAAACAGCGTATGCATAGGCTGTGTTCGGAGATTTCACAGTCCATTCTCTGTGTGTACTTTGCACCGTAGGCTGCGACCCTAACCCCTGCTATGGATGGGAACAGCACCCACTGCCAGGATATAGATCAGGTACCAGTTATGCTCCCTCATCACCGGATAATAGTTATTGATTAGGGTGATAACATGTCTATCTATCCATCATTCCTTCTTCCTCATTTTGCTTTGCTGTATGCTGTGATTTCTATCACATTTTTCTCTTTATTTTTGTACGTGATCTCACCTCATTTCAAGTGAACGTTGACTGTAGATTCTTATAAAGGGGAAA
The DNA here is from genome assembly GCF_949987555.1 of Borostomias antarcticus. NCBI lineage: Eukaryota > Metazoa > Chordata > Actinopteri > Stomiiformes > Stomiidae > Borostomias > Borostomias antarcticus. Next base: position 22,039,239 of record NC_140252.1, read on the forward strand.
ATTATACAAAAAGGTTGAATTAACTCTCCCTTTGTTTCTTTCCCTCTTTCAATCTCTCTGCCTCTGTCAGTGTGCTCTGGTCTGGATGTGTTTCCAGCTTGCAGGGTCTGTGAACACAGCCAAGGGTTCAGCTGTGAGTCATGTCCAACTGAATACTGTGTCCTTTATTTGAATGTCAATGTCATTTTCTTTATATAGCACCATTCATACAAATTAAAGTAGCACATAGTGTTTTCCATACAAAATACTCACAATACTCACAACTTTCCCTCAGTGGTGTGGGAGTGGACCAGACTCCAGAACCTGACTTCTAACTGGCTCCAATGCTCTGTTTCAGGACAACTATAGCACATGAGACCAGTGGGCTGTGGGGAACACTGTTATGAACACACGCATAATTCTCCCATACATAGGAGTTGTATTTGACTGGCAATGTGGCTGTATGTAAATTAAACCCAGGGTCTCCTTTTTGATGTCACAAACTAGTTTATTTTGAAGATATTGTGATTCTTTATCACATATGTGGTGTCTTCAAGCAATTTGTTGGACATGTCTTCAAACGGGTACTTTTGAAAGTTTCACCTTCAGTAATAGCACACACACATTATACCTTGGAAGTGCTGTTTATCTCAAGGAGGAGCTGCCTGAACCTGCCATCACAAAGACACCTCCAGCTCTACCTTATGTGATGAGAGATGGCCTTGTCTGAGCAAAGTGTATAGGAGTTGTGGGGGATTTGCTTTTGAGTGGAGAAAGGGGGTGGGGGTTATGAATTAAGGTAAAGGGTAATGATTGTGAAAAATGATATTTGGTGCCTTGTTTTATATCAATGGCTGTAGTACATTTTTGACTATGATGGTCAAATATTAGTAATTGGATTAGATGAACTATTTCTATTATTTATTTGTCAGTATTGCAAAGTGAATGAAATGTGTTCTGGTCTGGAGCACAAGAAAAGCTAAAATAATGGGGGACTTAGGCAGAAAAAAACATTTCCACGATGTAAAAAAAAAGCACATTTCATGTAGCCTTACATTAAATTATATATGGATGTCTCCACAACTATTAACTATGGAATATAAGTCAAATCCATGCTTGACAAACATGACAATTCTTTATGACAACTATTTTCCACCGCTAATGCTGTCCGTCGCTGATGAAGACGGACATGAGCACTTTATCGGTCCCCATGGTGCGTCCCCTGCATGCTGCCTACTGTCTGCTCTTGGCTGCCCTTAGAGGAAGGATGGCAGAATGGGTGAAGAGCAGAGAACTTCATCAGTGGACACGCCTGTCTCTCTGTGTGTGTTTCAACATTGATGCGCCATCACTGGGTGCTGTGTGCAACAACTGACAATGCAATGTCAGTTGCAACTGACAATAAAAGTTGTTTGTTTTTTTGGTGTTTTTTTTAAATTCCCTTTTATCAGTGTGAAGAATATAAAGGCATGACAACTTTTTGAATAACATTGTGCAGTCCATAGTGCATATGGGCAAGGCACCTTGACATTACAACTAACACTAACCCATGGCTGTTTGGCTAAAACAATATCAAAAGCAAGTCAGTATGTTTCCCATGTTATGCTTTATGAGTAAAGTGATCAGAAATGCAGTGACATATTGTTTTAACAATGCTTTATAAAAATAAAAATACTACATCTCTTGCAGGGAAGGACATGTGCTTATAGTCTTTGCAATATCTTTGCAGACATATGAACATTTAATTAACTTTAATCAGTCTAAAAAATATCTAGTTCAGTATCTTCTGATAATAATGGTCAATAAACTGACTGAAATCATGATATTTTGACCAAACAATGAAAAACACATGGCTACTTAACATACAATTTTACCTCAGAGCTTTTCCTCAATCATGTTCATGATAAATTGCACTCCAGTATGTCTCACCCTGATCACTGGAGATTGCCCCCAGAGTCAGTCCTCCTCCCCAGGCATTCCCAGAGGTGTGAGACCACCACAAACAGCTCACTTCTGCTCAGGTCCAATGTTTTCTTGGAGCCCTTCTTGCTAAATGAGTAACTGTCAGGAGAACAAGACCTTCTCAGACCAGCTACTCTACATCTCTTTGGCCTGGGTGCAATTATAACACCAACTCTAGCAAGAGGATGAAGTGAAGCACTCCTGTACCTGTAGCAGGGATAGTCATCTTCTTCCCTCTCATCTCCAGTCACGGTTGCACTCCCAGAATTCCCTTTTTGGCATAAACCCCGCCCACTAACCCTAACCCTAACCCACTGAGGGAGGAGTTTGAATATGATAATATAATACCGCACTGCTTTCTGGGTATTCACCATAATCAAACTTTGTACCTTTATAAAACAATGAGGAAATGAGATGGAAGGCTGAAACCAATGCCAAATAAACATTTAGTTTGGGATACATATTTTTGGAAGATAATATTAAATTTTTTCATTTTTTCACCATGGGTGTGTTTGCTGTTCAGTTTAATTGGGTCCCCTAGTGGTTTACAGCAGAGGCAAGGCCCGACGATGCTCGAATCCGTATTGAGTATCCTAGGGCCTTCACGTCTGTCGGTGAGTTTCTTTGAACAGTGTAGGAGCCGAATTCAGGGGTTTATGTGGCATGCCCGCAAAACTTCTCAGGGAATACCGCACTGTCTTAGACTCTCATACGGGACTTAACCTTCAGCCGGTAGAAGCTTGTGGGGTGGATGGTGAGACTCACCACCACCCCTCCGCCGGATGTGGAGGTTTAGGGTTCAGAGACTTATAGATAGAGGAACCTCTCTTGAGTCTTCGGCCGGTAGAAGCTTGAGGGGTGGATGGTGAGACTCACCACTACCCCTCCGCCGGCAAGGAGGCACAGAGAGGAACCTTTCTCAGGCTCTGGTCGGACGGCTGTGGCAACCTTACGGTGACAACAAGCAGTTTGTTTGGCCAGGGGGTAAGTATGCGGCCCTCCAGGGTTCCACTTGGAACAGCACGCTGGATGTGGTGGTCCAGGGCATCAGGACCTTGATCGTTGCCCAGTCTTCTTTGGGGGTTAGCCCTACCCATGCACAGTACATTTGCACCACACTCTTCAACGAGGGAGCCCCCCGGCCTGGGGGCGGTAAGTCCTGAAGTCTGGACCCAGTTAGCCATCAACTTAATGGCAGTTTTGAAGATGAGGGAATTTATGTAGGATTGGTAGTTGTCCAATCACCCAACCCTAATCAGCTCAGGAATAGAGTACAGGGTTAGGGTGTTTCATGAGCCTAAGTCCATACTCCCTTTCAGAAAGGTTGTCAGTTCATTCTCTGCTACATTGGTTTTGGAAGTGGGATGGTGGCAGTGGGGCCATCGGAGAGGCGCATGAGGACGTGAGGGACTTGGTATAGTGTAATGGCCCTCTATGGCCTGTTAACAGCTGTGCTAAGATAAATGGCTGTCTTGGTGTTGTGGTTAGTGAGCTGGGTTTGGAAGTGAGAGGTCAATGGTTCGATTCCTGCTTGCGGCGACTTCTTTCAAACAAACATAATTACACGAGGCAGCATGCCGTCTTCCTTTTTCCTCCCCAAAGCTCTTCTGAGTTTGAGCCCACTCCACTTTGCCCTTGCTGATTGCTCATTCAGCTCAGGTGTGCAGGATCAGCTAGGTGCAATCAGCAAGGGCAAAGCAGAGTGGACTCAAAAGGAAGACAGCATGCTGCCTCATGTAATTATGTTTGAAAGAAGTCGCCCCAAGCAGGAATCGAACTGATGACCTCTCACTTCCAAACCCGGCTCACTAACCACACCAAGAGAACCATTTATCTTAGCACAGCTGTTAGCAGGCCATAGAGGGTTAGGGTCTTAGCACAGCTGTTAGCAGGCCATAGAGGGTTAGGGTCAAATGAAAAAAGGAGCGTTAGACCAGTGGCAAGCTGGGGCTGTCAATCCCTGATATGGCCACCAGGGGAAGCCTACAGATGGCAAAATTGCAGCCGCCCTAAAATTACAGCTCCCAGGAGCCGTTTTTTGCTTAGTATGTGTTTGTCAACTCAACACACTTGAAAATGAGGTGAACCTTAATGTGGCCCCTTTAGTTTAAATAAAGGCTACTACTAGGACCCTTCAGTCTGTAGTTTGAGGAGCTGAGTGATTGCACCTAGCTGATCCTGCACACCTGAGCTGAATGAGCAATCAGCCAGGGCAAAGCAGAGTGGACTCAAAAGGAAGACAGCATGCTGCCTCATGTAATTGTTTGAAAGAAGTCGCCCCAAGCAGGAATCGAACTGATGACCTCTCACTTCCAAACCCGGCTCACTAACCACACCAAGAGAACCATTTATCTTAGCACAGCTGTTAGCAGGCCATAGAGGGTTAGGGTCAAATGAAAAAAGGAGCGTTAGACCAGTGGCAAGCTGGGGCTGTCAATCCCTGATATGGCCACCAGGGGAAGCCTACAGATGGCAAAATTGCAGCCGCTCTACAATTACAGCTCCCAGGAGCCGTTTATTGCTTAGTATGTGTTTGTCAACTCAACACACTTGAAAATGAGGTGAAAACCTTAATGTGGCCCCTTTAGTTTAAATAAAGGCTACTACTAGGACCCTTCAGTCTGTAGTTTGATGAGCTTAGTGCTTGCACCTAGCTGATCCTGCACACCTGAGCTGAATGAGCAAGCACTAAGCTCATCAAACTACAGACTGAAGGGTCCTAGTAGTAGCCTTTATTTAAACTAAAGGGGCCACATTAAGGTTTTCACCTCATTTTCAAGTGTGTTGAGTTGACAAACATACCAAGCAATTAACAGCTCCTGGGAGCTGTAATTGTAGGGTGGCTGCAATTTTGCCATCTGTAGGCTTCCCCTGGTGGCCATATCATGGATTGACGGCCCTAGCTTGCCACTGGTCTAAGGCTCCTTTTTTCATTTGACCCTAACCCTCTATGGCCTGCTAACAGCTGTGCTAAGATAAATGGCTCTCTTGGTGTTGTGGTTAGTGAGCCGGGTTTGGAAGTGAGAGGTCAATGGTTTGATTCCTGCTTGGGGCGACTTCTTTCAAACAAACATTATTACATGAGGCAGCATGCTGTCTTCCTTTTTCCTCCCCAAAGCTCTTCTGAGTTTGAGCCCACTCCACTTTGCCCTTGCTGATTGCTCATTCAGCTCAGGTGTGCAGGATCAGCTAGGTGCAATCAGCAAGGGCAAAGCAGAGTGGACTCAAAAGGAAGACAGCATGCTGCCTCATGTAATTATGTTTGAAAGAAGTCGCCCCAAGCAGGAATCGAACTGATGACCTCTCACTTCCAAACCCGGCTCACTAACCACACCAAGAGAACCATTTATCTTAGCACAGCTGTTAGCAGGCCATAGAGGGTTAGGGTCAAATGAAAAAAGGAGCGTTAGACCAGTGGCAAGCTGGGGCTGTCAATCCCTGATATGGCCACCAGGGGAAGCCTACAGATGGCAAAATTGCAGCCGCCCTAAAATTACAGCTCCCAGGAGCTGTTTTTTGCTTAGTATGTGTGTCAACTCAACACACTTGAAAATGAGGTGAACCTTAATGTGGCCCCTTTAGTTTAAATAAAGGCTACTACTAGGACCCTTCAGTCTGTAGTTTGATGAGCTTAGTGCTTGCACCTAGCTGATCCTGCACACCTGAGCTGAATGAGCAAGCACTAAGCTCATCAAACTACAGACTGAAGGGTCCTAGTAGTAGCCTTTATTTAAACTAAAGGGGCCACATTAAGGTTTTCACCTCATTTTCAAGTGTGTTGAGTTGACAAACATATACCAAGCAATTAACAGCTCCTGGGAGCTGTAATTGTAGGGCGGCTGCAATTTTGCCATCTGTAGGCTTCCCCTGGTGGCCATATCATGGATTGATGGCCCTAGCTTGCCACTGGTCTAAGGCTCCTTTTTTCATTTGACCCTAACCCTCTATGGCCTGCTAACAGCTGTGCTAAGATAAATGGCTCTCTTGGTGTTGTGGTTAGTGAGCCGGGTTTGGAAGTGAGAGGTCAATGGTTTGATTCCTGCTTGGGGCGACTTCTTTCAAACAAACATAATTACATGAGGCAGCATGCCGTCTTCCTTTTTCCTCCCCAAAGCTCTTCTGAGTTTGAGCCCACTCCACTTTGCCCTTGCTGATTGCTCATTCAGCTCAGGTGTGCAGGATCAGCTAGGTGCAATCAGCAAGGGCAAAGCAGAGTGGACTCAAAAGGAAGACGGCATGCTGCCTCATGTAATTGTTTGAAAGAAGTCGCCCCAAGCAGGAATCGAACTGATGACCTCTCACTTCCAAACCCGGCTCGCTAACCACAACACCAAGAGAACCATTTATCTTAGCACAGCTGTTAGCAGGCCATAGAGGGTTAGGGTCAAATGAAAAAAGGAGCGTTAGACCAGTGGCAAGCTGGGGCTGTCAATCCCTGATATGGCCACCAGGGGAAGCCTACAGATGGCAAAATTGCAGCCGCCCTACAATTACAGCTCCCAGGAGCCGTTTATTGCTTAGTATGTGTTTGTCAACTCAACACACTTGAAAATGAGGTGAAAACCTTAATGTGGCCCCTTTAGTTTAAATAAAGGCTACTACTAGGACCCTTCAGTCTGTAGTTTGATGAGCTTAGTGCTTGCACCTAGCTGATCCTGCACACCTGAGCTGAATGAGCAAGCACTAAGCTCATCAAACTACAGACTGAAGGGTCCTAGTAGTAGCCTTTATTTAAACTAAAGGGGCCACATTAAGGTATTCACCTCATTTTCAAGTGTGTTGAGTTGACAAACATATACCAAGCAATTAACAGCTCCTGGGAGCTGTAATTGTAGGGCGGCTGCAATTTTGCCATCTGTAGGCTTCCCCTGGTGGCCATATCATGGATTGACTGCCCTAGCTTGCCACTGGTCTAAGGCTCCTTTTTTCATTTGACCCTAACCCTCTATGGCCTGCTAACAGCTGTGCTAAGATAAATGGCTCTCTTGGTGTTGTGGTTAGTGAGCCGGGTTTGGAAGTGAGAGGTCAATGGTTTGATTCCTGCTTGGGGAGACTTCTTTCAAACAAACATAATTACATGAGGCAGCATGCTGTCATCCTTTTTCCTCCCCAAAGCTCTTCTGAGTTTGAGCCCACTCCACTTTGCCCTAGCTGATTGCTCATTCAGCTCAGGTGTGCAGGATCAGCTAGGTGCAAGCACTAAGCTCATCAAACTACAGACTGAAGGGGCCTAGTTGTAGCCTTTTTCATTTGACCCTAACCCTAACTAACCCTAACAAGCTCAGTGACCGCATGTGCTTAGTTTTGTCATCTTCCCAGAATTCCAACTACCAAATTAGTAACTAGTTAATTTCATTTGTTATGTTTAACTGAACCCTAACTTAAAGGAACAAGCCAAAATGTTGGTACATTAACTTATTTGCCATCTTCTCCAGAGTCAGACAAAGACACACCCTTCTCTTCTCTGTGCACACAATGGGAAGTATCGAGGCCTGTGCTATTAGCCCATCTAAGGCTAAAGGCAAAGGTGTCGATGTTTCCTATAGTATGCATAGAGAAGAGAAGGGTGTGTCTTTGTCTGTCTCTGGGGAATATGGCAAATAAGCGAATGTACCAATTTTTGGCTTGTTCCTTTACCCTAGGGCCAGGTGGAGTCCCCCAGGGCCAGGTTTTATGGACAAGACCACACCAGCTGTTCCCTAGGGTTAGGGTTAGGGTTAAGACCACACCAGCTGTTCCCTAGGGTTAGGGTTAGGGTTAAGACCACACCAGCTGTTCCCTAGGGTTAGGGTTAGGGTTAAGACCACACCAGCTGTTCCCTAGGGTTAGGGTTAGGGTTAAGACCACACCAGCTGTTCCCTAGGGTTAGGGTTAGGGTTAAGACCACACCAGCTGTTCCCTAGGGTTAGGGTTAGGGTTAAGACCACACCAGCTGTTCCCTAGGGTTAGGGTTAGGGTTAAGACCACACCAGCTGTTCCCTAGGGTTAGGGTTAGGGTTAAGACCACACCAGCTGTTCCCTAGGGTTAGGGTTAGGGTTAAGACCACACCAGCTGTTCCCTAGGGTTAGGGTTAGGGTTAAGACCACACCAGCTGTTCCCTAGGGTTAGGGTTAGGGTTAAGACCACACCAGCTGTTCCCTAGGGTTAGGGTTAGGGTTAAGACCACACCAGCTGTTCCCTAGGGTTAGGGTTAGGGTTAAGACCACACCAGCTGTTCCCTAGGGTTAGGGTTAGGGTTAAGACCACACCAGCTGTTCCCTAGGGTTAGGGTTAGGGTTAAGACCACACCAGCTGTTCCCTAGGGTTAGGGTTAGGGTTAAGACCACACCAGCTGTTCCCTAGGGTTAGGGTTAGGGTTAAGACCACACCAGCTGTTCCCTAGGGTTAGGGTTAGGGTTAAGACCACACCAGCTGTTCCCTAGGGTTAGGGTTAGGGTTAAGACCACACCAGCTGTTCCCTAGGGTTAGGGTTAGGGTTAAGACCACACCAGCTGTTCCCTAGGGTTAGGGTTAGGGTTAAGACCACACCAGCTGTTCCCTAGGGTTAGGGTTAGGGTTAAGACCACACCAGCTGTTCCCTAGGGTTAGGGTTAGGGTTAAGACCACACCAGCTGTTCCCTAGGGTTAGGGTTAGGGTTAAGACCACACCAGCTGTTCCCTAGGGTTAGGGTTAGGGTTAAGACCACACCAGCTGTTCCCTAGGGTTAGGGTTAGGGTTAAGACCACACCAGCTGTTCCCTAGGGTTAGGGTTAGGGTTAAGACCACACCAGCTGTTCCCTAGGGTTAGGGTTAGGGTTAAGACCACACCAGCTGTTCCCTAGGGTTAGGGTTAGGGTTAAGACCACACCAGCTGTTCCCTAGGGTTAGGGTTAGGGTTAAGACCACACCAGCTGTTCCCTAGGGTTAGGGTTAGGGTTAAGACCACACCAGCTGTTCCCTAGGGTTAGGGTTAGGGTTAAGACCACACCAGCTGTTCCCTAGGGTTAGGGTTAGGGTTAAGACCACACCAGCTGTTCCCTAGGGTTAGGGTTAGGGTTAAGACCACACCAGCTGTTCCCTAGGGTTAGGGTTAGGGTTAAGACCACACCAGCTGTTCCCTAGGGTTAGGGTTAGGGTTAAGACCACACCAGCTGTTCCCTAGGGTTAGGGTTAGGGTTAAGACCACACCAGCTGTTCCCTAGGGTTAGGGTTAGGGTTAAGACCACACCAGCTGTTCCCTAGGGTTAGGGTTAGGGTTAAGACCACACCAGCTGTTCCCTAGGGTTAGGGTTAGGGTTAAGACCACACCAGCTGTTCCCTAGGGTTAGGGTTAGGGTTAAGACCACACCAGCTGTTCCCTAGGGTTAGGGTTAGGGTTAAGACCACACCAGCTGTTCCCTAGGGTTAGGGTTAGGGTTAAGACCACACCAGCTGTTCCCTAGGGTTAGGGTTAGGGTTAAGACCACACCAGCTGTTCCCTAGGGTTAGGGTTAGGGTTAAGACCACACCAGCTGTTCCCTAGGGTTAGGGTTAGGGTTAAGACCACACCAGCTGTTCCCTAGGGTTAGGGTTAGGGTTAAGACCACACCAGCTGTTCCCTAGGGTTAGGGTTAGGGTTAAGACCACACCAGCTGTTCCCTAGGGTTAGGGTTAGGGTTAAGACCACACCAGCTGTTCCCTAGGGTTAGGGTTAGGGTTAAGACCACACCAGCTGTTCCCTAGGGTTAGGGTTAGGGTTAAGACCACACCAGCTGTTCCCTAGGGTTAGGGTTAGGGTTAAGACCACACCAGCTGTTCCCTAGGGTTAGGGTTAGGGTTAAGACCACACCAGCTGTTCCCTAGGGTTAGGGTTAGGGTTAAGACCACACCAGCTGTTCCCTAGGGTTAGGGTTAGGGTTAAGACCACACCAGCTGTTCCCTAGGGTTAGGGTTAGGGTTAAGACCACACCAGCTGTTCCCTAGGGTTAGGGTTAGGGTTAAGACCACACCAGCTGTTCCCTAGGGTTAGGGTTAGGGTTAAGACCACACCAGCTGTTCCCTAGGGTTAGGGTTAGGGTTAAGACCACACCAGCTGTTCCCTAGGGTTAGGGTTAGGGTTAAGACCACACCAGCTGTTCCCTAGGGTTAGGGTTAGGGTTAAGACCACACCAGCTGTTCCCTAGGGTTAGGGTTAGGGTTAAGACCACACCAGCTGTTCCCTAGGGTTAGGGTTAGGGTTAAGACCACACCAGCTGTTCCCTAGGGTTAGGGTTAGGGTTAAGACCACACCAGCTGTTCCCTAGGGTTAGGGTTAGGGTTAAGACCACACCAGCTGTTCCCTAGGGTTAGGGTTAGGGTTAAGACCACACCAGCTGTTCCCTAGGGTTAGGGTTAGGGTTAAGACCACACCAGCTGTTCCCTAGGGTTAGGGTTAGGGTTAAGACCACACCAGCTGTTCCCTAGGGTTAGGGTTAGGGTTAAGACCACACCAGCTGTTCCCTAGGGTTAGGGTTAGGGTTAAGACCACACCAGCTGTTCCCTAGGGTTAGGGTTAGGGTTAAGACCACACCAGCTGTTCCCTAGGGTTAGGGTTAGGGTTAAGACCACACCAGCTGTTCCCTAGGGTTAGGGTTAGGGTTAAGACCACACCAGCTGTTCCCTAGGGTTAGGGTTAGGGTTAAGACCACACCAGCTGTTCCCTAGGGTTAGGGTTAGGGTTAAGACCACACCAGCTGTTCCCTAGGGTTAGGGTTAGGGTTAAGACCACACCAGCTGTTCCCTAGGGTTAGGGTTAGGGTTAAGACCACACCAGCTGTTCCCTAGGGTTAGGGTTAGGGTTAAGACCACACCAGCTGTTCCCTAGGGTTAGGGTTAGGGTTAAGACCACACCAGCTGTTCCCTAGGGTTAGGGTTAGGGTTAAGACCACACCAGCTGTTCCCTAGGGTTAGGGTTAGGGTTAAGACCACACCAGCTGTTCCCTAGGGTTAGGGTTAGGGTTAAGACCACACCAGCTGTTCCCTAGGGTTAGGGTTAGGGTTAAGACCACACCAGCTGTTCCCTAGGGTTAGGGTTAGGGTTAAGACCACACCAGCTGTTCCCTAGGGTTAGGGTTAGGGTTAAGACCACACCAGCTGTTCCCTAGGGTTAGGGTTAGGGTTAAGACCACACCAGCTGTTCCCTAGGGTTAGGGTTAGGGTTAAGACCACACCAGCTGTTCCCTAGGGTTAGGGTTAGGGTTAAGACCACACCAGCTGTTCCCTAGGGTTAGGGTTAGGGTTAAGACCACACCAGCTGTTCCCTAGGGTTAGGGTTAGGGTTAAGACCACACCAGCTGTTCCCTAGGGTTAGGGTTAGGGTTAAGACCACACCAGCTGTTCCCTAGGGTTAGGGTTAGGGTTAAGACCACACCAGCTGTTCCCTAGGGTTAGGGTTAGGGTTAAGACCACACCAGCTGTTCCCTAGGGTTAGGGTTAGGGTTAAGACCACACCAGCTGTTCCCTAGGGTTAGGGTTAGGGTTAAGACCACACCAGCTGTTCCCTAGGGTTAGGGTTAGGGTTAAGACCACACCAGCTGTTCCCTAGGGTTAGGGTTAGGGTTAAGACCACACCAGCTGTTCCCTAGGGTTAGGGTTAGGGTTAAGACCACACCAGCTGTTCCCTAGGGTTAGGGTTAGGGTTAAGACCACACCAGCTGTTCCCTAGGGTTAGGGTTAGGGTTAAGACCACACCAGCTGTTCCCTAGGGTTAGGGTTAGGGTTAAGACCACACCAGCTGTTCCCTAGGGTTAGGGTTAGGGTTAAGACCACACCAGCTGTTCCCTAGGGTTAGGGTTAGGGTTAAGACCACACCAGCTGTTCCCTAGGGTTAGGGTTAGGGTTAAGACCACACCAGCTGTTCCCTAGGGTTAGGGTTAGGGTTAAGACCACACCAGCTGTTCCCTAGGGTTAGGGTTAGGGTTAAGACCACACCAGCTGTTCCCTAGGGTTAGGGTTAGGGTTAAGACCACACCAGCTGTTCCCTAGGGTTAGGGTTAGGGTTAAGACCACACCAGCTGTTCCCTAGGGTTAGGGTTAGGGTTAAGACCACACCAGCTGTTCCCTAGGGTTAGGGTTAGGGTTAAGACCACACCAGCTGTTCCCTAGGGTTAGGGTTAGGGTTAAGACCACACCAGCTGTTCCCTAGGGTTAGGGTTAGGGTTAAGACCACACCAGCTGTTCCCTAGGGTTAGGGTTAGGGTTAAGACCACACCAGCTGTTCCCTAGGGTTAGGGTTAGGGTTAAGACCACACCAGCTGTTCCCTAGGGTTAGGGTTAGGGTTAAGACCACACCAGCTGTTCCCTAGGGTTAGGGTTAGGGTTAAGACCACACCAGCTGTTCCCTAGGGTTAGGGTTAGGGTTAAGACCACACCAGCTGTTCCCTAGGGTTAGGGTTAGGGTTAAGACCACACCAGCTGTTCCCTAGGGTTAGGGTTAGGGTTAAGACCACACCAGCTGTTCCCTAGGGTTAGGGTTAGGGTTAAGACCACACCAGCTGTTCCCTAGGGTTAGGGTTAGGGTTAAGACCACACCAGCTGTTCCCTAGGGTTAGGGTTAGGGTTAAGACCACACCAGCTGTTCCCTAGGGTTAGGGTTAGGGTTAAGACCACACCAGCTGTTCCCTAGGGTTAGGGTTAGGGTTAAGACCACACCAGCTGTTCCCTAGGGTTAGGGTTAGGGTTAAGACCACACCAGCTGTTCCCTAGGGTTAGGGTTAGGGTTAAGACCACACCAGCTGTTCCCTAGGGTTAGGGTTAGGGTTAAGACCACACCAGCTGTTCCCTAGGGTTAGGGTTAGGGTTAAGACCACACCAGCTGTTCCCTAGGGTTAGGGTTAGGGTTAAGACCACACCAGCTGTTCCCTAGGGTTAGGGTTAGGGTTAAGACCACACCAGCTGTTCCCTAGGGTTAGGGTTAGGGTTAAGACCACACCAGCTGTTCCCTAGGGTTAGGGTTAGGGTTAAGACCACACCAGCTGTTCCCTAGGGTTAGGGTTAGGGTTAAGACCACACCAGCTGTTCCCTAGGGTTAGGGTTAGGGTTAAGACCACACCAGCTGTTCCCTAGGGTTAGGGTTAGGGTTAAGACCACACCAGCTGTTCCCTAGGGTTAGGGTTAGGGTTAAGACCACACCAGCTGTTCCCTAGGGTTAGGGTTAGGGTTAAGACCACACCAGCTGTTCCCTAGGGTTAGGGTTAGGGTTAAGACCACACCAGCTGTTCCCTAGGGTTAGGGTTAGGGTTAAGACCACACCAGCTGTTCCCTAGGGTTAGGGTTAGGGTTAAGACCACACCAGCTGTTCCCTAGGGTTAGGGTTAGGGTTAAGACCACACCAGCTGTTCCCTAGGGTTAGGGTTAGGGTTAAGACCACACCAGCTGTTCCCTAGGGTTAGGGTTAGGGTTAAGACCACACCAGCTGTTCCCTAGGGTTAGGGTTAGGGTTAAGACCACACCAGCTGTTCCCTAGGGTTAGGGTTAGGGTTAAGACCACACCAGCTGTTCCCTAGGGTTAGGGTTAGGGTTAAGACCACACCAGCTGTTCCCTAGGGTTAGGGTTAGGGTTAAGACCACACCAGCTGTTCCCTAGGGTTAGGGTTAGGGTTAAGACCACACCAGCTGTTCCCTAGGGTTAGGGTTAGGGTTAAGACCACACCAGCTGTTCCCTAGGGTTAGGGTTAGGGTTAAGACCACACCAGCTGTTCCCTAGGGTTAGGGTTAGGGTTAAGACCACACCAGCTGTTCCCTAGGGTTAGGGTTAGGGTTAAGACCACACCAGCTGTTCCCTAGGGTTAGGGTTAGGGTTAAGACCACACCAGCTGTTCCCTAGGGTTAGGGTTAGGGTTAAGACCACACCAGCTGTTCCCTAGGGTTAGGGTTAGGGTTAAGACCACACCAGCTGTTCCCTAGGGTTAGGGTTAGGGTTAAGACCACACCAGCTGTTCCCTAGGGTTAGGGTTAGGGTTAAGACCACACCAGCTGTTCCCTAGGGTTAGGGTTAGGGTTAAGACCACACCAGCTGTTCCCTAGGGTTAGGGTTAGGGTTAAGACCACACCAGCTGTTCCCTAGGGTTAGGGTTAGGGTTAAGACCACACCAGCTGTTCCCTAGGGTTAGGGTTAGGGTTAAGACCACACCAGCTGTTCCCTAGGGTTAGGGTTAGGGTTAAGACCACACCAGCTGTTCCCTAGGGTTAGGGTTAGGGTTAAGACCACACCAGCTGTTCCCTAGGGTTAGGGTTAGGGTTAAGACCACACCAGCTGTTCCCTAGGGTTAGGGTTAGGGTTAAGACCACACCAGCTGTTCCCTAGGGTTAGGGTTAGGGTTAAGACCACACCAGCTGTTCCCTAGGGTTAGGGTTAGGGTTAAGACCACACCAGCTGTTCCCTAGGGTTAGGGTTAGGGTTAAGACCACACCAGCTGTTCCCTAGGGTTAGGGTTAGGGTTAAGACCACACCAG